>NC_060074.1:39511742-39814772 GCF_922984935.1 Meles meles | reverse complement strand
GAAAAGTGGAAAAGTGTGAGATTCAGACTGTCATGGGCGGTTGGATTTTCCCACGTGGGAAAGGTTTAGATGGTAATAAAATGTCCATTTAGACTGCTAAAAACTCTTGACTTCACTTGGAAAGAACTTCTTGGTTATTGCCCTTTTTGTTTGTCTTGTGAAACCACAAAAGGTTATTTTGTTTTAGTGCACAAAGTCTATCTTAAAATGGTTTGTTGCAAGATGAATCTCACTGGGGTGGATTGTTCCAACACAGCTACTCTCCACTCCAGCAAGCACTCCAGTTTGCAGGGTGCTCTGCAAACCCTCCCCTGTGGGGGTGGAACGTGCATCCCTAACCCCTTTAGGTGCGGCTGGCCGGCAGGACTCTGACAGTAGGCTGTGGCAGAAGTGAGGCCCAATGGTTCCAAGGCCTCATGAGGCCTGGCAGCGTCTGCCATCAGCCTCTGGGAATTCGGTGACACCGTGCTGTGAAGAGGCCCAGGGAGCTCACCGGAGGGGTGGCCACACAGAGGAGGAGGAAGACAGGCTCTTCTGCCAGCACCAACTGCCAGACTGTGAAACCACCCTGGCCCTTGTGCCCAGCTGACCTCCAGCCAGACACAGCCTTGGGAGTGAGGCCGGGTGAAACCAGTTTAGCATCTGGCTAGCCAACACCGGATCATGACTGTGGCTTTTTAGGCCACTAAGGTTTGAGTTGCCTTGTATCAGTTAGCAAAGCCTACCCAGTATGCTCCCAAATGTAACACTGAGCAAATGAGCCAGACTCAGAGGACGTCATACTGGATAATTCCATTTAGATATATTTCAACAACAGAGCCGGAAGCTGAGTGGGCCAGCTGGAATGGGGGTTCTAAGGAGATGAGAAGGGGGTTCTAACGAGCTGGTGGGTTCAAACAGGCATGTGCACTTTGTGAAAATTCTCCGGGGCCCGGGGCAGGAGCCTCTGCCTGATTACATTCTTCTGGAGAATTCTCTGCAGGGAGACTGTGAGCACTTGCACAACTGTCCGCTGTGAGCACTTACTCCCTCAGTGGGTCCCTGTCCCGCCACCTGCATGTGCCACGGATCATGCTAGGTGGTGGGGGCGCCCTGAGCCAGGCTGACACTGTCCCTGCCTTGGTGGCACTTGTAAGGTCATTACTGGAGAATAAAAGGCAGTGCAAATAAACAGCAATGACAAAAGATGAATTAGAAAAAAAAAAGTGAATTAATCATGAAAGATAGTATCAGAAATAAATATCAAAAAGTAGCACACAGGGGCGCCTGGCTGGCTCAGTCAGTGGAACAGGTGACTCTTGATCTCAGGGTTGAGAGTTCGAGCCCCACATTGGGTGCAGAGATTACTTAAAAACAAAATCTTTAAAAAAAACTCCAGTAGCATACAGTTGGTCACTAAATGAATTGTGTAACTAATTCTCTGTAGTGTGGCTCCCACAGAGCAACAATGACTTTCATTTTGCTTGTTTTTTTCTATTTCAGGTGAGTTTGCTTGGCTTTTCCCTTTAAAGATCTGACTGACAGCCATTCGACTGCTCTCAGCAGCAGATCGTTAATACACCAGGCCCAGCAACTGCTTACTATTGGTTCCATACTCTTGTCATTCTACACAATTGAGCGTGGTGCACAGAAGATTACCTCTATTTCTATGTTTTACATAGCAACTGTATTCAATATTTTATAGAACATACATATACAGAGAATTTAGACAGAATCTGGCTTACCTGGAGCCAAACCTACCCTGAGCCCTTGCAACCAAGTCCCAGGAATGCAGGTGCGGGCCTCAGTTACTACCTGGGACACAGAAGCCTTGAACTGTGAGGAAGCCATAGGAGATCAGGCACTATTTTGTCCTCCGGTCACTCTCCCAGACCCAATACGCTAAGTGTTTCTTGAATGCCAAGTGATAGTGATTTCATGGGGTAAGTAAAGCAAGTTTATTTATTGAATAAAAATTATAAAATGAAATAATGAGGAGCGTATTTATTATAAGGATTTATCCAATAGGTCAAGATTCGAAATCTACTTGCCTCATCATAGTAACACACTATTATTCCAAAACTGTGATAATAGCAAAAAGCCATGCACTGTTTCATTATTTGTAAAGAAAACTAGATAAGAGAGAAAAAAATTCTGTGGTGGAGCCCTGGTTGACCCTCTCTGCATCCGTTTCCATGGCAACAGAAGTTGGACAAATAGGGTTTGTGAAAGCCCCAGAATCATGAGATGTCTCCAAGCCCTCACCTTGTTTTGGGCCTTCTGATGTCTATTTCCATAGAAACCAGAGTGGAAATGAGGGCAGGAGCCATGAGTCAGCCTGTTGGGTGGTTCATCCCAGCCAAGGTCTGAGCGCACAGGAGCCGTGTTAGAGAAATGAATGAATTTAGAACCAGAAAAAAGCAAAAGCCTTCATGGGGAAACACTGGTTTCTTTCTTGACTTGGTTCAATAAAGGAAAGGCTCTGCCAGTAATACCCCCATAGACAGACACATTTCTCTGCTAATTAGGTAATGGGGAATGGAAAGCACATCTGCACCAGGCCCAGCAAGCTGACCACTGTGGGCGACCCAGCAGAGGTGGTTCATGGAGAGCAGCTTGCTGGAGGCTCTCTGGAAGGGTGCAGCTTCTGGCGGGTCTGCCATCTCGCAGGTTGTACAGGTTGTACAGGAAAGTGACAGAAGAGAAAGGAGGTCATGGCCCAGGCACGCGACAGTGTGCCTTTGTCTGCAGAATGCAATGCCACCTGAGGGATACCTGCGTAGAAATGGACTAGTTCTAGGCCCCATCACTTTCTGTTGTAGCTAGATTGTGGTACGTACTGCTCCATTTAAAACCAAGTTTCACCCTGCACAAGATATGCCCCCCTAAGCCTGTGTGCCCCAATTCTGCTAAAGGCATCACCATCCTCCACAGGTTACCCCAGCCTTCAGCATCTTGTGACACACTGAGGTAGGGCACACTCAGGTGAGTTCGGCCCGCAGAGCACCTCCCTGCCACTGGCCTCTCCCCACTGAAGCGCACAGCAGAAAGGGGGTCAGGGCCCTGGCTGTCCCACCAGTTTGGGTTCAAGCCTCAGCTCGACCAGCGACTATGCCTGTAACCTTGAGCAAGTTCCTGGGCCTCTCTAAGCTTGGGTTTTCTCATCCAGTACACATAGGGCTGATAACAGAACCTTCCTGACAGCAGAAGTATGATGAATAAATGAAAAAAAGCTTGTAAAGCTCTTGGTCCCAGCCGTCACATGATAACCCCTCAGAAGATACTGCCTGCTGAGTAATTTTGAGCCTTCTGGATCTGTAGTTCCCTTGAACACCAAGGCCAGATGAATCTTCCTGGGGCACAGCACTGTTCCCACCCTTCCCCGGCCTGGGACAATTCAGTGGTTCTCCATTTCCCGCAGCCCGGGTGCAGTGTGCCACTCTCCTGCTTTGCACAGCCCGTGCCAAGGCCACAGTGAACCATCCTGGGCCGGGTGAGGCCTGGGCTCAGGGCTCACACCACTCCTCTGCCTGATGCCCACTACTCTGTAGTGGAGCTCTGGACCCTAACTGATACCTCTCTTATTTGCTAAGTTTCTTCTTCTGGTTTTTAAATAAAAGTTCTTTTCGGAAGACTCTAGCCTTTATCAGTTAGGGTGAATAACAACGGGATCAGGGTGAACCATATAATCAGATGCAGTAACTGTCCCAGGCCTGGAACCCTGAGTGGGTGCAATGAGAAGTGGGAAATTGGGGGGTGGGGAGGTTTGAGACCATGTAATGTCCCCAGAGCTCCTCCGTGCTTGGAGAGTCCATTTCAGGGAGAAGAGGGAGAGGGGGCTAGAAGTTCAGCAGACCCAGAATGTGGAAGCCTTGTGCATTAACTACATCTCCTGTTTTCTCTATCTGATGCTCTAACATCTGGGGCCTTGCTGGCCCTCAGAGGACTGCCTCTCTCAGGTCTAGCCAATTCCTACAGACCGTGAACAACTCGCTTGCAAGCACACCTTTCAAAGGCAAGCCAGCCAATCCACAGCCCACGCCCCAACCACCTCCTGCCTCAGGCTCTTACACTCAGGACTATTACCCACCTGCCCCCATCACCTCAGGCCCAGGTGCCAGACAATTAGGGACAGCCCCTAGGCCGCAGAGGCCAGGGAAACTATTCAAAGTAGCGGATCCTAAACCTGCTTACCCTTCACTCATCCTTTCACTCATCCTTCCTGCAGAAACCACAGTAAATGCTCTGGGCCCCATTTCCCTTCCCTCCCTCTGTCTTCCGACTGACCCTGGTGCTCCCTGTGTAGTCCCCCAGGATGTAGCTGCCCTTGACTTTTGGGAACTTTGAGTAACAAGCTATCTTTTTCTTTAAATTTAGATTCAATTAAGTAACATATAGTGTACTATTCATTTCAGAGGTAGAGTTCTGTATTCATCAGTCTTATATAAAACCCAGTGCTCACTATATCACATGTCCTCCTTAATGCCCATCACTCAGTTACCCCATCCCTCACCCCCCCCCCCCGCCTCCAGCAACTCTGTTTGTTTCCTATAATTAAGGGTCTCTTTGGTTTGTCTCCCCCTCTGATTTCCTCTTGTTTTATTTCTCCCCCCTTCCCCTATGCTCCTCTGTTTTGTAAATTCCACATATGAGTGAGATCATATGATAACTGTCTTTCTCTGACTTATTTCGCTAAGCATAATACCCTCTAGTTCCATCCACATCATTGCAAATAGCAAGATTTCATTTTTTTGAATGGCTGAGTTATATATATATACCACACCTCCTTTATCCATTCAGCTGTCGATGGGCATCTGGGCTCTTTCCATAGTTTGGCTATTGTGGACATTACAAGCTATCTTTTCAAAGACACCTGTCTTCTGATCTGTTAGCCTTACTGAATGTCAAATTTTCTATTAATACACTATATTTTAAAACACCTGATGCTATATCCTTATCTAGGGCCTCTCTATGGTATCCACACAGCCACAAGGGCCAGAGATGGGACACTGGGTGCAGAAACAGTATATGTGGTTCTCCACAGCCAGGCCTGGTAGGCCTGGAGCTGATGCTGGAGGAGATACTAATGATGATGACCATAATCATCACGCCAATAACAATGAAAGCTAACATCACCAAGGGCTTAGAATATTCCAGAAACTGTGAAAAGTGATTTGAATTTAATTATTCCTTAGTGATCATAATATACACGGATGTTATAAAAGCTACTGATTCTGTTCTACTGCCTGCCACTTTCTTTGGATTTTCTTTGGATACTAATGTTTCCACCCAGGGCTTGATTTGGTAAAATGCATCGAAAAAGAGTGTCATATTGAGTTCTATGTTGAAAATTATATCAATTTTTATTTTAAAGGAATAAGACCCAATTTTCTTCATTGATGTTGTAGGAAATATGATCTTTAAAAAAGAAAAAGTCTAGCTAGCCCTCCTGTGTCGCAGTCAACAACATGAGATGGCCACTGGGTCTGAGTTGACTGCAGCCACCTGGGTTGGGAGGTCAACCACAGACCCGCCCACTAGCCATCTCCTTCCTGCACCTGACCAACTTCATTTCCTTAGGAAAGAGGGTGCATGTGTTATTGGGCCATAAGGAATGCATGGGGAAAGAAGAACTGATAAGACTGTAAAACAAAACAAAATGAATTCCAGACCTTACAAGAGATGAAAAACCCTTGTATCCATTTTATAAAGTCAAGAGTAAACTATAATACTTAAACTCATAAAGATTGTACAAAACTGCAAACCAGTGGTTCTCAGAGTGTGGTCTGGGGAAACTTTGGAGGCCTTAAGACCTCAGAGAGTGTATGAGGTCAAAGCCATGTTCACAACTACAATATACTTATACACTATAATTTATAAAATATAAAAATAATATATAATTATTTCAATAGCAATAATACTTGCCTTTTTTACTCTCATTCTCTTATGATACAGTGAAGTTTTCTAGAGGTTACATGATATGTATCACTCTGATAGCTAATATAATGTATGCTTGAGTATTATATTTTCTAGCAACTTCTAAGATTTAGGATATAAACAAGTGTCTTCTGTTCTTCTCTTGTGCTTTTACTAGCTATCTTGGTTATATCTACTATAACTGATATAACTTCATTATTACTCAATATATTATTCTCAATATATTATTATTTTGAAATCAAATCTTTTCTTGCTCCTCTGTGGAAACAGACTATGAGTACACTTAATAAAACAATAAGTGTACTTATTGTTACATAAGTGTGGCTCAGTCAGTTGAGCATCTGCCTTTGGCTCAGGTCATGATCCCAGGGTCTTGGGACTGAGGCCCACACTGGGCTCCCTGCTCAGCGGGAAGTCTGCTTCTTCCTCTCCCTCTGCCCCTCCCCCTTGCTCCCACTTGTGTGCACACACGCATTCACTCTCCCTGTCTTCCAAATAAATGAAATCTTTAAAAACAAACAAACAAAATCTGTTATTTTAAGATTTAAGAATCATTTATCCTAAAATAAAAGATAATGTTGTTTATGGTATTTTTTCTTGTATTTGTAAGGATAGATCATTGGCTTAAAAAGGAAGATTAGAGAACCCCTTTCTCAACCCAAAGCTGTATCATTTATATGAAAAGATGCTGAGAAAAATGAAGCTGACTTATCAGGAAGTTCTCTGACTCATGGAAGGAAGGGATGTTTTCCAAAGAAGCTGAGCAAATAAACAAAATTACACAGAAGCTATCTTTCCCTCAGTTTTATAGATGTCAACAAGTTGCCTTATTGTGTCTTATGGAATAAAATCTTTGTGGATAACATTATGATGCCAATTAAGCTGAGGTATAATTTTGAGACCAATCATCGTGAGTTGAAAAGAAGCAGGATCTGAAAAATTTAAACATATATGCGATAAATTCTTTAAAAGTCAAAAACTAAAAACTTGTTTTAACTTTCTTTCAAACTAGAAATTAAAAAGCTACTTAAGCTGTGTGATGAGTATATGGGAACTCTATTTTTTTCTGCCAATCTAAAATTATCCCCCCACCCGAATTATTAATAAAAACAGAGCCACTGAAGAATCCTGACAGGTAATTATTGTCTTGGTTGAAGAAACATACACAACAGCCTCATAGAGCTTACACTGCTGAATGCCTGCTGAAAGGAAGGTTAACAAAAGAAATTACAACATGCTACTTTGCAATGAAACAGTAGCTTGTTGAAGCACAGATTAAGCGCAAACCTGAATGCTGAGTTAAATATCTCACCCGCAGAAGTATGCCTGGACTTGCTATTTGGTTGGTTTGTCTTTATCCAGTATCAACAGCAACTAGTCATCAAAGATTGTTTGCATAAAGTTTTGTTGTTGTTGTTGCTTCGCAACAAGACACAAGAGTTGCTAGATAAAATATTTAAGGTATTGACTTTTGTGGTTTATCCTGGAACAACTGTGCTGACAATTTACACTGATGGTACAGATGCAACAGAGGGTAAAACCACTGGGGCCTGGGTGTCAATCGGGCAGTGCTACCAAACCTGAGTAGCAGTCACTGTCTTCTCTGCTGCGACCATAGGTAGACAGATGGATAGATGGATGGAGAGACAGAAAAATGACAGACAGATCAGTGACAGAAAGATGCTAGATAGAGTTTCATTTAAGAATGTCTTTGATGAGGGCTACCTGGGTGGCCCAGTCGGGTTGAGGGTCCGACCCTTGATTTTGGCTTAGGTCATGATCTCAGGGTTGTGGGATTAAGCCCCCAGTTGGGCTCCGTGCTGAGCATGGAGCCTGCTTAAGATTCTCTCTCTCTCCTTCTGCCCCACCTCCCAGCTCATACATGTATGTGCTCTGTCAGAAAAAAAAAAAAAAAAGTCCTTGATGAAGCAGCAGGAATTTGATTAAATCTCAACTCTTGTCTCTTTTTAACATCTCTGTAACAAAATGGGATGTACATTATGGTCATCTTGAAAAAGATTTATAAGATTATCTGAGTTGCAAGCCTAACAAGGCAATTTTTTCAAGGAACAGTATTTTTACTTGAGAGAATGATAGACAAACTATGGGTCTTCAGACTTGGGTGTTTAGCAGACATTTTCTCAAAATTTAATGAGATGAGCTTGTCACTTCAAGGAAAACAACTGATAGTATCTATTACCAATAATAAAATTTGAACTCTCAAGAGAAAACAAAATTAAAAAAAAAATTTTGTTCCTGCCACTGTGAGTTTAATAGTTTTTCAATAACTAAAGACTTTTCTGACAAGATCAGTGGCAATATTAACTAATGAAATACTTGGATGGTTTATAATGAAATACAGCAACATTTGGAAGGAATGCAAAACCGAAAAACCTTTATTTCTCAAATGATCAATGTATGAAAATACAAAATCATGCCTGGGTAAAAGAGCTATTCAAAGTATCAAATAGGATGTCAGCAGGAATTGTGAAAGGAAAACTTTTGAAAATCCATTCCATTACAAAAGTGAGGAAAACCCTAGCAAAGACTGTCCAAATCAAATTTTTCAGAATTCTGGAAATTAACCAATGGTCTGTGACAATTTGAGGGGTGCTTCTTCAAGAAAAAAAAAATAATTTTCAGGACAAACAGCAAATGTTGTGGCATATAAAGTTCCCTATTCCTCTCTCTCTCCATCTCCTTGAAAACCACTATTCTTGCAATCAAAGTGAAAAGCAGCAGCCAAGCAGTTCCCGGAGGAAGCAGATGGGCTTTGAGTTCCCCAGAAGCCCCATTCCAAGAGAACTGTCATTATTTAGCCTATCTGGTAAGCCCCTGGGAACCCCTCTCGCTGGACTTGTCTTTATTTGATCTGAGATCTTGTTCAGTTCTCAACAGCCTTGTCCTCAAGGGCTTGTTGAGAGCACACTCATAAATAGCCAATGGGCTGAAGAAGAAATCACAAGGAAAAGTAGAAAATATTTTGAGATAAATGAAAATGAAAACACAACTTTCCAAAACCTAGGGGATGCAGCAAAATCAGTAGTCGGAGGGAAATTTATAGCACTGGTGGAGATTTATAGCACTGATAACACACATTACATGTTAGGTAAGCTGGGCATGCACCTGCCAGGTGTCATTCTCTCTCTCTCCCTCTTTTTCTGTTTTAAATTCCAGCTAGTTAACATACAGTGTAACTTTAGTTTCAGGTGTACAATATAGTGACTGAACTATTCCATATATAACCCGGTGCTCATCACAACAAGCGTGCTCCTTAATCCCCATCACCTCTTTCCCCCATTCCTACCTTCCCCCTCCCTTCTAGTAACCATTAGTTTGTTCTCTCTAGTTAAGAGTCTGTTTCTTGGTTTGCTTCTCTCTCTTTTTTCCTCTTTGCTCATTTGTTTTGTTTCTTAAATTCCACATATGAGTGAAATCAGAAGGTATTCGTCTTTCTTTGACTGACTACTTTCACTTAGTATAATACTCTCTATCTCCATCCATGTCTTTGTAAATGGCAAGACTTCATTCTTTTATATGGCTGAATAATATTTCATTATATGTGTGTGTATATACACATATCTATATACACATCACATCTTCTGTATCCATTCATCAATCGATGGACATGTGGGCTGCTTCCAAATCTTGGCTGTTTTAAATAATGCTGTAGTAAACATAGGGGTGCATGTATCTCTTCAAACTAGTGTTTTTTGTTTGTTTGTTTGTTTGTTTTTTTTTAAGATTTATTTATTCGACAGATAGAGATTACAAGTAGGCAGAGAGAGAGAGAGAGGAGGAAGCAGGCTCCCAGCCAAGCAGAGAGCCTGATGCGGGGCTCGATCCCAGGACCCTGGGATCATGACCTGAACTGAAGGCAGAGGCTTTAACCCGCTAAGCCACCCAGGCGCCCCTCAAACTAGTGTTTTTGTGTCTTTGGGTAAACACCCAGTAGTGCAATTATTGGATCCTATGGTAGTTCTAGTTTTAACTTTCTGAAGACCCTCCATATTGTTCTCCACAGTGGCTGCACCAGTGTGCATTCCCACCAATGGTGCAAACCCATCACATCCTCCCCGCTAGAGTGGTATATATTTAATGTATGTATTTAATGCCTACATTAGAAAAAAAAAAAAAAGGCTTTCAAGTCTATAACCTAACTTTACACCTTAAGGAACCAGAAAAAGAAAAGCAGAAGGAAGGAAATAATAAAGATTAGGGCAGAGATAAGTACAACAGAGAACAGAAAAACAACAGAGAAAATCAACAAAATGAAAAGTTGGTTCTTGGAAAGACCAACAAAATTGACAAACCTTTAGTTAGACTGACAGTCAGCTTGGGTTGCCACAACAAAATACCACAGATTGAATGGCTTAAACAATGGTAGTGTATTTCTCATCATTCTGGAGCCTGGGAAGTTCAAGATCAGAGTGTGGGCTGTTTTGCTTCCTGGTGAGAGCAGAGCTTTCTTCCTGACTTGCACAGAGCCACCTTCCCTGTGTCCTCACATGGTGGTGAAAGTGTTCTATAGTGCCTCTTGCCATAAGGGAACTAATCTTATCTGATCAGCTATGACTTCCTTAAACCCGAATTACTTCCTTAGAGACCCTGTCTCCAAATATAGCCACACTGGGGGCCAGGCCTTCCGTATGAGAATATGAGAGGATGCCATTCAGTCCATAGTGCTGACCAAGAAAAACAGAGAAGACTCAAATTACTAAAATCAGGAATGAAAGGTGGGACATTTCTGACCTTACAGAAAGATAAATGTTCAGAAGGCAGTACTATGAACAGATCAAGAAATCAGATGTCTTGGACAGGGTGAACAAATTCCTAGAAAGACACAAATTATAGAAAGTGATTCAAGAAGAAGTAAAAAAAATCTGGATAGACAGACCTATAACAAGTGAAGAGATCAAATCAGTAATAAAAAAAAACTTCCCACAAAGAAAAACCCAGGTCCAGAAGGCTGCACTGGTGAAGCCTAACATTTGTTTAAAGAAGAATTAATACCAGCCCTTCACAAACTCTTCCTCAAAACAGAAGGAACGTGTTCCAACTCACATTATGAGGCCAGTATTATCCTGATATAAAACTAGAGCAAGAGGTGTATATAATTGTTGATCACTATGTTATATACCTTAAACACGTATGCTATTGTACGTCATCTATATTTCAAGTGAATATTAAAAACTAAAGACATCATAAGAGAAGTCAAACTGCAGTCCAATATTTATTATGAATATACATACAAAAATCCTCAACAAAATACTAGCAAACCAAATCCAGCAACATATAAAAGGGATGGATATCAATCAAGATAAAGCAGGATTTTTCTTAGAAACTCGAGTGGTTTAAAATATGAAAACAATCAATGTCATTCACTGTGTTAACAGAATGAAAGAAAAAAACCTCACATGATCATTTTAATGTGGAAAAAGCATTTGGCAAAACCCAACACTTGATAAACTCTGAAAAGGAGGGCAGTGTCTCAGCCTGAGAATGAGCCTCTGTGAGGAACCCACAGCTAACATCCCACTGGACAGTAAAAGACAGAAATTTTTCCCCCTAAGATCAGGAAAATGACAAAGGTGTCCCCTCTAACCACTTGTAGTCAACATTGTACTAAAAGTTGTAGCCTGGGCAATTAGGCAAGAAAAGAATATAAAAGACATCTAGATTAGAAAGGAAGAAGTAAAATCATCTGTATTCACAGATGACATGGTATTGTGTGCAGAAAGTCCTAAGGAACCCATCACGAAACAAAAGAAAACAAAGCTTCTTGGAGCTAATGAAAGAGTTCAGTAAGGTTTTAGGTCACAGATAAAAATCAAATGTATTTCTATACACTAGCAATGAACAATCAGAAAAAAAGATTAACAAAATGCAAAACAGACTAACAGATTTTAACAAAATAAAAAAGATTTGTTGGTATTGGTGTTTGACTTTATGTTGCAACTAACCTTTAATAAACTATCGTCTGTCCAATTTTGAAGTAGTATCAAAGAAAAAAATGTCTATGCAAAAAGGCTACTAAAAATATTCTACCCCTTTCAACTACAGCATATTTCAACAGACAGAATCCAGAAGAGGATTTGAGAATCCAACTATTTTTTAATCCAGACATTAAAGAGATTTGCAAAAACAAAATACAATGCTACACTCTTCTTAATACATTTTTTGGGGAAAGTAGTATTTTTTATAAAAATATCTGGGGCTACTGGGTGACTCAGTCGGTTAAGAGCTGCCTTCGGCTCAGGTCATGATCCCAGGGTTCTGGGATGGAGCCTGGCATCAGGCTCCTTGTTCAGTGGGGAGTCTGCTTCTCCCTCTCCCTCTGCCCCTCCCTCCATGTTCTCTCTTGCTTGCTCTGCTTGCGCTCTCTCAAAGAAAAATCTAAAAAACAAAAAACAAAAACCAAACAACCTTATTTTGGGGCACCTAGGTTGCTCAGTTGCTTAAGCATCTGCCTTTGGCTTGGGTCATGATCCTAGGGTCCTGTGACCGAGTCCCACGTTCGACTCCTTGCTAGCAGGGCCTGCTTCACCTTCCTCTGCCTGCCACTCCCCTTGCTTGTGCTACTGAGGTGCCCCTTCAGTAATTTTTAACTGCGTAAAAATGTTCTGAAACCAAAAATTTCATAAGTTACTTCAAGCCTCACATAAATATTATATACATTTTTCTATGTATAAAATATTTAAAAATTGGGGTGGCTGGCTGGCTGAGTCAAAGGAGCACGAGACTCTTGATCTCAGTTTTATGAGTTCAAGTCCCATGTTGAAGATATACTTAGTTTACTTAAGAAACAGCAAAAAAAAAACCAAAACAACCGGGGCACCTGGGTGGCTTGGGCAGTTAAGCATCTGACCCTTGATTTTTCCTCAGGTCATGCATGATCTCAGGATCATGGGACTGAGCCCTGCATTGTCCCACTCCCTGTTCAGTGGGGAGTCTGCTGGAGATTCCCTCTCCCTCTCCCTTTGCCCCTCCCTCCGCTTGTGCGCTCTCTCATTCTGTCTCTCTGTAAATAACATCTTTTAAAAAACCAAACCAAAACAAAAAATACATATTTAATAATTGAAATTTAAATGAAAAAATTAAGTCCTAGGAGAAAATCTAGGAGACTACACGTAAATTTAAGGTTCAGGGAAACCCTAATCAGGACAGAAACCCAGAAGCTGTAAAGGAAAAGTCAATTTATTTAGCTTCTTAAAAATTTAAAAGAGTTTTAGCAAAAGATATAAAAATACGGCAATGAATAAAAGAGGCATCTTCCAGTTTTGGGCAGTGAAGTTGAAAAAGGACCTGTACCTGTAGTGAACAGGGAATTCACAGAAAGTGACATGGAAAGACAAACCCACTCTTAAAAATGGGGAAAGGCCATGAATAGGAAATTACAGCATGGCCAATCCAAATACCCAATAAAATGAACATAAAAGACACTCATACTATGCAATGGAGATGCAAATTAAGATAACGAGACAGCACTTTTTCACTGAGAGAATAGCAAAAATAGAGTGATTTCACCCACCACTGGTTGGAGATGGAGAGAAAAGGCTCCTCCCCCACTCTTATTGAAATCTGAACTGTTATAGCCTTTTTGAAGAGCAATCTGGAAAAGTCTATTACAATTAAAAACACACATACACTGCAACCCAGCCACAAAAGCCCATGTAAATAAAAGCACCGGGTACATAAGCACAGAAGTACAAAGATATATCTCTGTATCTTTACAAAGATATTGACTGCAGGATTGTCTGACAAAGCAAAAGTCTGGAAAACTGTACATCTATGTATGGCATTTAAAAGAATCAGTTTGCTCTGCTGGCTGACTTAGAGATTTCCAGAAAATATTAACAGGAAAAAAAGGCAACACTGTGTATGTGTGTGTTTGAATCTGTATCTATGCTATCTCATTTTGTAAAACCAGTATTGATGAAAACGTACATGGACATGTGTACCTATATGTATACTGTGTATATGTATTTTTTTTTAAGATTTTACTTATTTATTTGACAGAAAGAAGGCACAAGCAGGGGGAGCAGACTCCTCTCTGAGCAAGAAGACCAACGCTCGGCTCCATCCCAGGGCTCTGAGGTCATGACCTGAGCCAAAGGCCGATGCTTAACCGACTGAGCCGTCCAGGCTCAGTCGTATGTATATATCTTACAAGGAAAATAAGAAAGCATATACACACACTGATGTGGGTCATGGGAGCAGCAAAGGGTAAGCTGATGCTCTCTCCCCCGGAAAATACCTCTCCTGCTTTCCTGACTGCACCTTCCTCTTCATCCATCCAGTCCTCTCCCCTTTCATCCTAGGCTTGGGAAGGCCTGTTGAGACAGTCATGTTCCAGGACTCTCACAGTACTCGGAATTTGTACGTACTTCCTGTTTCTATCACATCTGGGAACTGATAATCATATACTCATTTTCTATCATTTGTTACTGTTTCTCTGTGTTTACATCTGTCTCACGAGAGACAAAATTGGGCAGTGGTTAACGGCATGGACTGGTGAGTCAGCCCAGCTGGGTTTGACTCCAAGCTCTGTTGCTTACTTATTAGCAGTGCGAACCCCAGGGTGCCCTGGGTTCGGCACCCTGGGGATATTCTCTGTTTCCCCATCTGTGAAATGGGACCAGGAATAGCTCTTGCAGAGTAGCTCTTGCAGGCTTGTTGTGAGTGGACGAGTGAGCACGCGTACCACACCAGTGATGGTCTCGCTTAACCAAATTTTAAACTCTTGGAGGTATTATAAGCCACCTATATTCTTCTAGATTTCTTTTGTATCCCCTCCCCATTACTCCCTAGAATAATGTTATTTCAAAGCGCTCAAATATTTGTTGACTAAATAAACGAATGACTCTTATATTTGAGAAATCTTCAGAGAAGGAAATTGCTGAGTATTTGATTGTCACTTACGTGGCAACCAGCAAGTAAATCTCTTTTTACCAGGTGGCTAATCTCACCTGGCACTTACACCTGTTTTGTTAAGAGGGGAGAATATTTGTCTTAAAATCCATCTTCTCAAAAGCACAGGAAAGCTTTTCTTTTCCACTTATGAGCCGGACACCTCACCCTAAACTGTCGTAAGGAAATGAGCCGTTTGTGGTAGAAACACAGTTTCTGAGCCCTGTGATTTACTGGCAGCTCTTGGGGAACACATGACATACACTTAATACAAAAATAAAATGTATTATTGTCTAATGGTGAGATATGTTCAAGCCCTTACACTGTCATGGTCACCTGCCTATTCTTCCGTTTGTATCGTCCAAGCTTATCTAAGGATGGTTTTGTTTCTCTGGAGGTTTAAATGGGTCTGGGGGCTTGTGGACCATGAGAACATAAGAAGCAACTGTGAAAATAATGAAAACCCCTGTCCTTCTGATGCCACCCTTTATCTGTCCTCCTGCCTCTCTCCCCCTCTCAGCTGGATCCTTCTCAGCAGCATTTTAGCCTGCTTGGGTCTCTCCCAGATTAGAAGAGAGCAGAACAAAACTGCCCTGCTTAGCCGCTACCCCACTCTGTCTTGCTTACACCCGGATTTGTGGGAAGAGCTGCACATACTCACTGGCTCCCTTCTCCCACTTCCCACCTGCTCCCCAACTACTCAGTTTGGGCTTTTGCCCCATCAGTCTTCAGAAAGCCTCAGCACTGGCCCTCTGCCCACTAAATCCGCAGCCTCTCACTTCTCACTTCACAGGCAGCTCTCTCTGGCTGACCCAGGCCTCGCCGCCACCCCCGCCCCCATTTCCTCCTCCTACCTACCCCCCCAGGTAGTTGCCAGGGTCAACAAAGAGGGCTCGTAACTTTCCATGCCCGTCTGCTACGCGTATACAGAAGCATACACATCATTCATCGGGGTGGGTATTTATGAGTCTTTTTTCTGAAACTGAATTATAGTGCTCACATCACTTTGCGATTTCCTTTCCCTATGTGACATTATACTCTAGACAGTCTTGAAGTTGGAAAAACATTTCTAACTCTACACTTTTTTATTTTGGCATATAAATGTATATAGTGCAGATATCACTAAGTGTCAGCACATCAGGGCAAGTCATTATATTTTTAGAAATAAAAGAGAAAAATTGTATTTTGCATATGGGGGTTCTCTTGAGTTTCTAGGGGGGCAGGACTCAGGGCCGTAGTCACAAGTCACAAGTCACAAATGTTAACTCAACAGAAAGCAAAATGAGCATAACTCCATGTGGCTTCTGGCCACACCCTAGTAGAGACATTTTATTTTGAGAAGCATTGGGCAGCTCCTTGAAAACACTGGCTCTTTATCTGTGTTTTGGGTTTAAATATTAAATTAAAAAATATTTTACATGGCTAAGCAAAATGACATATGATCAGAGGCTTTGAAAATAATTTTGTTTGGGAGGTGGCGGCCACATTACGGCAGCAGTGCGACATGCTCCAATAAGCTCTGGAAGTTTCCTTTAGTCTAAGCCTGGGCATCTTTCACAGTCCTTTCTCTTTCCAGTTTAAAAAGTCACACCGACCCTTGGTGAAGGCTGAGTGAAACACAGACAGCTCAGCTTTCCCCGGGGTGCCCTTGCTAATGCTCTGCAGCGGGGCCATCAGGGTCAGGGTCACGGGGGGAGGCAAAGTCCAGCACCTGTGGACCAGAGTTCAGCACTAAGCGTCAGGTTCTGCCCCAAATGCTGGATCCTTTCCTTAAATTTCCCGAGACACTCCTCCTAGAATCTTCTGAAAATTCTAGTTATCACTGTAAGGGCCTATTCAGCCAGAGCAGCCCCACCCTGGTTGAACTGTCATTTTGTTGTAAAACTTGGATTGACCTTGCCCCCCCCCCCCCCCCCCCCCGCCCCCCGCAACTTGCTTAGAGGCAAGTCCTGGAAACCAGTCCCAGGTAACAAAGTCCAAGTACAAGGGTGGGTAAGGCCAGGTGGAGACATTCAATCAGTGGGGGCACCTACTGTCTCCTAGCTACCAAGGTGATGGGCTAGTTTCCATGGCTACTGTGGGGTGAATTGTAATTCAATTGGCCACCTGTGTGTGGCCAGGCCCAACCACATGGTCTTTGCTCTATAAAAGTTAGTCTGGAAAGCAGGGAGGGGTCATCCTCTGTAAGGGGCATCCCCAACCGGTCTGTTTGATGGTTGGTCTGATTCTTGATGCTTGGCGCGAAATAAACCTTTGCTTGACCTTCGCTTTGATTAGTCCCGCTCCTTTAATCACGGACCCATTATTGGGGGGACCTAACAATCACAACAAATACTTTCAAACACCAGCCTCTTAAAATAAAAGTCTGCACAGGATAGCCGAAAGTCCGGACAATTAAAAGATCTTTATAGGAGTACCTGGCAGACTTAGTCGGTGGAACATGCAACTCTTGATCTCAGTGTAGTGAGTTCGAGTCACACACTGGGTGTAGAGATTACTTAAAAATAAAATATTTAAATAAACAAATAAATAAATAAAACTCTCCATATTCCTTCATTTTTAGTAGACTATAATTGCTTCCGTAAGGATATTTCCCAAAGTTGGATTCCCATCATTAACAGAATAGTTGAATCAAATGAATTTTTCTTCTCAATACAAAGGGGTCAACAGCAACAAGACAAAACAAAAAGTCCAAAGCAAACACAAAACCCCAAGGAGGTAACACAAGAGGAGGAAAAGTAGATCTTGAGGTGAACTTTTGGACATAATGACAAAAACTCACTGGAATTAAATAATTAAGACAGTAACTCAAAATATAATTTAAAACAGTACTGAAGGGCCAGACACAAACCAGGGGTCTTATTGCAGCACTGAGAAGACTAAGTGGGGGAGCTGGGTTCCCTCTGGCAGGTGGCAAACAATGGCCCACAGGCCAAGATGCTTTTGGGTTTTTTTCTAATTTTACTTTATTTAAATTCTTAATTAACGTACAGTGCAGTATTAGTTTCAGAATAGAGGTCAGTGACTGATTCATCAGTTGCATGACTCCAAGTGCTCTTTATATCATGTGCCCTCCTTAATGCCTGCTTTTGAAAGGTCAGCAAGCTGAGAGTAATTTTTACGTCTTTAAACATTTGAAAACAAATGTTTAGTGAAACGTAGGAATCAACTGGAATTCAAATTTTAGTGTCCATAAATAAAATTTTCTGGGAACACAGCCGCATTTGTCCATTTGTGTGTTGCTGATGGCCACTCTGTGTTACAACTGCAGAGCTGAGTGGGTGGAACAGACCCTGGCAGCCTACAAAGCCTAAAGTATTTACTACTTTTCTCTTTACAGAAAAGCCTGCCAATCCCCATCATAAACCAGGTTTTACTGCCAACGACTTTGTGTGACCTGAGGCTGGTCCCCTCCCCTCTCTGGGCCTCCCTTTCCAAAGTAAGGGGTGGAAAGGGGGCCCAGAGAAGGTGCTGGCCAGGAGCCCCCTGCCAAGGTCCAGAGCTGCACTTGCCGGACAAAGGCAGACTGAGCATGAGCACCAGCTGCTGCCACCTAAAGGTCAGGAAGAAAGTGGCAGGCAGGAAGCAGCCTGTGTGAGGGACTGTCCCTGGCAGACCTCCGGGAGGTTGTCCACTTTGGTGGAGGGCTCCTAACTGAACTCTCTTCCCCAGCTGGTGCCACCGATGGACAAAGTCTGGATTTTGTATACCTTTGGGACCGAGAGACCACAGCTCCAAGGAGAAACCTAGCCTCCACGTTCACTTCAGGACTAACTGAAGGACTGCAAGTCAATCATTCCTACAGAGAACTGGAGAGGGTCACGTGGATGTTTTTTTCTAGGTCTGAAGGAAAAACAAGGAAAAAGCTTGTCAGCTGGGAAACCCGTCTATAGCGCAGGAGTCCCCAGTCTCTACACTACTTCATGAGACTCGCCCACGCTGTTTCTGAAGCTTTGCGCTTTAAAACACCAGGCAAGCAGATTTGTCACAGTTGTGGAATCCCATATGAAAACAATGCAATTAAAGGAGTCCAGTGAACCAAGCCTTTGACCCTAGAGGTTCTCACAGTGAGCTTCTGCGCCCAGCATTCCCAACCACCAGGAAGACCAGTGGAGGCTCACGCCCCTTTGAGGCACAAGATTCATGCTGAAGAACTGTTGTCTTTGAACTTCCCGTGACACCCGAGTGCTGTGGAGCACGGCGTCTGTGTGCTGGCTGCAGCGAGCCCACCCAAGGGGCAGCCACCTGTAAGCGCTCCCACCTCGAACCATTGCCTTGTTGGGGTCTAACTGCCACCCCCCAGGGATGTGCCCTGAGTGGGAGCCTGCAGGAGTGATGCTCTGACACCACTGAGCCTGGAGAGGATAGGAAGCGTGGGTGAGACCACTGAGTGATGAGAGGCCACGCGGAGAGGCCATGGAGGACGCGAGGGCAGCTTGGACACAGAAAGCAGCCCCAGGACATCCTATGTGAGACCAGCAGACACCCACCCAGCCAAGCTCTAGCCAACCCCCAGAACTGTGAGAAATGAGGCAGGAGGGATTGAAATCTCCCTTTCTGGACTAACTCTTCAAGACAAGGAAGAGACTCAGTAGTTTGGGCCAAGTTTTTTATGTGGTGTCAAGAGCCTCCTACTTACTTCATCTTCTTCATCTTCATCATCGTCAGACTCAAGAACTCCATCCAGTAGCTCTTCTAAATAAAGAAAAAATAAACGAGTGAATAACTGTGAACACAGCGGGAGCCTTGGCAAAGAGAACCCTCCAGCTGCTGCAGAGACGAGAATGAGGAGGTATCAGAACAATCGGGCGGGTTCCTGGTGCCCACGCAGCCACAGACTCAGATCATCCCAAGCAACTTAAATCTCTCTCCCTCTTTGTGCCAGAATGCATGGGCAGTGGCATGAGAAAGGTTAAAAGCTAGTATACAAATCTGAGAAGAATTTAGAGGAAAGAAAGTCAACAAGTACTGCTAGGTACCATGCTGGATACTGTCCCTTGTGTTGTTTATTTACTCCTTACAAAGATTTTGTTGACTCTTATCCCCATTCTATAGCACACAGCGAAGACACACATAGAGGGGATAAGAGACTTGTTTATGGTCACATTCCCACAAGTGACAGAGTTGGGATTTGACTTGAATCTATTTCTAAATCCATGATTTGTCCACCGAGGCCAGGAGAGTAGCCATGGCAGGCAGGGTTCCCGAAGGATCCATGGTTCACTATAGGCTGTAGAAGAATTTATAAAGGGGATAACAGCACATTGGAATCAGAGAAAGAAAAAGCCTGTTTCTTCATCAGTGAAATAGGTATCAGGCCACCTACTTCTCAGGGTGTGTGGGGGAATTTTATAACTATACACCACCTGGCCCAGGGACTATACCACCTGGCCCAGGGCCATGTACACAGCAGGTATTACATAGACATTTGGTTACCTTCTCCTCCACGAAGACTTCCCTGATCCCTCACTGAGTAGTCACTTCTCTCTCTCTGCTGAACACACTCAGCATTTTCTCTAGATAGCACTGTACTAGTGTAGTACTAGACAGTACTATAGTGTAGTACCAGACGGTACTATAGTAGACAGCAGTACTAGACAGTACTGTAGATAGTAGTACTAGACAGCGCTGTGGTAGACAGTAGTAGCAGACAGTACTGTGGTAGATGGTAGTACTAGAGTGTACTGTGGTAGATAGTACTAGACAGCACTGTGGTAGACAGTAGTAGCAGACAGTACTATGGTAGATGGTAGTACTAGATGGTACTATAGTAGATAGTACTAGACAGCAACGTGGTAGACGGCAGTACTAGACAGCACTGTGGTAGACAGTAGTACTAGATGGTACTGTAGTAGATAGTACTAGACAGTACTGTGGTAGACAATAGTACTAGATGGCACCATGGTAGACAGAAGTACTAGATGGTACTGTAGTAGATAGTACTAGACAGCACTGTGGTAGACAATAGTAGCAGACAGTACTGTGGTAGATGGTAGTACTAGATGGTACTATGGTAGATAGTACTAGATAGCACTGTGGTAGACAGCAGTATTAGATAGTACTGTAGTAGATAGTAGTACTAGATAGCACTGTGGCATATAGTAGTAGTAGACAGCACTGTGGTAGACAGTAGTAGTAGATAGTACTGTGGTTGACAGTAGTATTAGTACCGTGGTAGACTATATACTAGATGGTACTATAGTAGATAGTACTAGACAGCACTGTGGTAGACAGCAGTACTAGATGGCACTGTGGTAGATAGTACTACCAGACAGCACTGTAAGAGATGGCAGTACTAGATGGTATTAGAGTAGATAGTATTAGACAGTACTGTGGTAGGCAGTAGTAGCAGACAGTACCGTGGTAGATAGTACTAAAAGCACCAATACTGTGGTAGACAGCAGTATTAGACAGCACTGTGGTAGACAGTAGTAGTAGACAGTATTGTGGTAGATGATAGTACTAGATGGTACTGTGGTACTAGATGTGGTACTAGATGGTACTGTGGTAGATAGTACTAGACAGCACAGTACTGTGGTAGATGGCAGTACTAGATGGGACTGTGGCAGACAGTACTCTGATAGTGCTTGCCACTTTGGGGTGATCAGTGTTTCCTAATGTATGAATGGCCTATGGACTGTCTGGGAATTGTTAGTCCGTGGGGAACAAAGCGTTGGGCTTATTCCTCCCTTTATTCATTATAGATCTCTGGATCTCCCTTATGATCATTCACTTACTGAATAGATGATGTGAAAGTAACGAAAGCCTGAGAGAAGAGGCTGGGAAGTCGAATATGAAGTTGGAGGAGAGGAGGGAAAGGCAATTCTTGAAGAGGTCACTCAGTATACTACGAAGGTGGCAGATTCACCCAGGCTGAACCCCCAAACCATTTCACAGGAGGGAATATATAACACCCTATTATCCTTGACATGACCCTCATTCTGAAGGGAAGGGCTCCACTGATATGGCTGGACCAAGGACAGCAGGATGCAGACTCCTGTTCCCACCTCAGAGAGGCCTGTACGCCTCCCTGCCTATCATGGCCCCACTATGGTCAAGGAAAGCCCTTCACAGATGGGGGGATAGTCACGTCCTCCTGCGATGGAGCCAGTGCTGGGTCCTCTCCCACCCCGTGAGGAGCACGACTCTGCCCCCTGCGGTCAACACCTATCAGGCAAGTGCCTTTCAAAATGGACTTGCGGCTTATTCATCAGTTACAAACCTTTGCAAATACAGAAATGCCCTCCCCACATTTTAAAAAAAGATTTTTATTTATTTATTTGACAGACAGAGATCACAAGTAGGCAGAGAGGCAGGCAGAGAGAGAGGAGGAGGCAGGCTCCCCACTAAACAGAGAGCCTGATGTGGGGCTTGAGCCCAGGACCCTGGGATCATGACCTGAGCCGAAGGCAGAGGCTTTAACCCACTGAGCCACCCAGGTGCCCCCTCTCCCACATTTTTAAAGAGAATCTTTGACATTTTGTGGGGCCACAGGCTGGTCTGGCCACACCTGCTCCCCCGAGCCCACTGGCTCTGAGGCAGCATCTTCCCAGAGCAATCCAGTCCTGAGAACAGAAGAACCTTATAAACCTCAGCTCTTCTCTCGGGCACAACAGGGGCACCAGCCCAGTCTCCCGCATTGCTCACCTCCTGTACTGCTCGCTGGGCTCCGGCACAACCCAGTCGCCCCCACTCCGGGAATGAAGGGGTGTGGCGGGGGAGCTGCTAGTCTCCTCACGGTGGTGGTGGGGGGGGCGGTTGGTGAAGCTGACTCTGCCCTGGCCCCTGTCCTCTCTTCAATGACTGGCTTGTCCCTGCCAGTCCTCCCTCGTGGAGGGCTGGTATTCGGGACAAACCTCACTGCTGTCACTGCTGGAAGTCATCTCCTTCTTGTCAGGTCAGCTTTCCCATAAGCTTCCCCAGAGCAGTCCTTCCCCACCTGTGGGGTGAGGTTCCTACAATATACTAGAAGTTTTGTATTTGGAAACCTTAAAACTTTATAAGACAATAGTGCTAGAGAATTGAGATGGGCTTGAATGTCTGAAAACCCACTTACATGTTTTAAGTGGATACTAAGCTAAGAGAGTCAAAAAAGAAAGACTGTGGCAATGCCATTTCACATATCTTAAACTAGTACGCTGCTAATTCATACTTTCCTGTTACTGTCCACTTGAGGGCGAAGCCTGGACTAGGTGGGACCTCCAGCCCGGCCCTCTCCAGCTTTCCTCACCATGCTGGTACATTTGTCCAGTCTGACTCCTTGCTCATGACACATAGCCCAAGTATGTGTGTGCGTGTCTGCTCCTCCATCCGAATGTTCAGTGACTTTCTAGTTTTGTTTCAAAGTAGCAGACTCCCTAGGTAATCGTCTCTGGGGACTGGCCACTGTCCCATGAATACAGAATAACTCAAGTGCTTGAGATCAAAAGAGAAGTACTTTTGACACTCTTTATTTAAACTGGAACTTACTGAGAGAGCAGGTGTATCTCAGGCCTTTCCTGGACACCCAAGGCTATAAAGCTTGAGCTCTCCCCGTGGTAACTTCCGGCAAAGCACAGCTCTTATGGAAGTGCCAACTGACCCTCCCTCTTCACATTTGTCAGCATGCTGGCTCAAGGGCTGGATTTACGTAAGAGAAAGAGACGGTTTTGGCCAGAGAGTAAGGGGGACCTCCCCTGTGTCTGGGCTGCCAGGAAGGAGGGAAGACTGACAAAGAAATGGAGGTGGCTATGTCTCGACATACTGAAACACAGAGTTAGTCCTCAAGAAGATTTGCAGCCCTGATGTGACCCTGAGGCCGCAGAGGAACCCTGGCCTGGGACTGCGGTCTCAGCATGGCTGATGAGCACAGAGCAGAAAGGGACCAATGTTCCCTGCCTTGTCCTGCTTTCCAAACTGTTGCCTACCCAAAGGAGGTTAGGGAGCAAGCTCAGCCCCGACTGAGGTTAAGGTTTTCTTTAATGTTATTTTGTAAATATGTCTTCCTGCCAGAACTGCGGCTCGAAGTCAGAAATGAAGCTGCTGCAGGGGCGCCTGGGCGGCTCAGTCGGTTAAGCATCTGACTCTTGACTTCGGCTCAGGTCATCATCTTAGGGTCCTGGGATCGAGCCCTGTGCCAGGCTCGGCGCTCAGCAGTGAGTCTGCTGGAGGATTCTCTCTCCCCCACTCCTTCTGCTCCTCCCTCCACTTGTGCATGCATGCTCTCTCTCTCGCAAATAAATAAATAAAACTTAAAAAAAAAACTTTACTTTCTGTTGCAGAAAATAAAGTTCTATTTCTTGCTCACCTGAATTTGGGATGAATCACATTTGCTCTGTAAGAGCCACGGGAGAGGATGTTCAAATGGAGACGGGCCCTAGCCTGAAGGGAGCCAAGGTTTCACACCTCACTGTCTGCTCTCCCAGCTGCTTCCTGTTGATCGGGAGCCTCTAACATCCTCTTTCTGCCAGGCTAGGTGTCAGGGGTCCCCAGAAAGAGCTTCCCCTCCATCCTGGTCCCATCCAAGCCTTCCAGTACCTTCCTTTCCTGCTTACTATGGGATGTAGGTTGTCATGGCATTGGAAGAAGCCAGAGAGAAAGAGGATCATATCCTCCCATGGAGCCAGTAGGCAATATACATTTTTCTTCAAAGAATGAATGCATGCGGGAGAATGACCTTTTCTGCAGCGGAGCTAGGGAGACTGGAGTTTGTTTTCCTTATCGGACACTGGGAACCCAGGGAAGCCTTATAAGGTGGGGGAAGAATAAAGGGGGACGTGCACATAAAGAGAACATAAGGTTAGAGCAGGGTGTTTGTGATTGCTTTTGAATTCTTTCTGTTGCCTATAAGCCTGAAGTGTGATGAGAGATCGCTGGTCTTGGGACAGACTGGCCTTGACCATCTGGTCGAACTTTCGTTGGTGGGTTTGCCTAGGTCTCCCCACCTCCCTTAAAGCTTCATGAATGAATTCCAGGACACAAGCCTTTTAAGAAAACCCATGGAACTTTTTAGCCTATGTGGAAGTAGCAAAAGATAAATCACAGATTCTTGCAATGAATGGACCTGAATTAAGCTGCTTGATGATGAATTCGATCTGGCGGACCATTTCAGCATTGCCTTCCTTGATGAAGCAGCGAAGGATGTCCTCCATTCCCTGTGGGCATTGGAGAGAGTAAGAGTTAATATTTCAGGGTTTGTTTTTTTTTAATGAGGTGAAAGTAGTTTTCAACAGAATAGTTTCACCTAATCAAAACCAAACGAAACCAAACAAAAACCTTTATTTGGGGGAGGGGGAGGAATAGACACAATAAAAATTCCTCTGCTCAGTATTAACATTCTTTTTGTTCTTTTTACAATTCACAGTGGAATTATTTTCCTCTTGGTTGACTATCCAACCTAATTATAACACATTTGGCTGGGGCGCCTGGGTGGCTCAGTGGGTTAAAGCCTCTGCCTTCAGCTCAGGTCATGATCCCAGGGTCCTGGGATTGAGCCCCACATCGGGTTCTCTGCTCAGCAGGGAGCCTGCTTCCTCCTCTCTCTCTGCCTGCCTCTCTGCCTACTTGTGATCTCCATCTGTCAAATAAATAAATAAATAATATTTTAAAAATATATATATAATAATAATAAAAACATTTGGCCAACAGAAAAGCCTATTGTACAGAGAATTGAGGGTTGTCAGGAGGAGGTGGGTAGAGGGAAGGGTGAAATAGGTGAAGGGATTAAAAGGTACAGACTTCCAGTTAGAGAATAAGGAAGTAGTCATGGAGATTAGAAAAAAAAAAAAGTACAATATAGTCAATAATGCTGTAATGATGTTGTATGGTGACAGACGGTGGCTGTCCTTATCTTTATGAGCGCTGGGTAACATATAGATTTGTTGAACCACTATACTGTACACCTGAAACAAATATTATACTGTATGTCAACTACGCTCTGATAATAAGTGAAAAAAAAAAAAAAAACAACCTGTAAAATTTTACAGTGTAAGTAAGTATTCCCTTTAGTTTGGGCACTATGTTGTTTTGGGAGGTGGTTCCTTTCTTGTGACTTCTTCATACTCTTCCTTCAGGATTTTATTTTATTTTTAATTTAATTTATTTATTTGACAGAGATCACAAGCAGGCAGAGAGGCAGGCAGAGAGAGGGAGAAGCTGGCTCCCCGCTGAGCAGAGAGCCCGATGTGGGGCTTGATCCCAGGACCGCGAGATCATGACCTGAGCCAAGGCAGAGGCTTAACCCACTGAGCCACCCAGATGCCCTTCCTCCCGGATTTTAGGGACAAAATCAAGAGTAAAACTATATGTGTAGAGAAGTAGATGAATAAGCAGAATCTTTTTGAACAGCTATCGTTCTTTGTCTATCAAAATAATTACAAAGTCACCATAATGTACATTATTTACTTTATTATAAAATGCTTAAGTCAGAATTTTCGATGTTGACTAAGAGAAATGCACAGAACTGTAGAGGTAAGTCACTGACTCGAGCACAGGTGTCTGGCCCCCCTCCTTCCTCTTTCCTTGAGGGATGTGAAGGAGATTTTGTGGCTGGAGCTGGTGTGGCTTCTTGCCACTACAAGGGGAACATATATCTCACAATGACCCCAAAACACAGGAAGCAGAGAGAAATGGGTCTACTAACATATGAACTCTGATCAAGCTCTGCCTGAAGCTGATGCCTGGACTTCTCGGTGATGAGCCACTCACTATTTCCCTCCTTTAATGTAGGACTGTTTGGAATCAATAGCTCTAACTGAATCAAAGAAGGGCCAAGTACAGTTTTGAACCCGGAGAATTCCCATTGTCTAGAGAAGAGCACTACCTTCTAGAAGGTTAAGACTGGATAGTATCCGAGCTCCCTCATGAACTAACTGTGTGACCTTGGTCAAATTGCTTAGTTCTGCTCAGTCCTCAACTATGGTACTCAACTATAAAATAAGGATGGCAACTCTAGTTAATGTGACATTTTTAAAAGATAAAAGAATGTAGGGGTGCCTGGGTGGCTTAGTGGGTTAAGCCTCTGCCTTCAGCTGAGGTCATGATCTCAGGGTCCTGAGATCAAGCCCCGCATCAGGCTCTCTGCTTGGCGGGGAGCCTGCTTCTCCCTCTCTCTCTGCCTACTTGTGATCTCTCTCTGTCAAATAAATAAATAAAATCTTAAAAAAAAAAGAATGTAAATTGGGCATCAGTTATACAGATGTATGTTTGTCTAATGCACTGACCTCTGTGTGGAAGGCCTGTGCGTTTCACTGTTCATGAGTTATACCTAAAAAAACAGCCTCTAGTCCAGCAGTTGGCACACAATAGATGCTCAATAAATGGTTAAGATTGTGTTTGCTGTGTTTAAAAGGGTTTTGTGGCTCGGAAGAGAGATTCGGTAGCTGAAGCCAAGGGAATAAACAAGGTTACAGGTGACAAAGAAGGAGAGGCTTGGGACAGCATCATCTTTGAGAACAGTAACACTGAACTGGTGGGCAGAGATAAGTAAGCGCACAGAGGAGACCCAAAGGAGTGGTCTAGAAGGGATGAACAACTCTGGATAGACCTTGGATTGAGGAAGAGGGTGCCAAGAGGGCAGCAGTCTGCTCCAGCCCAGGGCAGAATGTTTGGCTGGGGTCTAAACCCCACGGAATAGCTTCATGGCTGCAAGAGGCTCTGGGGTAGGTATGAGGACAGCCCCACTGATCTAAACCGCTCTCCTGCCCTAGACCTTGGCAGTCTCTTCAAGTTCAAATGGGGCTCAGTGTACCCATTTACCGTTTTCTCCACTTTGGGGGGTATTATTTTGAGACCACCATAACAGCATTTGGTACTGATATAATTTTTAGGTATTCTTGGTCACTTTCCACGAGCACACAAATGTTTTACCAGTTGCAAAAACAGAGTTCTTATAACGTCATATTCTCCTCTTGTCTCCTCTCCTGGGACTCCAGTTACGTAAGTGTGAGACCTCTGGGTATCATCTCCCAGGTCTCTGAGGCACTGTCCCTTTCCTTCACATTTTTTCTTTGTGATCTGGATGATCTCTAAGGGTCACATCTCACATCCTACAACCCCGAGTCTCTCCTCCCCATGCAGTCCCTGTCCCTTTACTGCCGTTCCTTCCTGCCTTCTCCACCCCTCGCCCCAGATGTCCTTCCTCCATACTGCCTTTCATGCTGCTTGATCCATATCACCTCTGTTCCTTCTTTTTCTTCAGCCTACATGTCTTCTTCCTTGTTTCTCCCTTGGTTGACAATTCCTGTCACTGGAATGACCACAATGCAGAACTTATTCAAGTTTATTTTCCCCGTTCTGTATTGAGATAGCAAATTTTATTATTATTATTTTTAAAGCAACAGGCAGTGAAGTTCCATTTTTTACTGTGACCACACAGAATTGTTCTTGTTTAAGTTTTTCTCTCTGGCATAACTGCTGATGTAATTTTAGATGACTAATTAGGAGATTTAGCAATTCTTCTGAGTAAGTGAAATCAAGAGGAGGAACATGTTTCATTGGTCTCCAACTGAATTTGGCCTGTGTTTTGACTGTGGAAATACATTTAATCTCTTCATCATAGCAATTTAACCTGTTAACCTGGTTTCACATGACAGGGAAAAGGACAAAACTCCAATGCTTTTGCTGATTAGATCTAGAAACACTTGTCATCACCAAAGATGCTAACCGCCTGAAGCTTGTTTTATGCTTCCAATATAAACACTAATGTAAACACATTAAACACTGAATTCACTATTTGCCAACCAAAGTAGATATTTTATCATCTTTGGTAGGGTTTCTGTCCCCTTCCTGGCTATCAGGGCGCCTGCAGGTTAAGTGTCTGGCCAGCACCGGTTCTCACTGCTGCCCCAGGCCCTCCCGGAATCCTGGGGATGCATTTCAGTGGGGATTTACTCCATTTCACTGTTTTCCTGCTAGGCTTCTCCTACTATAAAATCCATAGGCTTTCCCAAAGCCCCAAATTAAAATGAACCATTAAAAATGTTCGTAACTTTCCAAAATAAGCCTGTTGGGAACTTTTTAACACTGTAGTTTTTTTGTTGTTGTTGCCAGAGAGAGACAGAGCGAGCGAACGAGCAAGAACAAGGGCAGGGGCAGAGGGAGAGAAAGACTCTTACTCAAGCTCCACACCTAGTGCAGGGAGCCCTTTGTGGGCTCACGACCGAGATCATGACCTGAGCTGATCAAAAGTCAGATACTCAACCGACTGAGCCATCCCAGCGCCCCCTAACACTGTAGTTCTTTTTCTTTTAAAGATCCCCCCACTTTTTTTTTAAATTTGAGAGAGAGTGAAAGAGAGCATGAGAAGGGGGAGAGTCAGAGGGAGAAGTAGACTTCTTGAGGAGTGGAGGCTCAATCCTGGGACTCTGGGATCATGAACTGAGCAGAAGGCAGACGCTTAACTGACTGAGCCATCCAGGTGCCCCTCTAACACTGGAGTTCTTAAGATTTAGGAGTTAGGGATCCTTTAGGAATCTGAAAAAAGCTACAGATTCTCTCCCCCAGAAAACTGCAAATGCGTATCTGGTGTACAGTTTCGGGGAGTTCACAAAGCTGTACGAGTCATGCAGCCCAAGTGGCCTGGAGCCAGGTCTAGGAGCTCCCTGCTCTAATGGCTTCCGAACCGTGCCACTCACTGAAGCTTACAAACTGCTCAAGCCCTTATTCTTACCATTGCTCTTGCCTCCTCCCGAATGGATGGAATAGAAAGGATGCTGTACAGAGCTCCGTTCACATACGGCTGTATCTTTAAGGGGAAGAAAAAACAGTCATTTGCAAGTTCTCAAATTCTGTACAACTCCGTGATCAAACACCCCACTCAAGAATCATCTGGCTAATGAGGAGAGTGAGGCTTCCCATCTTCCTGAGCTCCAGGATGCATGTTTCCAAATGACCGGTATCTCCATCTGCATGTCCCAGTGACAGCTACAACTAAGAGTTCAAAGTCAAGTTCATGACTGGCTCTCAAAGCTCACTCTTGTATTTCACCACTTAACTAACATCATGCTGATCACTCAGGCTTCTACCACTGCTGGAGTCATCATTGATTACACTCGTCTTTGCTTTCCGGGTTCAGTCTCCAAGCTGCCTCTGACAGGAACCCTTCTTTCCCACACACTCCACCACTGTCCTTGCTCAGACATCGTCCGTGACCTAGGTGACACTGAATCTCCAAAAGGGCTTCTCTCTTTGATGTTCACACTATAGTCTAACAACCATATCATTGCCAAAATCCTACAACATGGGCCAAATCATCCCTCTTCCTACCTCAGAAACCTTCCCTAGAGCCTACCTGGAAAGTCCTAACTTCTTAGTATAGCACACAGGCCCCTTCAAGGTCTGGCCTCAACATCATGTCCCCCTGCCCATCCCTTCCTGCCACCATAAGGTTCACACTGTACAGACTGATCTCACCCTACTTACAGGGCCCCCCGCCACACCATACACCCTGCTCTGCCCCCTATACATCCCTCCGCTGTCATACTGGATTCAGTCTACGTTTGCATTTATACTTATGTCTCCCCATGTTTTCCTCACATATGTAACCCCAACATCAAGCCATACAGGACACAGAACATGGCAGGTGCTGGATAAATGGGAGCTCCCCTTTGAGTAGATTTTGTGTGACACTCTCCACACTAATGGAGGAGGACCTATTCCCACCATTCTTTTCCAGCACTGGACTTTATTATCCCTTAATTTTTGCCAATCTAATGGGTAAAGAGAAAAAAGGCATCTTATGGTTGTTCTTACTTTCATTTTCCTGACTATTGGCAAAACTAAATATCTTGCCTTTGTCTATAGGTCATCAAGATTTACTGTTCTGTGAACAGCCCATGTGTGTACTCTATCCTTTTCTTATGTCTTTTACTTATCAATTTATAGGAGCTCTTCATATATAATGGATATTAAACTTTTATCTTACATGATGCAAATATTTCCTCAGGCTATCATTTGTCCACTGACTCTTACTGTGGCCTCTTTTTCCATATAAAAAAAATTTAATGTTCACCGAATCAAATATGTGCACCTTTTTCTTTATGGGTCCTGGTTTTCATCTTTCATGATCAGGACTCTCTCACATAGGACGCATGTATGTAAGATTTATTTGTGAAGTGAACACATTTCTAGGTTCTAACATGTATACAGGCAGATTTTCTAGCTCATCTTCAAAGCAGATATATTTGTAACAATTATGACAAGATTTAAATCCTCTGGTCTATTCTGTCCTCAAAGGTAACATACTGGTTCCAACACTTGAAACCAACATTTACTATTAGAGACTGAATATATTTCCTATGTATAGGCTCCAATTGCTTTAGTTGAATAAAATGGGAAACAGAAGTAGTTAAGAGTTCTTGATTTAAAAAATATAAAAAGCATGGCACACACCATAACAACCACCAACCCTTCACTTGCTGAAGCCACCCAGGTCACCGAGCTGGTGGGCCCGGGGGATGGAAGATACAAGAGAGATGAACAGAAGGGGAGCTGTCTGCAGCTAAGTGCCTCGCTCTGACCCAGTGGCCCCCAGTTCTGTCCCGCTAAGACACCGCTGCACCTGATTTGGCTAAAGAGGTCAGGCTTCTGTTGAGGCTTTGGCTTCACGTGCAAAGTGATGCCACAGTTTCTGCACAGGCATCTGGAGAGAGCCGGTGAGAGCATACGCACACCATTTTGAAGTTTCTGTTAATTAGTTTATCAAGACCTCTACTTTATTTTAAAAGGGCTTGTGGCCACAGACTAGACAACAGAAAATCCCACCATGCTGGGGAGGACATGGGGGAGAGGAGAAGCCGGTACAGTCATTGTGCGGGACAGAATGGCGGGACCCCAACCCGACACTGACACTCGGGGCAAGCCAGCGGTGACGTGTATGTCTGCACTCCAGGGGCCCTTGGAGGGCCAGCATGGTGATGTCTCTGAGACCACTATGGCGGCTAAGGGCTGGAGGCAGCTGGACAAGCCTGGGGGACTTGAGGGGAGGGCCGTGAACAGGGGCTGTTTCTGCAGTGGCGAGATTAAGGAATGAGATGTATACAGGGCAACACAGGAAATTTCTAAAAACACAGTGAAAAGGTAAGAAAAGAATGAGATCTAGAGCAAAATACTAATGACACATGCAACACACAACAGTAACTAAATTTGCAGGCCACGCACCACCGCAGGGAGTGTCGACGTGGGAGAAGAATGAAGCAGGGTAGGTGACAAGGAGGAGAATAAGGCCTGGGAGGGAGCTGGCACAGACCAATGACAGCAGGGCAATAGGAAATGGGGGTCAGGGATCAACCTCCGGCTTCCCAGTTCCAGAATCTGGAGGAGGGGGTGCACTGACTAGCAGGGCCAGCCTCCCCCAAGCCCGGGGCTGGCAGCGCTGGCCCAGTACCTCGTGGTTCTCATGGCCAAGCAGATCCGAGAGAACTTTCAGCACCAGGCCTGCCACCTTGGCACACATGTTCTTCCCTTTAGAAGAAACAATGAAACAAAACATGACACGTCTAAATGCGGAAGCACAGTTTCAGGTCAGGCAGACTTGATTCAAACCTTGGCTCCTCTGCTTATGAACTGTGTGACCCCGGGTGAGTCATTTGGCCAATGTGGTCCCCAGTTTCCTCCTCCTGGGACTCCTCAGGGAAGGAAGGAACTCAGTGTAGGCCGTGCATTCCCAGCACTCGGTCAATGGTGCCTCTGAGAGCCCAGAGCTATTCAGGATAGTCAGTGGAAGCCTGGGCTATCAGAGAGCAGTGCCCTGCCCCCCAGATGCGCAGACCACCAAGGCAAACACCACACAGGTGTTCTAGCCAATTCAAACATCATAACGACCACTGCAAATAAATCATAAATCGATGATACTAAGAAAAGCTGGTTAGAGCCTGGTAAATGTTTCAACGCTAAGATACTTGCATATGCTGCTCTCTAAGAGAAGGTTGAAATCCCATTTACTCAGTCAACAACACATGAGTGGTTCGGATTACAAAGCAGCCAAAGGCAAAGAAGCTTCTCACAAATACCCCTGAGCTATTTAATCACATGAGCTGCTTCTCCCCAAACTGGGGCTGCCCAGACCAAGGCGAGTCACAGGCTGGACTTGGCACCTCTTCTAAAGAAAGCTCTTCCATCTCAGGTAACTGATCATGTACACGGGATGGAACCTCTAGAAAAGCTGCGATCACTCTCTTTATTGAGCAAACGACTAGATGCGCATGGGGGAGTGAAGTGGGAGAGCAGGCTGTGGTGAGGAGCGGGGAGCATGGGCTGACATCCTCGCTCTGTCACCAGCTTAGCCCTGCAGAATCTTGGAAACATATTTCTCTGTCCTTGGATACAATGGATCATAATCCTTAACTTCCTACCTTTGAATAAGGCAATGAAGATGAAGAAAAATGTAAACTAATTTAATTTCCTCTTCATCCAGGCACTGCATACACAGAAAATGTTCTTTTCCAAGGCCAGAATGGTATCTGGTTTCAGGGATTCAACAGCTGTATAACTAGTTGGAAATGTTTTACGCTCTACTTCTGTTTCAGTTTTCTGTGAGGGAGACTGAAGACACACCGCATCAGGCTGGGTGGTCCTCCAGGTTCGAGGGGCAGGCTCTCTGCCTTCCCCTCCCCTCCCCCACACCAAAGCCAGAGGGCCTGGGGATAGGGGGTTGTGAGACCTGCACTCCTGAGGCAGAGGTTCATGAGCAAGGCCACCGAGTACTCCAGTGTGTAGTCCGACAGGCAATCGGGGTCCTTCAGAATATCAATCAGCCAGAAGATGAGGCCATCTCGAATCATCGCTGTCTGCAGCGGGCGCCTAGGATGTAAAAGTCTACAGGTTAGCTAAAGCCGGCAAGCAGCTTTCCCTGTAAGAGCACGTGGTGATGTGCACGCTGGTTGGAAAAGACAAACTGATGGGGCACCGGGGTGGGGGGGCTCAGTCTGCTGAGCGTTCGACTCTGGGTTTCGGCTCAGGTCATGGTCTCAGGGTCCTCGGATCAAGCCCTGGCCGGGCTCTGCACTCAGCAGGGAGTCTGGTTCAGATTCTCTCTCCCTCTACTCATCCCCCATACATAAATAAATATATTTTAAGGAAAAAAAAGAGACAAGACAAACTGTGTGGAAGATACCGACTCTAAAGAACATTTTGCTGTTAGACCCACACAACTGAAACAACAAATTTTTTACCTTCTGCAGGTATTCCTAAGGATTTAGAGAGCAGCTAGGTGGTCAGGAGCTCTTCTACTCTGAAAATTTCTTTTTCAATATTTAAAATTAGCAGAGTAGTATTTCAAATATTTAGTAAATATTTACTGATAGCTTTTGGTCCACTTCACCCAGGAGACAGTCATAGAAAAAGTTCATTGACAAAGAGATTTTTAGTAAACTTTAGTCCTGCTTGGCACTTTGAGCTGTGTAAAAACAAAGAAAAGCCAAAACCAGCTCAATCCCATCTTGATTCAGGTCTTTGTAAAGTAAGGGTAGTTAAGGACATGGACAAAACAATTTATACAGAATTATTTTCCGCCCAAAGTCTGTATGAAATCTAACATCTCATCCAAATGTGTTTGAGGAATGTCTTCCTGCCAGCCTTAAGAACTGATGAGATTGGGGCACCTGGGTGGCTCTGCTGTTTCAGCATCTGACTCTTTATTTCAGCTCAGGTTATGATCACAGGATGGTGAGATCAAGCCTCGAATCCAGCTGTGCACTGGGCATGGAGCCTGCCTAAGATTCTCTCCCTCTCCCCTTGCCCCTCCCCCAAGAACTGATGAGATGAAGCATGATGGTATCACCATGAGAATTCATGTGAATTCTTTGACAGTCAAAACACCATGGAAGGGGGTGCCTGGGTGGCTCAGTGGGTTAAAGCCTCTACCTTCGGCTTGGGTCATGATCTCAGGGTCCTGGGATTGAGCCCCGCATCGGCCTCTCTGCTCAGCAGTGAGCCTGCTTCCCCCTCTCTCTCTGCCTGCCTCTCTGCCTCTTGTGATCTCTCTATTTCTGTCAAATAAATAAATAAAATCTTTAAAAAAACAAAACAAAAAAACACCATGGAGGAACCTCCACCGAACATCTTCTAATGAACAGGTTATGGTAAAACTCCCACCCAGAACAGTATCTGTGCTATACTTTTGGGTTTGTTTTTTTTTTAAGATTTTATTTTTATATAATTTTTTTTCAAGATTTTATTTATTTATTTGACAGAGAGAGAGATTACAAGTAGGCAAAGAGGCAGGCAGAGAGAGAGGGTGGGAAGCAGGCTCCCCACTGAACAGAAAGCCCAACGTGGGGCTTGATTCCAGGACCCTGAGATCATGACCTGAGCTGAAGGCAGAGGCTTAACCCACTGAGTCACCCAGGCGCCCCATTTTATTTACTTTTTTTGACATGAATTCTTTTTTTTTTTTTTAAGATTTTTATTTATTTGACAGAGAGACACACAGTGAGAAAGGAAACACAAGCAAAGGGAGTGGGAGAGGGAGAAGCAAGCCTCCTGCAGAGCAGGGAGCCCGAAGTGGGACTTGATCCTAGGATCAAGACCTGAGCTGAAGGCAGATGCTTAACGACTGAGCCACCCAGGTGTCCCTAAGATTTTATTTTTTTAAGTAATCTCCACATCCAATGTGGGACTATAACTCACAGCCTGAGATCAGGAGTTCCCATGCCCTACCCACCAGGCCAGCCAGGCTGCCCTTTGTGCTATTCTTAAACATCACACTCACCTCATGAGTGAAATTTGTTGGAATACAAGGAAGGCTACACTCTCTTGGCAATCCTAAATATTTCCTACATTCATTGTACAGACCCTAGAGCATCAAAAACATTAAGCATATTTCTAGAACAGAATAGCTTATTACTTTTTGAAGCACAAGAAAAAAACTGGCAAAAATATCTATATTACCACGAGGAAGTATTATATCTTATCTCTGTTACTATAGTTACTAAATTTCAAAAAAATTTTCCAAGCCACGCTCAACATCAAGCTAAATTATCTTTATAAACAAACAAAAATCAAGTGCTCATATGATCTAAAGAAATAAGAACTCTGGAATTTACTACAGTTCCTTTCAATTCACACATAGTTCGGACAAGAACTTTTCATCGGCAGGGACCTGACAAGTAGTAGGAACTGAATACCTACTGCTTTCTCTCACTAAATGTGCACACTTAGAATAAGTCATTTTGCAGGCTTTAGGTTACTAGTGAGAGTCAATCACATGTCAACCACATCTGACAGGAAGAAAGTATGCCCGGAAGAGGACGGTCAGAAAAAAGCTGAGAACTCAAGATTACAATTCTTACTAAGGCAAAGAGAAAGTGAGGTATTCCTGAGGGAAGCCACATGCTGGAAGAATTCCATACAACTCAGCAACTCCACTCCTAGGCACTGACTGACTCATGGGAAGGGAAAGGATGCGTCCACACAAAGACTTGTAGGCAAATGTTTGGAACCCAATTATGCATGATAGCCAGAGTAGACCCAATCCAGCTGTCCATCAGCTGATGAACAGATAAACCAAATGTGGTCTCTCCACGTAATGGTGTGTTCTTCAGCATCACAAAGGAACAAAGTATTGACATAGGCTACCACACAGACAGACCTCAAGAACACCATGCTGAGTGAAAGAAGCCAGCCACAACGGAACACACATTATATGAGTCCATTTACCTAAAAATGCCCATTACGGGTAACACTACAAAAAGCAAATCAGTGGTTACCTGGGGTTGGGGGGAGGGGACGAGGGCTGGAAATGGGCATGAGGTTTCTTTGTGTGGTGATGCAAATGTTCTAAAATTAGCTTGTGGTGATGGTTGGGCAACTCTGTAAATATACTAAAAATCACTGAACGGTACATTTAAAAGGGGTGAATTTTGTGCTATGAGGGTTCACTTCAGTAAAGCTGTTCATGAAGGAAAAAAACACTCAAGATGGATAGAGGATGCAAGTCATGACAGGGTCCAGACAGAGACTGCACGGTGAGCTGCTGGGACGTTAGCACAAGGAAGCAGGAGGCTCCTGGCCCGCCTGCCTGCCACAAATGACCCAGTGCACCGACGTCACTGCTCCTGTACGTGCACCTCCCACAACGCGCTGTGAGCTACGAGCGGTTTAGTCCTGTCAGATTCTGCACACGCGCACCTCTCTACCCCGTGTGCATGGCCTGAAACACGATCCAGCCCCTGCTAGCACCAACTACCATGCACGAGGACAGCGTGACAGCACTTCCCCCTCCACAGCAGCTTGAGCAGGACGGTTTTGGGAATTTGAGATAAGCTTTCTAGCACCATCTCGGAAAGTAACCCACCGTCTCCTAAATATTAACTGAAAGTATCATTAGGAAAATATCATTTGCCTCTTGGGCTGCCACTGGGGCTAAACAGTGGCTCACATGAGCCCTATGTACTTTTACAGGGACCGCCGTGACCCACTGCATGGTCAGCACCTGAGGCTGAACTTCTGCAAGGCCCCGAGAACATTCTCGCGGGTGATGATGTCCTCATCCTCCTCCTTCAACCTTTCCTCCAGCATCCGCAGCACCTTCGTGTTCTGGGCCAGGTAGAGGCGACCTAACAATATAACCAGAGATGCATGGGTGAGAGAATTTATCTTGTGTTAAGTTCATGCCACAAAACCATTCTCTCTGAACACTTTACATGTAATGCATGTAGAGTTTGGGGGTAATTTCAGGTTCTAAAAAAACTTAAAATCTATTTCTTCTGCAAAGTTGGTTTTATCCAACCAACTATCTAATGAAGAGAAAATCACTCTTCTTATAATTGAAACATAATTCATCATGGGGCACCTCGGTAGCTCAGTTGGTTAAGCCTCCAACTCTCAATTTCAGCTCAGGTTGTGATCTCAGAGTTGTGATATCTAGCCCTGTGTCGGGCTCCGTGCTCACTGGAACATCTGCTTCTCTCTCCCCACCCCCAATTATTATATCTCTATATTTATTATCATAAATAATCTATTATTAAATAAATAATCTTTAAACATAATTCATCACTATGTTTTTGTGGGGAGCACTTCCAGATCTACAGGGAGAAAGAAGGTGAGGAATCTATATGTTATGGGCTCCTTAGTCTTTATAATAGAGGCGGCCAAACAGTAATGCTTTCTGGGCACACTCCTGCCTCCTTCTAGATGTACCTGTGGCCTGGAGAAGGAGTTGGGAACCATACATGGGACCCTATAATAAGCTCTGAGTTATCATTAGCCCCCTGTGGACTTGTGTCTTGACACAGATAATGTTAGTGCATGTACCCTTGTTCATAATAAAAGTCTGCTAAATGGTTAGAAGAACAGGCAAATGAGCGAGTGAACCAACTTTTGGAGTATCATATAGTCATAATTCGAGAACTCCCTTTATTCACATTTAAAAAGCTGAAACAAAGTAGAACATACGGAAGATAATAATATTTTGTAAAATCATTTTGAATTCAGCTTTGGTATGTATTATCTTTGGAATTTTAATATCCTGGTGGTTTAAGAGGTTATCCAGTTTGTTTGTTTGTTTTTATGATTTTATTTTTAAGTAATCTCTACACCCAATGTGGGGCTTGAACCCACAAACCCGAGATCAAGAGTCACACGCTCCACCGACTGAGCCAGCCAGGCACCCCAAGAGGCTGCAACCTCTTGAAGGAAACGATGTGGTGCTTATTGGGATCAGTTTTCATTAATTAACTAACCTTGTTTTGCCTTCAGCGGAAAATTACAGAAAATGCATTACCTGTTATATACTTGAAAACAATCTAAAAGGTACTGCTACAAAACCAGAAAGCTTGTAAAATAAAACCAGAAGCCTTATAAAATAAACTCCAAGACCATCAAAATTGACTCTGACATAAACTAAGCCATACAACAATAACCAATTTGCACAAGGTCCCTTCAGTGCACTGAACAGGAATCTACTGAGGAAACCGAGAGCTCCTTTAAGAAACGTTTCGAAGAATGGCCACTTCCAAAGGAACAAAGCATTGAAATAGGACCTTGGCTGACTCACCTTCGGCCAGGGACGCGAAAGCATTGATGAGCCGGGCCATATACTGTCGCACCACCTCGCTCCTGGAGTGCAGCAGCTGCAGCACGCTCCTCTGTGGGCAGAACCATCCAGAAAGGGCAAGGATGAGGTTAAAGAAAACAGAGCTAAAAACACATCTCCTCTATGGGTCTGCTGTTCTCTGCCTCTGCGTGGATTTATTAGAGGTGAAATAAACAGACTAAAGTCAACACTTCATCTGGAAATCTCAATTTCCAACGGATTTTTTTAATGAGGTTGACAAAAATAATTTATTCAGACTTCTGAGCCGAGAGACTGAATTACACAGAGCATCTGCCTGTGACTGGAGCAAGGGAGGCCATGCTGTTTGTGATGCTTCCCACTCCTGTTTTTCCAGGTTAGTGACAAATCCAATACGCAGATCTAATTTTGCTCCTTTCAAACCCCAGTAGAAGTACAGTGTGTAGATTAAAAAAAAAAAAAAAAAAAGATATAAATTCTGAAGGACAGAGAGACAGCACAAGAGCTGTTAACAACATGATTTCGGGAGTCAGGAAGGCCAGGTGGTGACAGACGTAGCAGACCCAAGAATGCCAAGTCTTGAAGGCAGCAACAGGCAATGATGAGTTACCCAATTTACAGCATGTAATCCTCCAAAGGAAAAAAAAATGAAGAATGAATGAAAGCTGTTAAAGCAGCAGCTGGATCCCACTCTTGCCGCTCCTACACCACTGTCCTCCTTCAGACTCCCCACCATCCATCCGGGGGGCGTTCCCTTGCGAAGGTAACACGAAAGGTCTCTGGAGGTGGGAGGAGTTAGCTGGACAGGTAGGAGGTCAGGGCCAGGGTCCCCAACAAGAAAATATGGAGTCAGGACAGCTAAGATTGAACAGCAGTGACATCCTGTTTTGCAGCTGAGACAGAATCACACCTGCATTCTTTTCTGCAGCCTTTGCAGAAATGACTTCTGCAGAATGTCCTAAAATAAGACAATTAACCACAAAGCCTTTGTCAATACCAAGGGCAAGGTGCAGTTAAGACCTAAGCCCCAAGATATCATAAAAAAAGACGATCAGCAGACACGTTAACCTAACAGGTAGACAGACATGTGAACAGAGCCCTGATTGGCACGACTCAGCACGACCTTGACTGCTGAAGATAGTTTTGAAGAAATGCTGATAAAAACCCCTAAACTTAGAAACTTTAAAGGCAACACTTTTAGGCCCCCCTTGCTCTCTAGGAGCTTTATACTCTCGCTCAATCAACTTTGCTTTGCTGTCCACCACTCTTCATTTGGTCTACCTCTTCATTCTTCGAAGTGGTGTGATCAAGAACCATGGGCACTAAAGGGAACAAAAATCCTGTAGCAGAGGGGGACACCTGGCACAGGTGAGCAGGGCTTCTACACCCAAATGGGACGAAGAGACAGTGCCTAAATGCAGAATGAATGCTAAACAGAGAGCACCCCATCTTCTTCTACCTGGATCCCAGAAGGTTGCACCCAGATCCCCACCCTCTAGGTAGGAGATCAGAAGACTCTTCTGGGATGAAAATGACCAGCCCAAGAGAAAAGAGCCAGAGATCCTAAAATCAGAGGTTTCTACTAGAGAGACCACTTAGATAACCCTTAGTGGAGCTCTGCGTCCACAAGCCCTACCCTCAGCCTCAGAATTTCCAATTGGCTTTCATTCCCCCCACTCAAAACATTATGAGAAAACCAAGGTCTACCAGAAACCCCACGCAAGTTTCCAATATGGGAGATAGGGTCAAAACAAATGGTGGGGGCAACTTGAAGAAAATGGGACTGTGTAGGGAGAAGAAAACCAGAGATATGCAAAAATGTGTTACTCACAGTAGCCTCAGAGACACAAGAGGCATATCGTATCCATGAAAAAAGACTGCCATAAAAAGGGGGGTTAAAAACTCGACAGAAGTGTTGGAAAAAAAGGTGAGGAGATCTCCCAGAAAGCAGAGCAAGAATAAGAAAAATATGAGAGAAAAGAGAGAATCAGTTCAAGAGGTCCAACATTCAGAGAAAGAACTGAGAAAACAGAGAGGAAATCATCAAGAAAATAAAATCAAGAAAAGTTCCCAGGACTGTACTTGTCAGATGAAAGGGCTCACAAAACACTTAAAACAATGAACCAAAATACACCTTAAGAAAGACATCAACAGGACATTTATTAACACTGGTGATAGAGAAAAGACTAAGCTACTCTGAAAAACAGTATGGAGGTTCCTCAAGATGTTAAAAACAGAGTTATCCTATGACCCAGCAACTGCACTACTAGGTCTTTACCCCAAAGATACAGATGTAGTGAAAAGAAGGGGCACATGTATTCCAATGCTCATAGCAGCAATGTCCACAAGAGCCAAACTGTGGAAGGAGCTGAGATGCCTTTCAACAGAGGAATGGATAAAGAAGATGTGGCTCATATACACAATGGAATACTACTCAGCCATCAAGCCATCAGAAAGGATGAATACCCACCATTTGCATCGACATAGATGGAACTAGAGGGGATTATGCTGAGTGAAGTAAGTCAAGCAGAGAGAGACAATTATCATATGGTTTCACTCATATGTGGAACATATGGAATAGCATGGAAGACCACAGGGGAAGGGAGGGAAATCTGAAGGGGAAGAAATCAGAGAGGGAGACGAACCATGAGAGACCATGGATCCCGGGAAACAAACTGAGGGTTTCAAGGGAAGGGGCGTGGGGGCATGGGGTAACAGGGTGATGTAAGGAGGACATGTGTTGTGATGAGCACTGGGTGTTATACACGACTAACGAATCACTGAACACTACACCAAAAACTAATGATGTATTATATGGTGACTAACTGAACATAATAAAAAAAATTTTTAGTGTAAAAAAAAAAAGAGAGAGAAAGAAAAAAGACTCCACAGGCTGCTAGGGAGAAAAAACCTGGCCACATACAAAGGATCAGGAATTAGAGAAGCTTGGACTTCTCAACAGCAACACTGGAACATAAAGGACAATGGAGCAAGATCTTCCAAATAATGAAGGAAAATTATTTACAACCTAGAGTTCCCGTACAAAGAATAAAGACATTTTCCAACATATATCATCTCAAAGAATCTACTGCTTACCTGCCTTTCTCCAAAAGCTATTAACTATAGGATATGCTCCCCCAACTGACAGAACAAGAAAGAACAATGATTCTTGAAAGTGTGATCCTGGCCCAGCAGCCAGGCATCTCCTGAAAATTTGTTGGGAATGCAAACTCTCACCCCCATCCTAGACTTACTAAGTGGAAACTGCAGGGGCCCAGGAATTTGTGTTTTAATGAGCTTCCCAGGTGATAAGACTGCACGCTAAACTCCAAGAATGGCTCAGCTAGAACTCACTAAATAACCAGTCCAATTTCCTGGCAGAAAGGGCCAATCTCTCTAGTGTCATGGTGACACGGCAACCACTATGCTCGAGTTTTCCTGCTTTGCAGATTCTCTGACATCTTACGATAGCTCCGCTCATTCCTTGCTTAAAATAAACCATGGCAATTAAAAATAATGACTTGGGGAAAAAATGACATGTCTTCGATGGCTATAGAGATCAGAGGATTGTGACAAAAATCACAAAACCTAAGACATCTTTCATTAGAGAACATGTTGCTTTTAATAAATACAACCAAGAAAGGCAAGAAGCCAATTAAACTGTAACAGGCCATCGACTACTAGATATGCTTTCATTTCCCAGAATCCTAAAATGGGGGGAAAATGCATCTCAGATGCAATGAAATAAGACACTTTTAGAAAGGTTCGATATTGAATTTACTCTTTGAATTTGAGCTTGTAAAATCACGGATAATCTATTTTTCAGCCGCTTCATGCCTGATAAGTTGGTTTCAGATGCCATTACAAAAATAAGCAGAAATAAAAGGAAAAGGAAATAAGTCAAAAATTTGAGAGAATACTTTTCAAACTTAACTCGCACATGAACAATAAGACTACATTCAGAGAATAAACTAGCAACTCAGAATTCTCGAATGCTACTGTCCGTGCACAGGGGAGCCTAATGTGTGCTTAGCTTCTGTGGGGGGCTGTTTCATCGGTGACCCTAAGGGGTGCTGCTCTTCCACCCAGCGCACACCCTATGAAGCCAAAATAGGGAGGTGAAGTATTTAAATCATTCTGGATAACACTGATGGAGATAATGAAATGCAGTGTCTTATATATGTCATGTTTTAGATCTCAGTCCGCCTCTGTCCAGCGAAGCCTGGAGTTGATAACAGTAAGGAGGTGAACAGTGGGGAGGGAAACCACCACATATTGGCTACTCTGTGCTGGGCACTGGGTTAAGTATGTCCCACGGGTGACCAAACACAGTCAACCCCACAACCTCATGAGGCAGGTGATGGCTCCTTCTCCAAGGTGGGACGTGCTCTGAGACCCAATAACTTACTCAAGGTTGTCTGGCTCATGGGCCATAGGGCAGAGGTTTGAAACCAGTTAACCTCACTCTGAATCCCATACTTTTCCCACTGCATCATCAGACCTATGGTCCAAAGCTATATATAAATATAGTGTTAACATATTTTAGGTGAGGCCCAGGTGAACAACAATCGAATTGGCTTACTTGCCCTGTCTACTGTAAGTCACGCTGAGCTTGCAGGACTCATGGTTAAGCAGTGGAGTGAGGGAAAGAGTTGGGATTTGGGAAAAAGGAAGAAGGACAGGAAAGAGCTCCAGAGTTGAATCAAGCAGTTCTAATCTGTTTAGGACTCTGTTAGAAGTGAAAAGCAGGCCAATGTCTTGGGTGAGTAGCAGACCTCACCAGCTAGCAGAAGGCTGACATACAGTCACTAGGCTGAAAATACCATATAAAGTAAAGCCTTCCCCTACTGCTAAGATCATCCCCTTGAAATGAAGGCCCTGGCTGGGCTCTGGCCCATCTCTCACAGACCTGGCCATGGCTGTGACAATCCAGGAGGTCGTTGCCAATGTAAGCTTCCAGAACAGTCTCCCTCTGCTCTCCAGGATGGGACGTGGTCAAGCGCTAGAATTAAGAAAAAGAAAAGTAAGAGACCCAAGTTTTAATACGGAGAAATATGTTCATCGAGCAGGAATCTTTTAAATGGCAGTAGTAATAACTACATTTAACCAAAGCAAATAATACCTGGGCAGAGGTGGGGGGGGGGGGGGCGGGTAGCTACCCAGACAGCCATTCAACTAACAGGGAGTTATGATGTTGTATTTCCTAATGGGTGATATGCGAGTCAGCTCACCAGAGAAGGGAAATGATAAAATGCCCAGACAGGGGGTGCCTGGGTGGCTCAGTGGATTAAAGCCTCTGCCTTCGGCTTGGGTCATGATCCCAGGATCCTGGGATCAAGCCCCACATCAGGCTCTCTGCTCAGCAGGAAGCCTGCCTCTCTCTCCCTCTGCCTGCCTCTCTGCCTACTTGTCATCTCTGTCTGTCAAATGAATAAATAAAATCTTAAAAAAAAAATGTCCAGACAGTAAGTGTACAGATAAGGGAGAGCCCACCAACACCTAGAGAGTTTTCCTCACAAGAAGGGGCTCTAGAATTGGTCTCTGAAGGATGAGCAGACTATCAGCCAGCATGGGGGAATGTGAGTATGGTGGGTAGTGGGGGGAGGGCGGGGGAGGAAGTGTGGTACTGGTTGAGGAGGCGTGAAAATGCAAGGGGGCATGTTGGGGGAGGCCAGTGGGGGCTGGGCACAGGGCAGGCTGTGGAGGGCTTGGAGCCAATGCATCACCAACAAGTTAGACTTTATACTATAGGGACTGATGCAGCAATACTGTGTGTGTTTGAGTGTGTATGTGTGTGTGTGTGTGTGTGTGTGTGTGTGTGTGTAAGGGGTAAGTGGGTAGAATTTTGTAGATTTTTAAAGTCATAAGTCTCTTGCATTTTGTTAAGGATAAACTCACTGTCCATAGGGCTAGGAAAAAAAATGTTGTATGGAGAGTGTGTGAAATGTGTGTGTGCATGTACATATGAGTGTGTACAGGTATGAATTATATGGGAAAGTCACATATGAAGTGAGATGTCCTTGCTTTCCCAGGAAAATTCCACTGGAGACCCGAGACCATGGGCCCTACCACTGGCCAAGGAGGAGCCGGACGTGTGAAGAGCCACATGGCAAGAAGACAAGAGCAGGAGACCCCCCGCCAGAACTGACAGGCGGAGGCCTCTAGAGGTGGGTATTGCTGGCAGACTGGATGCACTGTGGCCAAACAGGAAGGCCCTGAGGGCAGAGGGCACTTAAAGGAAGGTGTGCCAAGAGTGTCACAGGTGGGGGCTGCCGCCCTTCCGCCAAGTTCCCTGAAGCCAGGGCCAGGGTGCTGGAATGGGGTGGAGGGGTGACAAGCTGGAGGGGGACACAGACAAGATCTTAAGACACCTGTTTATTCTTCCTGGTTAATCTATGACAATGTCATTCGTTCGGCAAAGGAATAGCCTGCCTCCCCAAGAGGTTCCGTAGCATGGACTGAGAGGAGGAGCTGCTGGATGGACAAACTAGGAGCCAGAGAATGAGTCTGCTAAGTTGAGCGGGCAGAGACAATGGCCCCTGCGACTCCTCACGGTGGGCACCCACGCTAGTCAACTGAAGCAGACATTACCCATCGGCCACAGTACTCCTGTCAGTCTGCTGATCCTGGATGCATTCTCAGAGCACTCCCCGAGACCATGTTCCAGGAAGCATGACCAATCTTCCCAAGTACAAGAGAGGAGACCTTTGTCTACAGGGATGGGGAAATTACTCAAAGCCACTTTGATGCCAATACCCTGAAATTCAGGGAGCCATGAAGGGGTCTGACACTATTACAGCCCAAGTTAGAATGGATTATTCAGTTAAAGGGCCAAGCAGTGTTGGCCTAGACATGCAGTTCTCAAGTGTACTTTGGGGAATCCTAGGAGTCTCCAAAGACCTTCCAAGGAGTCTACAAGGTCATGATTATTTTCATAATAATACTAAGGTATGATCTCTCTTTTTTTAAGATTTTATTTTATTTCTTTTTAAGATTTTATTTTATTTCTTTTTAAGATTTTATTTATTTATTTGAGAGAGAGAAAGAGAAGGTGCACAAGCAGGTGGAGGGGCAGGGGCAGAGGGAGAGGGAGAAACAGACCCACTGCTGAGCAGGGAGCCTGAGGCGGGGCTCGATCCCAGGACCCTGGGATCATGACCTAAGCTGAAGGCAGATGCTTAACTGACTGAGCCACCCGGGCACCCTTAAAGATTTTATTTTTTTAAGTAATCTCTGCACCTGGTGTGGGGCTCAAACTCACAAACCTGAGTCAAGAGTCGCCTGCTCTACTGACTGATTCAGCCAGGAGCCCCTGTTTTATCTTTGTCATGGTCCATCTCTCAGAGGCTATATGAAGTATGACACGGTGATGACTCACTTGGGGAGGCAGATGTGAGAATCCAGCTGTCCTTCCATCAGGCCAGACAGTAAAGAAATTTGCCAAAATGTATAACAATGCCACTTTCCTGATTTTTTTTTTTTTTTTGGTTTGGAAAAGGGTTATTTTTTTATGTATAAAAAATACATTATTTATGTTATGTTCTGGGTTCATAATTGTTCATCTTAAATGAATTAATATTTAGAAATGTTCTCGGTTTTTAATTTCTAATACTCTAAATAGTAGAAGATAGAATTCATATAAACTAAAGCCTTTAGGGTCCTCGGTAATTTCCAAGAGTGTCAACAGGTCTGAGACTAAAAACCTTGAGAACCACTGACTTACCCTCCCAATCTGAAGAGTGGGAGGAAAAGCAGCTATCAGATGAGGCTTGATGTCTCTTAAGACTGGTTCATCAGGGTCCACCCCCACTGTCTGCTCGAGTGGCTCCACATAGCACCTGAATGCAGAAGTCTTTGCGAAGCTGTCATAAGAGAGTGACCCTGGGCACTCCCGCGCCGACCCCGCTGGCTGTGAGGGTGGCTTACAATGGGTGACGGGTGCAGGCTTAAAATGGCTCATGGCAAACGAGTGAGGGGAGGCAAAGGCAGCTGTGAGGTCCACACCTGGGTTTTTACCAAGAGGCCAATGCTGTCTTCAGAAGCTGTTTTTACCTTTAGCTCTAGGTGTCGGCAGGCAGCATGAGGAAAGATTTGTAGTAGATGGGGTATAAGATACAAGCAAGGTAGCCAGCCAGGAAGACCGTGTCTTAACTTCCAGGGAAAGGTACGTACCCAGCGAAGAGCCTGCAACAGGAAGGCTTTCAAGCGGTCACTCCCCAAAATCAAATCCTTCTTCAGTTTCTCATAATCCAAGGAGGGCAGTAACGGGACATCCTTCAGTTTCCTACTCAGCCACACAAGTTCGAAGAGAGAAAAAAGGGCAAAGGGCACATTCATTACACTTCCTGAGTTTCCGGACACCAGCAGTGGCCCGGCTGTCTTCTCCACTCCTGGAATGAAGTCCAGGCCCGCTGCCCCCCACCCCCACCCCGTGTCATTGAGTTCTGCTCTGCCTTTCCCGTGGAAGTACTGGGGCTTTGTTGAATGTCTTTCCCCACACAAGGAGTCCCTGCCTGGCCAGGTTTAGAAACTGCTGTGCTCACACAGGGCCAGGGCTCCGTCGGATGGGGATGGAATCATCCTGGAGGCACCAGAACTCGCGGCACCACTCCAGTCTTATTTAGCATCCGGAGCAAAGCTGGAGACCAGCAGCAGCAGCAGCACCTGCGAGAGTGCTCCCTGAAATCCTGCAGCTGCTACCTGCTCAGGCCCGAGGCACCGAACTGGGGGGACACAAGGGACAGACCAGGGTGAGGAAACAACTGTGAAGAGTGGGAGCACAGTCGACCCCAAGGAGGTAAAGGGCACGTCAGGAAGTAGCACGGGTTCATATCTGGGAGAGAGGAGCAAGTAGGGCCGTTTGCAAACCCTCCTCAAGAGGACCCAAGTGGAGCCCTCGGGGAAAGCCAGGTCTCCCCAGAGTCTTCAGTTTGTTTTGCTCCACAGTGGGGGCTGGAGCATACGGGAGAACCAGAGCAAGGGAGCGAGGCCTGCGATCTGGCTAACAGCACTGTACCCGTGTTAACGTCCTCCCTTTGATGTTGTACGTGGCACAGAAGATGTCACCACGGAGTTGGGGGGGCTGGGGGGTCAACTTCCTGTGACTCTATTATAATCATTTCAGCATAAAACAAGTCAAAAACAAAAGTAAAACAACAGTATGGTCTTCCTGAGACTGTGCAGAGAATATTAAGATCAGTACTCTGGGCACAATACTAAATGCGGGCTCATGAGGACTTGGGTGAAAAGAGGCACACGAAGGCTTCTTGGGGCACCCGACTGGCTTAGTCGGTAGAGTGTGCAACTCTTGGTCTTGGGGTTGTGAGTCTGAGCCTCAGGTTGGGGGTAGAGATTACTTAAAAAATAAAATCTTCAAAAAAAAAAAAAAGATGAGGGTTCTTCTGCTTCCCATTGACGTATAACCAAGCTACATGATGTTAGGTGCGGCGTCCGGCATCATGATTCGCCATCTGTGTACAGATGGTTAAGTGGTCACCACACTGAGTCTCTTTACCCTCTGTCACCACACAAAGTTCCCACGTTTCCTTTCTTGGGATGAGAATTTTTGAGATTTACTTTCTCAGCAACTTTTAAATTTGCAATACAGTATTACTGACTACAGTTCCCACGCAGTCCACTGCCTCCCAGGAGGCAAACTTCTAAGTGGAAGTGTGCACCTCTCGGTCTCCTTCACCCATTTCACTTGTTTCATTAGTTTTAAAGGGTGGAAGAGAGATAAGGGTGGGTGGAAGGTGGAAAGGAGGTAAGACTCTGGGGGGCGCAGCATTTAGGGTACTGTAAATTTTCTTCATATATGCCTGTAGCATTCACCTTTTCTGTAATGAGCATGTATTACACTATAAAAAAAATTACATGCTAGTTTTCTTAATGTTAGTTTTTAAAAGACAAAAGGCGATCTTCTCACAGGGCCCTGGAGAAAAAGGCCAGAGAAGAGGGCAACAAATGAGATCTCAGTGAACACTCTGGGAGGAAGTTCTAGTCTGCACGTCACACAGCGGAGTCCTGCGCACGTGCGCACTGATCATTCTGGCACCTATTTTCCTGAGGCCAATACGGTTGTGTTTAAAAATGAACACAGATACTTTAGAAATCCCCACTACAAATAACTGGCCAGTATTCTTCAAAAGTGTCAAGGCCATGAAAGGGATAGAGGAATGACTTCAAATGAAAGGAAACACAGACATGACAACCACGTCAACGTGTGATCCTGGACTGAACGCTGGACCAGACAAAGGGCAGAATGGAGCAGCTGCTAACATGTGAGGAAGGCCTGCAGGTGAGATGATGCGGCATCAGCATTAATTTTCTGACTCTGACAACTGTACTGAGCTTACAAATATATCAACATGGAGAATCTGGGTGAAGGACATAAGGGAATTATCTGTACAGTATTTGTAGCTCTGAAATTATTTCAACATGAAAAAAAGATTTTTTTAAATTTAAAATTTAAACAAGGTCTTCTTCTAGACAAAAAGTTCCATGTGTAAAGCGAAGTCTAAAATTATTCTATAGCTGGGGCGCTTTTTCTGGAGGGAAGAGACGTTGTCAAATGCGGGCCATAGTTACTTGTCCATAATGGCGATACTGGCGACTAAATATATCGCCAACTAAGTTGCTCAGCCGCCCCACACTTCTGTGGTCCGGCCACTCTCCTGCTATCCGAGAAGACTGTGGCATACCTTCTCCTTTGCCCTCCTTAGCCCCTCCACCAACCACCCCCTTTACTCTCTGCAGGTGACCTTGCCTCTTACACCCCAGGGGACATTAGCAAACTGGAGAGTTTATTAAGTCCCAGCATTGTACTAAGTGCTTTATACACAGGAACTCATTTTTATCCTCACAATAATCCTATGAGAAAGTTATTATTATTATTGTCTCTTCTCAAGGAAAGAAACTGAGACACAGAGAAGTTACAGAAGAGGTCCAAGGTCACAGAGCCGGTGGCAGAGGTGGGATTTTAACCCCAGCTGTCTGTCTCATCAGCACTACGTTATACAGCCGTCTGTAGAGAACAAAGTGCAGGGTCAGTGTCAGACTCATGCAGGCCTGAGGGAGGAGGCAAGCTGTACCTCTCTCAGGGGTTGGAATGATCTGACAGCATCCTCTGAACCCCTCCAACAAGGTGGGGGCGGTACTCAGAGGGTCATCAGAACCCACCCTAGTCCTTAAGCCTCTGTCAAAGGTTCTCAACTTCCTTGTTACTGCAACATACACACCGGATGAAATTCCCGAATGCCAGACACCCACACGGGTGACAACCTAATCGATATGGATAGGAATGCTCAGGCATCCACAAAGCTATCCTGTGGTCCTGGTCACAAGTGAGTCAGCAGAGAACATAAAATTTAGACATTGCAGCCCTCTGATGACTGTCCAACGACAGAAGATTAATTTCTACAGAATATCATAGGAACAATTCAACAATTTTTTCTCATTTGATGCGAGCTCTCCAAAATAAAGAGAATTAATACTAGAAAGTACTTTAACAGTATTATTTATAATTACTGGTATTTCCTTTATATCCACATGGAGCTCTAGCTAATCAAAGACACTTCTCTAGGCTAGACTCTTAAGATGAATGTCCATGAAAGTTACTCTGAATTCTAGTTTTACCTAGAGCTGTCCTCCATCCTAACAACTCCTAAAAGCAATTACTTACCCAGGTGCCAAGGAGGCTCTCAACATGGTTGAAGCCTGAGGATGGGGGGCGGAAACAGAAGAAGAGAGGCCGTGTTAAACAGTGAGAGCAATGCATTAATCCTAAATCACTGTACTCGCACAAAATCAACAGATTTGCAAGGGTTTTGATCTATCAGGATTCTTCTATCATAATATATATGATTTAAAAATTTGTCCAAACAGGCATGCCTGCATGGCTCAGTTGGCTAAGCATGTGAATCCTGATTTCAGCTCAGGTCATGATCTCTGGGTCATGAGATGAGCCCTGCATCAGGCTCCGCGTGGAGTCTGCTTGTCCTTCTCCCTCTGTTCCACCCCCACCCCCCATGCTCACATACACACTCGATAGCGCACTTTCTAAAACAAATAAAGAAAATTTAAAATAAACAATATAAAATAAAAATAAAAATAGAAATAAGATAAAAATTAGCCCAAACTGGGGCGCCTGGGTGGCTCAGTGGGTTAAAGCCTCTGCTTTCAGTTCAGGTCATGATCCCAGAGTCCTGGGATCGAGCCCCGCATCGGGCTCTCTGCTCCGCGGGGAGCCTGCTTCCTCCTCTCTCTCTGCCTGCCTCTCTGCCTAGTTGTGATTTCTCTCTGTAAAATAAATAAAATATTTTTTTAAAAAAATTAGCCCAAACTGAAGTTAAGCAACACACTACTCAAGTAGTTTCCAAGACACCCACCACCCTTGGTTTGTTGTTACTCTGCTCCAAGGAATGCTCCATAAAAAAACAAGTGGGTCCTCCCCAACCAAACTCCCAGAGGCACTTAAAGCTGCCTGGTCAGATGTCACAGAGAACAAAAGCAGTGGAGATCACCTTATTATGCTGACTTTTTTATTAAGATTTTCTCTTTGTGTATAACAATAGTATACACTTTGTACCAAGTCAAACCCTATAGAGGTGTTTACAGAAAAATCCCCCTCCCTCCCTACTCTGTTTTAACCCTATTTATAGGCCAATCCACTGCGCACTTTATGGATATTCAGTGTCCTACTTATTGTTTTGTTTTTGCCACTACAAACAATGCTGTATTAAACATGTACTAAAACTGACTCGAGAAACAAAAAACAAATGCTGTGTGTGGTGCTTGGTTGGGCCAACTCCAGTCAGCTATAAAAGATGTTTTGAGGGGCGCCTGGGGGGCTCAGTGGGTTAAGCTTCTGCCTTCGGCTCAGATCATGATCTTAGTGTCCTGGGCTCAAGCCCCACATGGGGCTCTCTGCTCGGCGGGGAGCCTGCTTCCCCCTCTCTCTGCCTACTGTGATCTCTCTGTCAAGTAAATAAATAAAATCTTTTTTTTTTTTTTTAAAAAAAAGATGTTTTAAGACAATCAGGGAAATCTAAATAGGGACTGCACAGGGAAGTATGATACTGAGGAACACAGTGCTAACTGTATTTGGCATTGCAGTTGTGTTTGCTTTTAGTTTTGTAAAGGCCTTATCTGTTAGATAAATACATTGAATGATTTATAGGTAAAGTGACAGAATGTTTGAGATAGGTTCTAAGAATTTCAGGGAAAAAAAGTGAGGAGAAGAGAAGAGATCTTGGGTCTCTGTGGAACCCTTCCAAAAGTGGGGGTAGTGGGTCTCCGTCCACTCTGTGTCACCACAGCTCTGGAATGGTCATTACCCACGCTTACCGCATTGAACCGTGATGATTTTGCAATGATTTCTGTGCTTTCTCCTTTAGCAGACACTGAGTTCCATAATGAGCAGAGACACATTACTCTCTATATATGTACCTAGCACCTGGTACAGTGCCAGGCAAACAGAGGCACATGATCAACATTTGTTGAATGAATGAATGAAGACTGACTTCCCAAGATGGGCCCTCCAGAATCCTTGACCAGTTTAATAAACTGGCCCTAGGTGATGGCTCCATTCCCTACTGCTTCTGTCTACAGTATTTACAGGCCACACAGATTCCCACCTTGGAGACAGCAAATCTCACTTTTAAATGGCTCATGACCAAGTATGTTTTTATATTTTTTAATCTTTGACTTTTAAAAAAAAGATTTTATTTATTTATTTGACAGAGAGAGAGATAGCAAGAGAGGGAACACAAGCAGGGGGAGTGGGAGAGGGAGAAGCAGGCTTTTTGCTGAGCAGGGAGCCCGATGCAGGCTCGATCCCAGGATCCTGGGATAATGACCTGAGCTGAAGGCAGAGGTTTAATGACTGAGCCACCCAGGTTCCCCCAGCCCTTGATTTTTTTTTTTTTTAATTAAAGGAAATGCCTGTTCCTATTATTGACTTAAATAGCAAGGAGTTGAGAAAACAAATTTGAACTATACCTAAATTACTCATCTAACACATTCAGAAGACCAAGAAGCCAAGATAATAAGTTAAATGAGTCAAATAAGGGCAGAGACATATTAAAATATTAGCCAAATATAAAGACAAATAAAAAATACTTTTAGGGGTACCTGGGTGCCTCAGTAGGTTAAGGGTCTGCCTTTGGTTCCGGTCATGATCCCAGGATCCTGAGATTGAGTCCCGCATCAGGCTTCCTGCTCAGTGGGGAGCCTTCTTCTCCCTCTGCCTCCACCTGCCCCTCCCCCTGCTTGTGCTCGCTCTCTCCATCAAATAAATAAATAAAATCTTTAAAAATATGTATTTCTAAAGTAGTGTTATTGGCTAGTTCATATATTCACAAATAAAATCCATCACATCCTTAAGAAAATTTTCCTATCATTCATTTATTTATAAAAGAGCTTATTTATTTTTTTAATAGTATATCTTTTTTAAAAAAGATTTGTTTAGGGGCACCTGGGTGGCTCAGTCCGTTAAGCATCTGCCTTTGGCTCAGGTCATGATCCCAGGGTCCTGGGATCAAGTCCCACATCGGGCTCCTTGCTCAGTGAGGAGCCTGCTTCTCCCTCTCACTCTGCTGCTCCCCCTGCTTGTGCTCTTGTGTGCTCTCTCTCAAGTAAAATCTTTAAAGAGAAGATTTATTTATTTTAGAGAGTGTGTGTGTGTGTGAGAGCATTGGGGAGGGGCAGAGGGAGAGAGAGAGAATCTTAAGCTCCATACCTAGTGCAGAGTCCACAGAGCCCCATGAGGGGCTCGATCCCATGACCCTGAGACCATCACCTGAGCTGAAATCAAGAGTCAGATGCTCAACTGACTGAGTCACCCAGGCGCCCCCAAAAGATTTAATGTTTAAGTAATCTCTATATGCAACATGGGGCTCAAGCTTCTAACCTGAGACCAAAAGTCCCACACTCCATCAACTGAGTGTGCCAGGTGGCCCGTTCTTTTAAAACACTACCTCTGTTTTGCTAAACTCCGTGTCATTCTATTTGTTCTGTGAAGAAATTAATTGAAAAGCACTAACAATTAACCCTTTCATGAGAAGAGGCAGTATGTTAGACACTACTGAGCTTTGATTATCCAGTCAAGTAAAAAAACCAAACCAAACCAAACCAAACCAAACCCCAGAGCTGAGCTGTGGGAGGAATGGGCCGGCACCATCTTCCTGAGCGAGAGGCCTGTGCTCTTCCCCTCAGCCTGTACTTCCTGATTGCCTCCCATCTGCCAGGTCTCTGCAGGGCACGGTGGTACCAGAGTGACCAGAGCAAAGCCCCTTCTCAGAGAGCTTACAGGCCAGTGGGGAGAATCAGTGGTCAGAGAACTCTCTGTGCCTCATCGGCAAATGGTGGCAATGACAGTACCAGGGGTGTACCAGGGGTGTGGACCCCCGTGAGAGCACCCGGAGTGTCAGCACCTTCTCTGTCCATCCGTGCTGAGCTCCCCCCTTCACTGACGGGGCTGCTGCAGCTGAAAGTAATGAGCTCCATCTTCCATTAGGAAGATGTGGACTTTAACACTGGTAGCTGGGTATAAACCGCCCCAGAGAACGGAGAACTCATGAGAGCCTCTATCTATCTATCTATCTATCTATCTATCTATCTATCTATCTATCATCTTTCCACCCATATTGCTACTGTATGGAGGCGTCAGTAGTAATGTCTGAGCCCTAAGGGGTTTGCTCCGATCTTCTGACTAAACTTTACTTTGGACTAAATTTCTAAAAGTCATTGCCACCAGCTGCAGGCAGCGTGGACAGAGCTACAATAGGCTGACAAGGAATAACTCAGGAGAAAGATGGGAGAAGCTCCAAGGTCATTAGTCACAGTCAGGAATATAATAATTCCTCCTCCACCAGAAAGAAAAAAATTTTCTTTTTCCCTCATGAGCTAACTGTGGATTTTGAACATGGGTGAATCAGCCCAGACTGGATCACCTCACAAGGGGGCTTCCGAAGGGGCCCTGCCTGCGGCCCCAGGGGCACAGTGTGATTTTGGGATCAAACGAGGGGTGCTTGGGAGAACCTCACCGTGGATACATGACTGGACAGGTAGGTGCTTTCCTGCCTGAGGAAGGCAGGGCAACCTTTCAAAGCACAGGTAGAAGACAGGACGAATGTACACCGACCCACCAGTGAGTAACTGAGCACCTACACAGTGTCGGGCTGGGCCCAGGCTCCCTACGCCACCTGGATATGGGAGAGAGGAATTTCTCCCTGAGCAGAGCGTGAAATGGCAGCATTACACCTCCTCGGCCACTCACTGCAGGCCAGGTACTGTGCCTGGCCCTCAGCCATCACTGCTCCCCGAAGCCAGTGGTCGTTGTGGGCGGACAAGGACGGATGGGGGCACAGGAGCAGGCCGTCAGCGAGCTGAGGGGCTCTTCCCATGCTCTGTGACGTCAGAAAGTGTTTGCAGAGCTCGGTCTCAGGTGTACCATGACACAGGGTCCCTTGGTCAGAGCGTCTGCATGTGTATGGGGGTGGGGAGGGATCTCCGGAAGAGACTTCAGTGCGCTGCTGAGTGTTGTGCATCTTGGAGCATGCCACGTCCCCTACTTCATACGACAGTGGCTGGCTCTGGGGACGGGAGAACCCACCAGGATCAGGGTCTGTAGGCATGGGCTGCACAGGACAGTTGCAGGTGTGGGCAGCCCCGGATGGTCAGAGAGAAGGAGCTGTGGCTTGACATCAGCAGCAGCGCCCGAGCCCCAAGGCTGTGGCAGGCACTGTCTGGGGCCTGAAGCCTAAGCCCAGGCCCACCTGTCACCAGCCTCCCCCCTGGCCTCAGGACATAAGCTGGACCACTGTGGCTGCCTGTGTTGTGTAGGAGAGCAGGGGAACAGAGAAGGCAGGCCCCCTGGCAAGCGAGCTCCAGGACAGAGATGACCTAGAAGAGGTTAAATAACCACAGTGGGAGGAAACGCGCCTTGGCCACGGGGCAGAAGAGACCACAAAAGCCAGGGACCGGAAGCACAGCCCCACACACAGCGAAGGGATGTTGCTACTGCCAACTCTGCAACACAGAGGGCTGCTTGCAGGACATGGATGGCAGGGGTACGTGCGGGGGACGGAGGAGGGCTGAAATGGGACACTGCTCCCATGGCATTTGGAAATGAGGCTGAGCCAGTGTAGTGCGAGTGCCAAGTTCCCAGATATGCTTCCTGGGCAGGCGTCTCTCTGGCTTACCAGGTCCCGGAGGGCCCCATGCTGGGCCCTGCCTCTGCCCTGTAGCCTGCAGGCATCTGAGAGCCTTAGCCAAGGAAAGAAGCAGCAATGGGCTTACTCTGGGAAGTGCTAGTGGCCGGGGTGCTGAGGCCTCTTCTGCTTTCTGTGACTATCGCTGAGTGTGGGGATGGGCATTAGATCACAAAAGGCTGTGGACTCCCCACTGAGCACTTCAGACCTGGAGTGAAGACAGGTATTAAGCAAGACAGTAACCTGATCAATGCTTGTACGGACTGACATCCCTCCCGAAACTTGAGGGCATGAATAAATAAGACACAACCGGAAAGGTCATCCTTGCTCCCGTGGGCATGAGTAAGTAATCGCACAGGTGAGAGCTTTAAGACAGAGACTGGTTAGGAAATGTTGCTTTAGCCAGGACAAAAAGAGGAAGAGCCTCAATGAAACACAAAGCAACAAGGACATGGGTCAGGAGGGAGGAAGGCCCCCAGATCCCTAGGACGGCCTGAACATAGGGCCCCAAAGAGGGAAGAGGCTTGGGTGATTCGCAGGTGTTCTCTGGAGCGTTGTTTCCCAAGACAGGAAGTGCAAGAGGGGAGAACACCTGTTTGGAGGAAAAGATGAGCCCGTTTTTGGACGCAGAAATGATATGCCGATCAGACATTCACAGGGAGAAGGTCTGGAAGTCAGAGGAGAAATCCGAGCTAGTGGTACAGTTATTCTCTGTCAATCATGGTCCCACCAACTGGCTGAGATCAAAGGTGGTCAATCCTTACATCACCGGGGTGAGATCAAAAACGTGACGGGCACTGGGGTAGGAGGCGCAGCAGGGGGAGGCGGGCTAGGTGTGCAACTCCTCCTCAGGACAAGGATACGAGACCTGGGAAAACTGCCTTCAGACACAGTGGTGAGGCCGACAAGGAGCAGACATCTCACCAAGACTTAAGAAAGCAACGCAACAGACAACATAAGGTCAGAAGGCGTTGAACTTCAAGCCAGAGCCGCCGTCCACACTACAGCAAAGCTTTAGGAAGAGTCCTCCTTGGCAGAACAGTGCCAAGCAGTGTCTCCTGAGCAACTGCACAAGGCCACCCTGAGAAACGGTCCCCACCAGCCCCAGCCCCAGGCCCCTGCAGGTTTTTATTGCTAAGAAGGACGGCTGGTTGTTTTGTTTGTTTGTTTGTTTTAGGACGGCTGGTTTTAAAGTAAATGCTCTGTAAGATTCGCAGGTCGTGAGCCTTAAGTATATATAATGCAATCACACCTGGCAGTATTTTAACCTATATTCCCAATGGGGTCTACCTGGGAGTTGCTGAAAAAGACTTAATTCCTAAATGGCCATTTTCCCAAGTAAGGATGCATTTAAATGGAAACTTCTCCAGCCAATGAACCAACCCTGAAACCCACAGGTACCACGAGGTGGGACTTGGGATTCACCCATGGAGCTATGCTTGGATTTCCACCTTTGGAGTCAGCATTGGACTCCGTACCATGGTCAGCCTTCTCCCTCCCCACTTCTGTCCATCCTAGGGCAAGTAAAGATGGTCACTCTCCTCCATCAGACACTCCTTCCCTGGAGTGTCTCTGCATTTGTGTTTGCCCAGCACAAACCAAGGGCTAAGAAGAGAGACAAACTATGGTTCCTTCCCGTGCTATCTGTGCATACAAGATGTGTGCTGCATCATTATGAGATACAGCAAAAAACTGAAGAGCCACTTAAAGGTTTGCTAGAGGAATGGTTAAAGGAACCATACTGCTCTTAAATTAAAACTCTAAAAGATAAGGAAAATATGAATAAATCCAGAAGTACATAAAAAACTCTTTAAAATGTATTAAGTTCAAAGAGATAGTTGCAGAGTGATGTGTATAATAAAAACCTTGATTCTATATAAATTTTAAAGTCTGGAAGGATGAGTATGAAACAGTCACCAGGATCCCTGGTGGCGGGAGAGAAGATGGGGCTAGTGTAATGGAAAGAAGGGATTTGTGTTCACTTTATTATTAAATTGTTACATATTTTCCAGTGAGCACATTTGTGTATTACTTGTACAATCCTAGAAAACAAAAAATCCCTACCTCTTGTGCCCTGAGGGAGAAGCTTCCCTTCTTAACAATGATCAGATTGCTGAAAAGATAAACTCAGATTTCTCTTGTCTCCCAGGAGATACTAATTCGTGGTCTGGAGGCTGAGCTGGTAAGGAATGCAGGATGATAAACCAGAGGGGACAGTGGCGACAGGCAGTCTAACTGGAAGGGGCCACCTGAGAGAGTTCTCTTTTCAAACAATCAATCCCGTCATTATTGGTCCTTCTGCGAACACTGGAATTTGACCACCCGCTTCGCTCACGTGCGTGGAGATCTGGACACAGTCATCTGAACGTGAACTAGGCCCCGCTTGTGGGATCTCCTCCACAGGGCCCTGGGCCAGCATACTCCCCCCTGCTCCAGGCTTTGTGGGTTTGGGAGAGAACCAGGCACACATCGCCCTGCTCCCTGCTTCCCTGGTGGGAGATGATGAGTGCTACTGGGGTCAGGGGTCAGTCCTAGAGCCCTTAGGCCCTTGCTGCCAGAGGTGCCAGGGGAGGGGAGGGGCTTGGCCACCATGATGGGTGGGGGGGCATTTCTTGAATGCCAGGATTTAAATGTAGGAAACCCATCTGTCTATAAAGACAATCCACATTCTCCAATATAAGCTTCATCAGAGTTGATAGCAATATTGTCAGCTCCTTTCTCCTTTATTCGTTTGTCTTATTTTCCAAATGGTTCAGAACTCGGGCTTTAGAAGGGTGTTATTTACTGAGTCCTTCTGAACTTTCAATAGTGAGTGAGGTCGCAGATGGCCAGATTCTTAACAGCCAGTTTTAAAAAACCAGTATCAAACATACTAACTTTATGGATACCAGCAGTGTTCTTATGGGCCCTTTATAGGGTACAATGAATTGGAACACTCAAGGTCAACAGCACAGAGGGGAGCTGATACAGGACTACACTAAAGGATGTGCTGGGCCGTGCCCACCTCTTTATCTTGAAACTGATGGCATTGTGTTTGGACCTAGCATTGGACTTAAACCCCTGGCAAATAAGAAAGCAGTCCTCCTCTCCTAAATCCTCAATCCTACTGTTCAACCACCAGACTTCCTATCTAAACTGCACTCTAATTTCCTCTTCACACATTATAAATCCGATAACATACACTGACTATTATATTTTCACAAGGATGTTATTTTACAATGACTCATATCCACTTTTTATCATCTTAGAGAGAAATCTATGGGACTAATAAAAGATTGTTTGCAGATTTTATTGCCTGTTCCTAAGTTAGTGACTCAGGAGAAAGAAAATGGTCAGGAACTAAGATAAACAGAGCTCATCCTCTCGCCTCTGGCTTTGAAGGCCTAGAATCTGTACCTTAATACCACTGTAACAGAAAGAATGATAGCACTCATCTCTTGACAAAAAACATTCATGTCTAATGGGGTAAAATACCAGATGTGTTGTGCTCCCCTCCCTTTTAAACTGCTCCTTATTCACACGGTATCCATTTTAAATAAGCTGGGAGCATCACTCTGCCAAAAGAAAGTGAAAATATAAGGATGCTTGTATATGCAAGATAGGATGAGATTTTATAGCACAGACCTGAAAAACACTTAAGTATTTACTGAACTAATAAATAAGTGTAAGGGAGGGAGGAAAGGAGTAGTCCTAATAGACAGATCCCGCTATGCCAATTACTGCTAGAAAGCCATCATTTTTGGGAAAAACACTCCTTAACTGACTTATAGATAAATGTACAGTATACACAGAGGGTCAACTCAGTCAGTCCTCGGGGATGTGGCCTGAAGCCTCTTATCCTGGAAGGTCCACAAGGAAGTTACTTTTCTGAAACTTGGATGTCTCTGTGTGCTTTCCTGACATTTAAAAATGGCCGATTCCCTAAGATTTCTACACGCTAAAACTGTTGTGGCCATATCCTAAAGTAATGACCATGCAGCTTCTGTTTTTTTTTTAAAGATTGTATTTATTTGACAGAGAGAGAGAGAGAGAGCACAAGTAGGGAAAGCAGCAGAGGGAGAGGGAGAAGCAGATTCCTCGCTGAGCAGGGAGCTCAATGAGGGGCTCGATCCCAGGACCCTGAGATCACAACCTGAGTTGAAGGCAGACGCTTAACTGACTGAATCACCCAGGTGCCCCCCCTGTGGCGCAGCCGTCACCACCCACGGCTCTACAGTGCTCCTGGGAGCAGCCAAGTAATGCAGTCAGGGACATTTGCTCTCCCCCACGTTACTGTGTCCTTTCTGTGAAGATCACAAAAGAAACTGGCAGTCTAAAGGGCCCAGGGAGGGCAACTGTGGCCCGGGAATGGTCTGTCTGGGGGAATGTGTGGCGGGCTCGGCGTCATTCAGCTCACTGCTGTGCTTCCCATGTTGTATGTGTGGCACATATTTTGTTTCAGATTCATATTTTGTTTTATCTGCAGTGAAACGCAGATAATAAACATCAGGCAACCGTCTCTCTTCCCTTGGGAGTTAGTCACACTTACTCCCAGGCCCAAGAGGTACAGACTACAAAGAAGCTCAGAGCCAGGCCAGGCCTGCCTCTGCCGGCATCCAGCAGCTCTGACATGCCCTGGCCAGGGCTCACTTGCACTGTCCTACGCTCATTTTCTTTTAACCACGATTTCTTTTCCCCCCAGCATTACTGAGACATAGTTGACAGGAGACACTGTGTAAGTTTAAGGTGTCCAAAGTGCCGCACCAATACATGGACATATTGTGAAATGATCACCGTGATCAGGTTAGTTAACATGCCCATCACCTCGATTACTTTGGGGGGCAGTGAGGACATTTAAGATCTACTCTCTTAGTAAACTTCAAGTATATGATATTGTTAACATTAGCCACCACACTATAAAGTCCCAGGACTTATTCATCTTATAACTAGAAGTTACACCCTTTGACCAACATCTGCCACTCCCCCTACCTCCCAGCCCTACACAACCACCACTCTACCTTGTTTCTGTGAGTTTTTTTTTTAAAGATTTTATTTATTTATTTGTCAGACGGAGATCACAAGTAGGCAGAGAGGCAGGCAGAGAGAGAGGGGGAAGCAGGCTCCCTGCTGAGCAGAGAGCCCGATGTGGAGCTCAATTCCAGGACCCTGGGATCATGACCTGAGCTGAAGGCAGAGGCTTAATCCACTGAGCCACCCAGGCGCCCTGTTTCTGTGAGTTCTAACTACTTGAGAATGAGGTAGGATATACATTTCTCTTTAATACTAAAAAAGGCCCCTGTTTATGAAGACCCTAATATTAATGTGCAAACCCTTCCCCTTAATTAAAAGCCATGGCTCTGACCCAGGGGGGTGCCTCAGGACCCCCCGGTATTTCCTTCTGAACTGAATACACCTGGCTCCACTATTTAGCAGGTGGCTCAGGCAGCAGGTAGGAGTGAGCTCCTGGGACATGGGTTCAAGGGCTTTGGAAACATCTGCAGGGCACACAGGTGTCCTTGCTCCCCAAGTTAAGAACCCTAACTCAACACTACAAGCCTCTGGGTGAGCTACCCTAAGAAGGACGCAATATCCCCTAAGTAATATTTCACCCTGGGATGCAAACCCTGAATCTAATCACGAGGAAATATGAAACACAAAAGAGAAATGCTCTATTTCTTCAATGAGGGAACAACTATAAGGAACATGGTTCAAGTGACAAATTGGAAAATGCCCAAATTAGATAAGAATATCATAAAGACATTAAATTTACTCAAGTGATCACTGTATGGCTAGGTAAAAGGGCACTCCTATTAAGAAAGGAATTCTACACTGCAGCAAAATGCCATAATATATGTGATTTATTCTCAAATGGCTCAGAAAACAGACTGTGTGTGCGTGTGTGCACGTGCATGCATGTGTGTGCAAAGTAAACAAATGGGTAAAATGCCAACAGTTGTTGAATCTGGGTAACGGGTATACAAGTGTCCCTTGTGCTATTTTTATGACTTCTTTGTAAGTCTGCAATTATTCCAAGTAAAAAGTTAAGAAAAAAAGAGAGCGCCTATCTTTGTAAGGCTTCAAAAACAGAATGAATTTCCTTTCTTTCCTATTGATTTGCTAATTGTTACCAGGCCTGGGCACCGAACAGCCCCAACGGGAAAAGCAGACTGTGCCTCTCTCCTGCCACCCTCAGGACGCCAGCTCCCAGCTGCTCACTCTGCAAAAACAGCTTTCTTTCCTTGTGGAAACTTCTAGACCTCCAGAAATGCAGACTCCTGCATGTAATTTGCCCTTGCTCTTTCACTTTTCCAGTTAGGCTATGTTTAAATTGGGGGGGGGGGAGCCTCACCGTCCCAGGCCTCGTGAAGTCCACGCTGTGGGCCAGGCTCTGTCGCATCTGGTCACTGAAGAGGCGGACACACACGCTCTGCAGGTACTCCGGGGTGATCTGCAGAGAGGACATGAGGGTGGCTGGTGAGAGGCCCAAAGCCCCCCCAGGGATGTCACGGGCCTGGTGATGAGCAGAGCTCTCACCGGTCTTTCTGCAAGGTGTGCGGATGGAATTCTGCTTGAACACAGGAGCTCTGGGAGCTAGAGCACTGGGCCTGACAGAAAAAACCACTAACACCCTGCTGCTGTGATCGTGGACTGTCATTCTAAATTCTTTAAGTGCATGAGATGTACTCTCATGGGCATGTGAAAGAAACTGATTTTAAGCCAATTCTCTGTGTGTGTGGATTCAAGCAAGAAAGTCAATTGGGTGGCCAACGTGTGCTGGAAAGGACGGTGGGCGTGACATCTGAAAATCTGGGCTTCAGTGCTGGACTCGAGCAAACCCACAGCTCTGCCCCTTGCCTTCTAACCTGTCAAGTGAGATGAACAAGGTCTGCTCTGTTGGTCACAGTGACAGTGGGAATGAGATCCCATATTCGCCTGGCGCAGGCCAGGTCGTCCGGGACGTGCTTGCTGAATGAATGATGGAGACATTTGATGATGGAGCACCTCTCCCGCCCTCTGGCTAGCTACTGTAATTCAGGACTGGCATACCGCATCTCAGGTGGTAATCTCTGAATTTTTTCTTTTCATTTTGTATCTTTTCTTTTTATAAAAAGCATGCGCATTTAAATGTGCAAGTGCCCCAACCTCTCCCCGGTCCCATCCTTCCCCATATGCCAATCCCCGGAGGTAACTATTAACCATTTTGCACCCTTCCAGCCCTTTTTCTATGCCTGATTGCTAGAGGGGAAGCTCCCTTTCCCCGGGCTCATGATTCCCACATGGTTATGTCATAAGCCCCTCTCTGCACCCTCACTCACTCATGAACCGAACAACTGATTCATGAGTCAGAAAAAGCTGTGTCCTCTTCTCTCCTTGGAGGACTCCATTGACCCACTAGAAACTTCTGGTCTGTTTCAGACACATGAAAGGCTCAATGTGTCCATGGGCGATGTCTGTGCTCATTGCTTGACACTCAGCTCCTTATGAAGCGACTCAAAGAAGAGTCCCTTCTCAGGCCCACACTTGCCACCTTATCCTGCATCCATTTCCTCTGAATTTCAATAGTATCAAAATGTAAACACTTCTTTCTCCTCCTGTGTTTTTAACCTTTCCCTTTACACCTCTTCATTGTCTATAAACTAAAAACACATCCAAATACAGTTCATATTTAAAAAGCACCTTCCCCTTCCTCTAAACTAGGTCTTCACCTACTGACCACTAGCTCAGTATTCTTCCTTCACAGCCGAGGTCCTCGAGGGAATAGCCCTCGTTTGCTGCCTCATCCTCTCTGGACCTCCCAACACACTGGAGGCTTCCAGTCGCATCACTCCATGGAAACTCACACGGTAAAGGCCACCACCACTGATCTTCTAAATGTCAAAATCACTGGACACTTTTCAGTTCTAGTCTTTTAAAGTTTTCTGGGGCTTCTGAGACTTTGCATCAACCCCTTGATCCTGAAACTGTTTCCTCCTTTAACTTCTGAAACTGCTACCAGAACCATTTCTTTAACAAGAAAATTTGACTGTGTCACTTTCTTGCTTAAAACGGGAATGAGGAAAGGATGCAAATAATCTGTAGACTGAAAAGCAATGTATAAATGGCCAACAAACATGAAAATGTATATTCAGCCTCATACATAATTACAGAAATCTAAATTGAAGCATTCAGAACACCAAGTTCTACTTACCAAACCGGGAATGAGTTCAAAGTATAATCAAGTATAATAGTGTCTAGAGTTGGCAAGTATGTGGACAAATAAACACCCTGATACAGATAAACTCCCAGGATGGTTAGGGAGGCATCACAGGAGGAATCTCAGGAGAACTCATTTGGCAACATCTATCAAAATGTTAATGCCCATAACCTTTGACCTAATAATTCCACTCTTAGGATCTTACCTTACCTGTTTTCCAAGGTATACAGTACATACAAGAATGTTCACTGCCACATTTTTTTGTTCTAGTAAACAAAAAAATCTACATGCTTACCATCAGAGATCCGACGAGTTATGGTTCACCCTTACAATGGCATAACGTACAAGCCCAGAAAAGAATGAGGGTAGTGTGGTCATGTGGAAAGATCGCTAAGATACACTGAAAGTAAAGCAGCAAGTTTCAGAAGAATAATGGGTCACAGGATCCCAAGCGTATGTAGGCCGCAAGCACACACACATGCATGCATAGAAATGTTTGGAAAAAATACACAAGAAAATATCATCCTGAATACCAACATAGAAAGGACACTAAGAAACTGTGTATGTCAGGGAGTGGGGGTTGCTCTTTAATACAGCCTACTCAGATGTGTTCCAATCTGTTACCAAAAACGTGTATTTTTTTATATTAAAAACAAGCCAGTTAAGAGTCTAGTCCCTAGCCCTACCAGCTTGTCCCCTCTTTCCTTGTAAGGTGGCAGTCAGAGCTCACGCGCCTGTACGGGCATGCCACGCCCAAGGCCACGTCGACTCTGGCTCTTCTGGTGACTGTTGTTTAACAGGAGAGAAGGCAGAGGAAAGCATATGCTTTTCTTTTTATATATTTCCGTATTGTCTGAACCTTCTAACCATGTGCCCAGGTTTGTTACCAGAGGTTACAGAAGCCATGTTCGGTTTCTTTCTGATACTTTTCTGATTTAAAGAAAAGGCAACACATGCTATTTTTAAAACTAGAAAAAAGCTAATTAATTTGAAAAGTCCAATTTTTAAGGTACATATTTCAAAAGCTCGTCGCTAACAACAAACATAGCAAAAATTCCTAAGCCTGGTCTCTTGGTGTCCACAGTTCACCAATCCATCTTTCCTGCCTCCCCCGCCAGCAAGTGGCCACCGTTCTGGCCACACCAGGCCGTGTGGGCTAAGTTTTCATGGGAGCAAAGAGGCTTTCAGTCCAGGATACCGAAACATACTGAAAACTACTGCAGTTAAAACAAAAAAGGCATTACTAGCTTAGGAGTCAGAACAATGGAAAAAAATTAAAATCCCACTACATGATAAAGGTAGCCATTCAAATTAGTAAATTAAGACAGAAGTCAACAGTCTAGCCCAAATGGTTTTTGGGGGTACGTTTCTTCCTTATATCATCTATTAAAATAAATTCCATATGGATTAAAGATTTAAAGGTAAAATTAAAACAATCAAAACCAAATAAAACGACCATGAGAAAAAAATTAAGGTGAATGTTTATTTTGGCTCCCTTAAGTGGGAAAAATCTTCTTTTCACTTCAAAGCTTCAAAGCACTTTGAAAAGGCAGAGTGACTGAAGGGAAAACTTGATAAACTGATTTGACCATATAAACATGTAAATTTTACGAAACTAAGAAACACTACTTTAAAAGCCAAAAAACAAACTATGGAAAATATTTACAAAAGATGAATTCTGAATGGCCTGTGTCTTAACAGTGATGTCCAAAGCTGTATTCCTGCTTTCCCCTAAAACCTGTTCCACCCAAGGCCTACTCTCTCAGCTGGTGGTGCTGCCGCTGTCCTCCCACAGCTGAGGCCAAAAACCTGGAGTCATCCGTGCCCCTCCCCCAACCCCTGTCCAGGTCTAAGCCGGTATGAGACACTGCTGGTTCTTTGTCCTCACACACCCAGTGGAGCATCTCTCCGGCTCTGCCTACTACCTCCTCTACTACAGGTCCGCCCTGGTGACTGCAAGAGCCTCCTGCTGGTCCCTCTAGTTCCACTAACCTTCCAAGGAGCAACAAGAGGGGATCCTTCCACAGCATGCCAGACAACACCGCCCTACTGCTCTGCTCCCCAGTTTACTGCAGCCCTGGGACCTCCAATCTGCTTGTGCCGCTCCTCCTCCCTCGCTGGGCTCCTCAGACAGGAGAGGCACACTTCCACTTTGGGTCCTTTGCATCCTCTTCCTTTCGCCTAGAATTCTGGGGTACATCCCAGAGGACGGCATACCTAATTCCCTTGCCTCTTCCAATGAAGCTCAAATCACGCTCACCCTGACTGCCTATTTAAAATTGCCCCCTGCCCACATACACACACATGCCCACCAACTCTGATCCCCTTCACCCAGGTCGTTTTCTTCCCCATGGCAAGAAATGACTCACGACATCATTTATTATTTGCTTGTTTATGTGTAGGTTCATTAGCTCTTGCCCCTACTGGAATGTATGCTCCCTGAGGTGAAGGATCCTTGTGTTGCTGCCCAATAGAGCCCACACGCCTAGAACAGGGAAGGCCTGGTGTGTAGTAAGCATGCAACAAATCTGTGTTCAATGAATGAAAGAAGCATATAAAAAATGTTCAAAGTCATGTGTAAAGAATATAATGTATATTTAAATCCTGAGATACTATTTCTCATTGATCAAATCTGCAAACAAATACAGATGTTAATGCTAATAGCCAGGACTGGAAGGGGTATAAAGATAAGCACTGCCAGGAGACTCAGATGAGCAGAACCTTCCTACTGGACCTGAGTATAGACTTCAACCTAGAAAACCAACTTCTAGAAAATGAAATAGAACAAACAAAATCTTTAAAAAACAACAAATGAAACAGGGGCACCAGGCTGGTTCAGTTGATGGAGTGTGTGACTCCTGATCTCGGGGTTGTGGGCTTGAGCCCCAAGTTGGGTGTAGAGATTACTTACATAAATAAAACTTTAAAAAAATAAATAAAATTTTAAAATTAAAAATGTCACAGAGGCTCATCTCCTCCCATTACATTTGTAATTTATGACAGTGAAAAGCTGGAAATGACCTAGATGTCCAAACGCAGTGAACAGACACTAAGGGAAGTATGACACTGCCGAGCGATGGGATTGAAGCCACCACCAGTGAGACTTGTAGAATAATGACGTCAAGAATGCATGATTCAGTAGTAAGGAAAAAAGATTAGAAAACTCTGGGTGAATTAGAGTCCATTTCTGTAAAATACATGTATCCATGCACTGAAAAAAATATGGAATGTTAAGTGTTATTACTAAGTGACACAATTACAGGTAATTTAAATTTCATTTTTGCAAAGTTCTCTATTTCTAAAATTTTCTATAATACATATTATTTCATAATCATATTTTGAAGTCACTAAAAAATTTACATTTTTTAAAGTAATCTCTATGCCAAACATGGGGCTCAAACTCACGACAAGATCAAGAGTCACATGCTCTATCAACTGGGCCAGCCAGGCACCCCACTAAAAACAATTTTACTGCACAACCTTACATTTGTGACAAAATCATACACAACTCAATACATGCACATGCGTACCAAACTGGGAAATTAGAATAAGGTCAACAGAACTGGATCAACGTCAGCGGTTTGGTTGTACTACCGGACGACAGTTACACAAAATGCCACTACTGGGGGACACTGAGCAGCTGTGCCAAGAGACTCTCTTTGCGTTATTTCTTAAAATTGCATGTGAACTTACAATTATTCCATTTTTAAAGAAAATGTGTATTTCCACAAAGAAATTTTACGATACTTTCTAATTTTTTAGTAAGCAAAACACTAAAATCATTCCCATAAAAGTCAGGAATAAGACAAGGAGGCCCATGACCACATTATTCCACAATGTTGCACAGTCTTAGACAGTAGGCTAAGAAAAAAGAAAAGTCATTATAAATAAGGAAACCAGAGGCGCCTGGGTGGCTCAGTGGGTTAAGCCTCTGCTTTCGGATCGGGTCATGATCTCAGGTCCTGGGATTGAGCCCCCGCATCGGGCTCTCTGCTCAGCGGGGAGCCTGCTTCCCTTCCTCTCTCTCTGCCTGCCTCTTTGCCTACTTGTGATCTGTCTGTCAAATAAATAAATAAAATAAATAAATAAATAAGGAAACAAAACAAAAATATCATTATTTGAAGATGATATGACTGCCAACCTAGATTACAGGAGAATCAATCAAAAGAATCTATCAGATTAAAAGAGTTCAGAAGGATAGCTGGATATCAAATCAATATGTGAAAATCTGTAACTTTCCTCTACACCAGTAGCATATTTCCCCCATTTTTATGCCACTGTGTATTATTTTTTTCTGTTGCCAGACAATTTATGCTTTGGTAATGTAAAGAATAAGGCAGAGGAATAATGATGTGGTCGACAGCGTGTCAGGAAAAATGGATAAAATACTGCAAGCAGCACAATAACTGGTATGAGATGTCGGTGTGGTCTCCTTTCTGCACTTGGCTTTGTGAGGCAAAGGGGCAGGTGTCACTGGCCGGGAGAGGCCGGGAATCCCATTATCAACAGAGTCCATGCTCTCAGCACTTCTTTAGCTCCTAACAGACACACGAACAACTGGGGATCTTTCTTACCATCTTGCCACTGACTGTGGCCTCCAGAGAATCCACCAGCTCTGCTGTGACCCCAATGAGATTGTGGTAGTCCGCCTGGATCTTATTGTACCGCTTCAGGTACGTCATGGACCTTCGTTCAGCTTCTACCAGCTGCTGGTGGAGCTGCTGTGACACATCTAGAAAGACAATATATATTCAAACAAAACAACAGTACAAAAACCCCACAAAAATACAAAATAGTCATATTCTTCTCAAGGGAATATTGTGTCTACTTTCAGAATATTTTGCTATCACAATGAACTTGACATTATTCGTGGTTAACGCTTTGCTGCTATTTCTCCACGTGTTTAATTACCAAGTGCTCTGTAACCACTGATTTTCAATTTCTTATCTCTGGTAGTTCAACGGACCCATCACTGGTTTTCCTCACAATCTATTTCCTTGACTGAGCTCCATGCAATTTCTTTTAGTTGTTCTATGAACAAGAAACAAACTCAGTGTTTCTTTCTATAATCAGCTCACAAACTGGATGAACCAGACCTGTGTCTTTTCCCCATTTTGTCCCATGAGGTTGTGTGGGGGAGAGTAAGTATCTGCAGGACAGTTCTCATTTTAAATAAAGGTTAGGCTACTTGACTAATGCTGAGAAAGTGAGAATCCAGAATTAGGTAAGGTTCCAGGTGCTCACTCTGCCAGCTTGATACAGCATAAACCACCCCACTGGGCCTTAGAGCAGGCAGCTTTGGAAGGTGCTAGGGCTCTCTTCTTGGACTCCCCAGCAGGGGCAGCACTTGATGGCCATACCACCCAGGACACAGCTAGAATAGCAAATCTTCATCAGTGTCAACACTCCTTTGCCCTATCTTACTTCCCTCTGTCCCAGAAAGCTAAGTTTGCATCGAAGGAAATGATGCTGCCCCCAGACCCAACTTTAACTCCCTCTTGTCCCAATCCAGGGACTGTGTAATACTTAAACGTCATTGTTTTAGAACACATTTCATCCATACAGAGAGAGATTTTAAAATCATAAAGGCTTGGGCTCAAGCCCCTTCTCTATCACCTTCTTGCTGGATACCTGGGGCAAGACACAACTTCTGTGATACTCATTTCTTTCTCTTTTTTTAAGATTTTATTTATTTATTTGGTAGACAGATAACAAAAGTAGGCAGAGCAGCAGGCAGAGGGAGAGGGAGAAGCAGGCTCAAGCTGAGCAGGGAGCCCGATGCAGGGCTCGATCCCAGGACACTGGGATCATGACCTGAACTGAAGGCAGACATTTAACCAACTGAGCCGCCCAGGTGCCCTTCTATTTTTTTTTTTTTTTTTTTAGAGAGACAGAGAAAGGATATGCACACAAGTGCACATGCAAGGGGGAAGCGGGGCAGGAGGAGTGAGAGAATCCTAAGCAGGCTCCATGCCCAACAAGGGGCTCAATCTCACGACCCTGAGACCATCACCTGAGCCTAAATCAAGAGTTGGACACTTAACCAACCCAGCCACCCAGACACCCCTGATTCTCATGTCTTAACCTCTGAAATTGTGATGATAGTAATGACCTTGAAGAGTTATTGTGGGATTGTACAGCACAGGGAATACAGTCAATAATATTGTAATAACACTGTACGGTGACAGATGGGGACTACACCTATCCAGGTGAACACTGCGTATTGTACACCTGAAACTAATATAACACTGTATGAATTTAAGAAACAATGTATTCAATTTTTTAAAAAGCACACATACAAAACCAAATCATTGGGAGGATTAAATGGACAGATTTAAGTGCCTAGTTCACCACTGGCCCATGGGAGGTAGTCAATAAGTGGTAGCAATTACTATTATTTCCTCTATGCGAAGGGCCCAAGATCTTCTAAATGTATTTCTATGCAAGAAGAGAACTTGAAAAACCCAGAAGTTACACTGGAAAACAGCAGGACACAATGTTTGAAATATGTCAGAATCATCCAAAAATAAAGATGATCAAGCCTCACTTCCAGAGATTCTGATTTTGTGGGTGTGGGCTGGGAGCTGAGAAACGACAGTGTCAACTAGTCCCCATGTGGCTCAGACACAAACCACACGTTTGAGAACGGCCTTCCTAACTCATCTATTCCTCTTACTGTTCTAAAGAGCCATGAAGATCGTGCACAAACTTTATTTCAAACACTTTATTTCATGATTATGTGTAGAAGTAAAGTATCTTAACTATTAAAACCCAAAATATTACATAATAATGAACTAATATTATTATTATTGTTTAGCATCCTTCAAATCTCAGTATTGAAAGATAACTTTAAAAACTCTTCCAGTATGAATTTACATCCAGTATTCAATCTTTGGAGAACATCTCTGGAAATCATTTATCGAGTTTTTACTTAAATATTATTAGAGAGAAGGAGTCACTATCATCTTCCTATGCTAAATATTTTTAAGGATTTTTAAATGTACAAAATTCTCGATTACATAAACTAGAACTTCCAACGATGAAAATTCTATAGGTTGGTTCATAATTCTATTAGTAATGACTATTAGAGAGCATCCGTGCGAACTTTCTCAATGCATACCAAGTGGCAGATGATGAATGAAATACAAAAACCCATTAACTGGGACAAATGACCTCACAAATCATCAATTTTTATATTGAGGATAAGTTTTATATTGTCACCAAAGTCGTCCTCTTGAAAGGAGACTGCAGAAAGGAACACTCCTGCTTGGAAACTTGGAAACTCAAAAACTCACTGTGCCATTAGCTAAATGTAAGGGACTACTGCGGCACTTCTGCCTTGGGATCCCAGAATTGGAATTTATGACAATTCCAAAGTATGGTACATCTGAGGGCAGAGAGACCTAACTGCCAGCAGCCACAGGAAGGAGAAAAGTGGGCCACTGGGCTGAAATATTTGTGACCAGTTCAAATACACTGGTCAGCAGAAGAGCCTGCTGACCATGCAGACACCTTAGCTGCCTGCAAACAGGACCTGACTGTTAGTGGAAGCTGGTGGGGTCACAGCTCGAAGATCTCAACTTTATTTCTGAGCATTAAAAAGAACTTTGACTCTTTTTTCCTTTTCAAAAATTTTATGAGATAAGAACATCTGAGCCAAGATCCCTTGCCATGCAAGAGCTCAAGTTTTTAGTGGAGAGGAGTCATTATAAATTCCATGTTATATTAATGAAACTGTCTTAGTCATGCCAGTGACATTTACTGGGACTCTTCGTATTTCAAAACTTACATAATTTGTACCAAAATCCAAAGAACTACACCTCAAGTTTTAAACAAAGAGATATATACAACTGAAAGAATGTGGGTTAAGGTCACAGAAAGGTTCTGGATCATTCCTGCATGCATTGAAACAGTAACAAAAGTGATGGAGATCTTCCCTGCGGCCAAGCCTCAAGCTTTCTCTTAACATTTCCATTTTAAGTACAATTGCTTTTTTTTTTTAAAGAGTAGGTGAGATTTAATTTTAGAGATCACTTTGTTGCTCAAGACAAAATGATACATTTTAAAATATGGAACTCTTTTTCCAACATCTAAAAATCTATAATCAATCACTCTAACTTTACAATACAATATACTCTCTTCCTTGTATTCAGATATAAATCAGCTCTTTGCTATTCTGCTAATCCGTAAGTGCTGGATTAAGAAAGTTATGATGTATAACCATGAATATAAGTCATCATTTTAAAAATACCATTTAGGGCTCTATGCTCTAGAAAAATAGTCAGCTGATCATTTTCTGAAGGAATCAAATCGATCAATGGCAAAAATGCTAAAAGATACTATTTCTCTACCTTTTTTAGATGGCCAGGTAAAATAATAACACAATATGCTGTATTTCCAACCTGAATTTTTCTTCTAAACTCCATTTTAAAATATAATTCCTTTTGAGAGAATTTTCCACTCCAAGGACTTTTCTTGCCTCCTTCAATGCTTACGGAAATCAGCTTGTCCATGAACCCTTCCTATCAAGATACACAGCATAATGACTTGCCCAACCATTCAATGTAAAAACAACACCTAAGTCCACAATTAAATTAAACTGGTGGCATGTCTGGGCTTTGTGACCACTGCAGCCATAAGTGTGGGAGGAGGGGACAAAGTGCAGACACCGGCCAACCTGGAGCCCCTGGCACCAGTGCCCAAGGGGGCTAACCTTTGGTCTCCATGGCAACACCCACTGCGGGGCTCATTCAGCCACAGACACATGCTGTGCCTGCCAGTCTCAATTCCACACACATTCTGCTTGGCTTCCTGAGAAAACTCAATTAAAATCAAACCAAAAGAAGGCTCAAACACCCTGGTCTCCTTGCTGAAATCCAAAGGAAAGATCTATAGAAAAACACAGGCTCATCCCCTCGCAGTTTGATTTTATCTGTGAAATTGGGCCACTTCTCAGTGGTTCCTATCTGGCTAGCCTCCAAAGCCGCAGGGTATGCTAGGGTGACAAGGGCTGGCTGAGGCACAGGAATCCGGGAGGCTTCCCACCACCTTTCCCTCCACCAGCACCTAAGAGCTCAAAGACAGAATCTGAGCATAGACCAAACAGATTCAGTCAAGAACTAAGGCAATTTTCTGAAACTCAAAGGACACAGGTGGGGTAGTGGTTTTCAAATGACTGCCACGTCTCTGACACTCCTTTCTGTCCAGAGGCGGAAGGCCATCCTCCTTCCCTTGAATGCAGGCTGGCCTGGGAATTGCTTCTAATGAGGAGAATACAGCACAGATGACACTGAATTCCTTGATAGGCTGGTTTAGAAAAGGTGACACGGCTTCCACTGGCTCTGTCGGGGGACATTTGCCCTTGGAGCTCGGCCACCATGCCACAAGGAAGCCCAGGCCACACAGATGTTCCAGACAAGGGCCTCAGACTTGCGCGCGTGGGTGAGGAAGCCTTGAAGATGGCTCCACCAGGCTCCGCCTGCATCCACGAGACATGGAGGGAGAAGCGTCTGAGCACACAACTCCCACACCATGCAAGATGATGATGACGATATAAATGGACATTGTTGTTTTAAAGCCACGAAGCCTGAGGCGGTGCACTAGCTTGTAACAGAAACAGAAACTGCGGGGCGAAGGTGCATTTCCGGGAGTCACAGGGCAGGACCCAAAGGCCCAGTGCAGTGTATGAATTCCCACTGCTCTGGGGGCACCTGGGTGGCTCCAACGGCTAAGTGATGGCTCTTGGTTTCACCTCAGTTCATGACCTCAGGGTCCTGGGACTGAGCCCCGCACTGGGCTCTGTGCTCAGCACAGAGTCTGCTTGAGGATGGGAAAGGGTACATGATGTGTTTCACACCTTTGGTAAATTCTGGTGGCATAATCCTCAGTCCCTCTCCCTCTGCCCCTGCCCCCACTCACATTCTCTTTCCATCTCTAAAAATGGATAAATAAATTGTTTCTTTAAAAAAATTCCCACTGTTCCTAATATGAGAAAACTGGCAAGGGACCCATGCCAGCCAAGACCTGGGAACTGTTTTAACCCCTCAGGGAGCAAGCCTGAGGAGCTGAGGAAATCTCCTGGGACTCATCCTTGGGCACAACTACCCTGCAGGCAGAGCAGCCTTAGTGAGCCCCAAGGCTACGGGCGGGGTGACCCCTGGAGTATTCCATGTTGACCCCAGAAGGCCAAATCTGTGGCCCAGCTCTTCCGTGTTCAGGCACGGACCGATGTTCCCCTGTGAAGGATCAGTGGGTCCTGTCCCTCTGAGCTATGGGGGGTGGGGGGTGGCAGAACCGCTGGGCACATGTACAGCCACACAAGGCAGAAACAGGCATTCAGACTTCCCAAATCTAAAGCTACTGCCTCCCTCCTTGTGTGTCAAATGTAAAACGTTCATCTGTCAACTCCCTGGAAAGCAAAGAGCTAAATAATTTACTAATGTTTCCTTTTTTTTACAAAACTTTAACTCTCTTAAAAAAACAAAACAAAACAAAAAACCATGGAGAAACAATGGCAGGAAGTTTTGCAATCCCCTCTAATATCACCCTGCCTTGGGAAGGGCCAATGTGCTATTTCACGTGGTAAAACTCCACCTGCTGGGCACTGACTCCAGAACTTAGACAGGCATGAAACACTTCACACACCCTTTCCAACATTTCAGCAGTTTCCTAATTGTAGCATCAAAGCCAAAGCTCAGGCAAAGAGCCACAACTGTGGTCACTATTTGTTTTGTTGTTGTTCTTTTTTTTTTTTTTTTTTTTAACAAACCCTTGTGTCAAGGGCTGACCAGCTACTGACTTCATATTAACTAACATTTTTCTCACTTACTGAAAAATGAACAGTTCTGGTATTTAAAAAAAAAAAAAAAGCAAAAAAAAAGCTAATAATGGAAAACCATCACTTTATGCTAAAAACTTAATGTTGGAATTCCTACTTTGAATGCAAAAAATGGAAATGCTTCTAAGATGGTGCTACATATTGCTATGGAAGTAAGACCCCGCACACTAGTTCAAGAAGATACTAAAATGATTCCTTCCCGCCCCCCACCCCAGGATGCACAGGGTCTTCTGGCTGTGCTGCTGCAGTTCCGTCCCTTGGGGCAGGGCCTGGATTCCCTTCATCTCTCAGCATCTGGGTTACCTGATCCACCAGCCCTCCTGCAGACAGGCCTCAAGGAACCTCAGATAAACTTGACTGCAAAGCACTTCATAAATACTTAGACTTTTTTAATTAAAAAAATAATTTTAAAAATTAGACTTTTAAAGCCCTATTCACCAAGTTACATTTTCTCCATCTCTGTTCCTATCTCACTACTCAAAAGTGAGTCAAAACTTTTGAGTTGGGAAAACTGTTCTTTAAAAATGTTAATCTAGGGGCACTTGGGTGGCTCAGTCCAGTAAACAACCGACTGTTGGTTTCAGCCCAGGTCGTGATCTGTGTCATGAGATTGAGTCCCAATTTGGGCTCTGTGCTTAGCTTGGAATTTGCTTGGGGCTCTCTCTTCCTCTCCTTCTGCCCTTTCCCCTGCTTGCTTGCTTGCGCGTGCGTACTCTCTCTCTCTCCCCCTCCCAAAATAAGTAAATAAACAAATCTTTAAAAAAAATAAAAATTAAACAATAAAAAATGTTAATCTAGATGATTTACCTTTGTTACCTTGTCCGTTCTCCTTCTGGGATGAGAAAAAAGTTGAGGAAAACAGGCATTGAGGATAAAGTCCTCAGGGTCTCTCACACTGTGTGGCCAGTCTGAGAAAGAGCCTTACCAAAGGTATAAGGGAAAATTCTCAGGACAGTGAAGGCTGATTCCTAATGTAGCTGTAAGGAGCTGAGACAGTTACAGACTTCTCAGTACTTGGATGCCTCACTCTTAAGTGATTCCTCTTCTCTCCAGCTCAATTCCTGCTGCGTGTGTGCAAGTCTTGTGCTGTTTCAACAGTCCCCTAAGCAGCCTCCCTGCCCCCTTTCAAAGACCGTCCCCACTGCTACCAAACATTCTACTAAAAATGCAAACTGAACTTACACCCTGCAACTCTGTCACTTCCATTTTAGAGCTCTACCCTAAGAAAACTGAGATCGGGATGACAACAGCAAAACACTGTAGCTGAGATCACACTCTGGAGCCAGACAGCCTGAGTTTCAATCTCAGCTCCCACACATCGGGCCACATGACTGAAGGCAGAGTACTTAACTTGTTTGGTTTGGGTTTTCTTAATTTTTTTTTAGTAACAGCTTTACTCAGATATAATTCACATATAACTCACTCATTTCAAGTATGTATTTCATTGGTTTTCAGTATATTCATAGAGTTGTGCAACCATCACTACAATCAATTCTAGAACATTCTTATCAACCCCCCCCCCCAAAAGCCCTGTACCCATTAGGAGTCATCCCCATTTCCCCTACCCTCCCTGGCCCTAGGCAACCACTAATCTACTGTCTCTGGTGATTTGCCTCTTCTGGACCTTTCACACACACGGAATCATGTAATACGCAACCTCTCATGTCTGTCTTCCTTCCCTCAGCACCATGTTTTCAAAGTTCATCCACATTGTAGCGTCTGTCTGTCAGGCCTTCATTCCTTTACACATCTGGGTGATATTCCATCATACCGGTATGCTGCATCTTAGCTATCCATTCACCCCTTGAGAGACATTTGGGTTGTTTTCGCTTTCTGGCTCTTTGGAATAACACGTTGTCATGTGGACATAGGTTTTCAGTTTCCTTGGGTATAAAGCTATGAGAGGAAGTGCTGGGTCATATGGTAACTCTATGTTTCAGCTTTTGAGGAAACAGTGTATTTTTGAAGAGTACTTAATGATATGGAGAAATGCTCTCTTCATTTGATAAAAGTATTTAAAAACACACACATGTACAGGTATCTGTGTTTATGTAAACATTACATACTTTTGGGTGTATGTACATATACAAATGCATTTCTGTGCTTTCTAAATTTTCTATGAGGAATATGATCAATTTTAAAATCAGGAGTAAAAAGGAGTGATTTTTTTTTTCACATGTAAATATGAGCATGATATTCTTCTACTAAAAGGCTTCAAAGGCTTCTCTTGACTTACAAGACCTCACACAAAGCTTTGTGCCCAGGGCCCTGCCTAATCTCTGATTTTCTATTCTTCAGGTCCAGCAATACTGAATTCCCAAATATACTGTCTCAGTCCTTTTGCATGAGCTATTTCCTCTACCTGGAATTCTCTTCATGGGCCTTGACACACTCTCCCATGAATGGCTCATTCACCTCGAAAATATGAAAGCAACACTAACAGTTAAATCCCCATCTCAGTGGCGCCTAAGCCAGCGTGCCCCTCCTGCATCACAGGTGGTCTCCATCGGCTTCAAAAGGACAGAAAGGATACGTATAATGTTAAAAGCTTCGGCGTGTTACTGGCTTTAAAAATTAAAGCCAGAAACTTTTCCAACTTCAACTTTAATTCTGGAGTCCAAGAATCCTGAAATAAAAAAAGAAAAATGATAAAAGCCCTAGATCATTAAGTGCCAAGAGCACTGGCAAATTGTGGCCTTTGGTTTAAATAACCCCATCCAACAGTTAATGAAATCAAAAGCTCAGTGCCTTGTCGGTGGTGCAATGCTGTGAAAACTAGGTTTTCGGACATCTGACCAATTCGTTTATAAAAGATTCAAATACCCACAGCAGGAGGAAAGAACAGAGTTCTTTCATAAACAAGGAAAAAGGAGCCCTGTACGTGATTTGAACATTTCATGTGATTTAAGCACAAGCAGGACAAATAAGCTTATTAGGTGGAAGGCTAAAGAGAATTCAGAATCATTGAAGCACACACAGTGCTGGCAGGCACACACGGTTATCACTCAGTTCCTGAGTTTCCCAAACAGAAAGACTCATTTCCATATCTATTTCTTCTTCTTCTTCTTTTTTTTTTTTTTACGATTTTATTTATTGGACATAGAGAGAGACAGCAAGAGAGGGAACACAAGCAGGGGGAGTGGGAGAAGGAGAAGCAGGCTTGCCGCTGAGCAGGGAGCCCGATGTGGGGCTCCATCCCAGGACCCCGGGATCACGACCTGAGCTGAAGGCAGATGCCTAATGAATGAGCCACCCAGATGCCTCACCATAAACCTCATCTAGGTAAGAAGAAAAAAAAAAACAGAAGCTGTTATCTGCCTCAAATAACCCATCATGTCAAGACTTATGATATACTTTCAGTTTGATTTGTCTTTTAATAATAAATTACTTATCTCAAACAATGCTCATTGAGAAGGAAAAAATAATGACTTAACTAGTAAAAGAAAAATGTTATAAGCAATTATCTTTCTCAGGACAATTTTCCTTACAGTCTTTGTATAGAAGTATCTACACCCAAACCAAGAAGTTCCACAAAAAAGAAGCAAGATCTTTAAAAATTCCTTGGTACTTACCTCTTAGGCCCTGCCCCCCACCCCAGACCCCGGTCCTTCCCCACTTCCCCTCCCCAGCTCTGTGCCCTTATCCATGCCCTCACACCACCTGTTCTACCCAGGGCATCATCTGGATTTTTGAAAAAATATTCTAATTTTTTTTTTTAAGATTTTATTTATTTGACAGACGGAGACCACAAGTAGGCAGAGAGGCAGGCAGATAGAGGGGGAAGCAGGCTCCCTGCTGAGCAGACAGCCTGATGTGGGGCTCAATCCCAGGACCCTGGTATCATGACCTGATCCAAAGGCAGAGGCTTTAACCCACTGAGCCACCCAGGTGCCCCAATACTCTCATATTTTAAAAAGATTGTGTAATTCCCTGATGTGGCATGATAGCTTTAGTTACAATGTGTGTGTGTTATGGGTTGAATTGTGTGCCCTAAAACGATATGCTGAAGTCCTAGCCCCTCTGAACATGATGTCATTGGAACAGGGTTGTTGTAGATGTAATTACTTAAGATGAGGTCATGCTGGAGTAGGGTGGGCCCTTAGTGCAACATGACTGGAGTCCTTCTGAGAAGGAAAATTTAGACACAGACACAGAGAGAAGGTGGACCCATAAAGACAGGGGACTGGAGTTATGCTGCTACAAGCCAAGGGACATCTGAGGCTACCAGAAGCCATGAGAGGCAAGGAAGGATCCTCCCCTAGAAGCTTCACAGGGAGCACGGCCCTGCCAACACCTTGATTTCAGACCTCCGGCCTCATGAACTGGGAGACAGTAAGATTCTGTTGTTTAAGGCACCTGGTCTGTGGCTTTTGGTTCCAGCAGCTCTGGGAGACGAGTACAGCACGCTACCGCTCATGGCTTCTGCGCTCAACCATTTAAAGAGAACTGCAGGAAAGGACTACTATGTTGGCTAACAGAAATGAAGATGTCTTAAAAAAACAAACAAAACAAAATATTTGGGACATGCAGACTTTCAGTTAAATTGCTCTGTTGCTGAATACTATGTTGTATAACCAACAAGCATATATTTTCAATTTAACTGTTTACCTCATGACGCTCTGCTAATGACAAGGGGAAGACTGGGATAATATCTCTCTGGGCATTGAATCCCCCTCACCTTTTTTTTTTCCTTGACTGCTCTTATTTTTCTGTGCTTTCAGCCTTGAGAACAAGAACATTTCCCAAATCTGCTAGGCACCTGACTGCCCAGCTCCCATGGGGCTGGGGAAGCACTGGGCTGGTTCTCCATACTGCCTGCACTAAGTCACTCCTGCTCTTTATATCATAGTGTTTCCACTTGTAGAATGTAGACTTTACACTAGATGAGTGATTGTCTGACTTGTTTTCCAGCAGCAAAATGCTTCTGATCATTCAAAATCTTGCCCAGAACCCTAATATATGAAATAAATAAAAGCAGGGTATTCTTGTGGAAAGGAGGCGAGAGCTCCATGCTTGCCTCTCTTGGCCTACCCACTGCCTCTCTCTCCCTCGCAGAGCCCACAAGAATTCCTTCCATTTCTTTCCATTTTGCTAATTAAGCTTGACTTCATCCCTGGCACCTAAGTGCCCAAAAGTTTTTCTGGAAGTGATCAATACCTAAATATTTCTTCAAGGAGATGCTCACTCACAAATAATTAACCATATTTTAAAATCCATCCTCAAGTGGCAAGAAAGGAAAAGCAGAGACTAAAAATGACAGTTTTCACTCGAAGGATAACTCAGAGTCTAGAAGACCTTATACCTCAGTTCTATATACCTTAGTTCTTATACCTCAGCAGTGGTCATGGTACAGAAGACAGAAGACACTAGGATCCACTCATAGTAAGCAATCTAATAGGAGACCCTGGAATAAAACTGGGATCCCAGGACATCTGGCTCAGTTGGTTAAGTGTCTGCCCTCGGCTACGGTCATGATCCCAAAGTCCTGGGATCAAGTCTTGTACCGTGCTTCCTGCTTAGCGGGGAGTCTGCTTCTCCCTCTGCCCTCCCCTATTTTGTGCACTCACTCTCTATATCATCAGGAAAAAGTCTATACCATCAGGAAAAAGCCAAGGACAAACAAATTTACTGCCTAGAAGGCTATAGCAAGGAAATCTACCTGTCTTGACATTGACATTAGGTAGAAGGGGGGAAAAACCTCATTTGAAACCTCATAACCACACACACACACACGCAAATTGCAGCCCAAACTGAAATTATCTATGTGGTTCCCAAAGCCTTGAGCAAAGAAATTTAATTTAAAATGATCCTGGGTTAGCAATGCCTTAGATGACTGAGAGATGCAAATGCAGATCTTCTCTGAAAGAACCAAACTCCACTCAGGCCTCAAAAAACTCCCACAAGTCCCAAGTAAAATAAACTCATTGTCAAAACTCAAAATAACTTTTTTTTTTTTTCCAAAAAGAGATATAAGGCACAGTGGAAGAGAACCAGCAGATATTAAACTCAGCAGGAACAAATCTACAAAGGCTGCTGATGTATAATATGGTAAAAAAAAAATAAAAAGAAAGGCTTGAAAATATGAGCAAAGAATAAGAGACTACAAAAAATGACCCAGGGGCGCCTGGGTGGCTCAGTGGGTTAAAGCCTCTGCCTTTGGCTCGGGTCATGATCCCAGGGTTCTGGGATCGAGTCCCACATCGGCTCTCTGCTCAAGAGGGAGCCTGCTTCCCCACCTCTCTCTGCCTGCCTCTCTGCCTATTTGTGATCTCTCCCTCTGTCAAATAAAGAAATAAAATATTTTTTTAAAAAATGACCCAGTAAATTTGAATTAAAAAACAAAAAGAACTTCCATTAATAAAAGTAACTGAAATTACAAATTCAAAGAAGAGATTAAAGAACAAATTAGACTGTCTGAAGACAGGTGTGAATAAATCACCCAGAATACAGTCCCAACAGAGCTTGAAAGATGGAAAATACAAGATTTTAAGAGACATGGAGGGCACAACAATGGGAACATCCTTGACTCTGCTAACCTGTACACTTCACAATGGTTGAGATGGTAAATTTTATTTTTGCGTATTTTACCACAAATTTTTTAAATGGAAAAAAAAAAGGACAGAAGAAGCAAGTCTAATACATATTTAATCAGACATGTAGATTAAATATAGATTTAATCAGACATACAAAAAAAATAATAAGGAGGAGAGGCAATATATGAAGAGGAAACGGAATTTTCCAGAGCTGTTGAAAGACACAAAACGTCACATCCAGAAAGCTCAGCAAATCCCAAGTGAAAACAGAAATCTACATGCCATAGTAAAATTACACAACCTCAAAGGTCAGAGAAACAAGACAGATTACCTACACAGGAAGAGCAATTAGACTGATGGCCAACCTCCAACAGCAAAAACGGGAGCGAGGTGATAACATCACCTTCGATGTCATAAAAGAAAATAGCTATCTGGGGCGCCTGGGTGGCTCAGTGGGTTGAGCGTCCAACTCTTGGTTTCAGCTGAGGTCATGATCTCAGGGTTGTGAGATCCAGCCCACACTGGGCTCTGAGCTCAGCACTGAATTTGCTTAAGATTCTCTCCCTCTCCCTCTTCCCTCTGCCCCTCCCCACCCCACACATGCTTACTTGAGCTCTCTCTCAAAATAAATAAATAAATCTTTTAAAAGCAGAAAGAAAGGGCACCTGGGTGGCTCAGTGGGTTAAGCCTCTGCCTTCGGCTCAGGTCATGATCTCGGGGTCCTGGGATCGAGCCCCGCATCGGGCTCTCTGCTCAGCAGTGGGCCTGCTTCCCTCTCTCTCTCTCTCTCTCTGCCTGCTTCTCTGCCTGCTTGTGATCTGTCAAATAAATAAATAAAATCTTTAAAAAAAAATTAAAGAAGAAAGAAAGAAAATAGCTGTAAGCCTACCATTCTGGACCCTGTCTGAGAAAGCAACAGAGACATTTCAGACAAGCGAGAATGGGAAGAAGGATCTCCAGCTAAAGGAGACTCTAAAGGGGTGTACGTAAGGCAGAGAAGATGATTACACATGGAAGGTCCTTAATGCGAGACGGAACAGCAAGTACAACTATGGATAAATAGAAGGGTAAATCCATACACACTCAGATCGCATAAAGTAGTAAGATTCTGTAGCATGTGGGGTTAAAGTACGAGTGTTAACACTTGACAATAACAACATGTGAGCTGGGAAGGGGATGAAGGAGGCAAATGCATTCTAAGGTCCTTGTAACTGTCAGGAAGAGGAGGAAGGTATGAGCTTTAGATTTTATTATGTTTACATACTCAAGGACCTAAGATGGCTACTGAAAGAACATATATAGAGAGTAGCAAAAGGAAAAAAAAAGGGATAAAATGACCCCCCCATGGGGGTGACCTCTGAAGGCCAGCCCTGTGGCTGTGACATCATCTTCATAAACAGAAGTCTTCACGGTGACAAAGCCCAATATTTCTTTTCAAGTTTTACCCCCTTCCTTAAACGCTCTATATTTTCAACCTTCTCAGAGAGGAAGGGGGCGAAACTAAATTTGAATGGACAAAGAAAACCAAGCACAGACTTAAGCGTCGGCTACTCTAAGCCAACCCTGCTTTGATGAAGTCAATTAGCTCGCTGGCCTTCAGTTTCGGGGCTACTATTCAGGAAAGCTGACAGGTGTCTGACTAAAGGATAACAGAACAGGAGACGGAGATATGCCGGGTCTGGAAAGAAAGGAGCTTCATCCGTTGTCCCGTGTCCCATGAGCACTCTCCAGAGAGATGCTCGGAGACTGTGAGATCTTGCTTTAGAACAAGAAACTGTATCAGTCCTTCACGTCAGTCCTCCACGTTCTCATAAGCCTCTCAGGGGACACCTTAATTTTGTTAAGTCAATAAGAATTACTATAGTGGGGGCGCCTGGGTAGCTCAGTGGGTTAAGCCTCTGCCTTCAGCTCAGGTCATGATCTCAGGGTCCTGGGATCGAGCCCCGCATCAGGCTCTCTGCTCCGCAGGGAGCCTGCTTCCTCCTCTCTCTCTGCCTGCCTCTCTGCCTAGTTGTGATTTCTCTCTGTTAAATAAATAAAATATTAAAAAAAAAAAAAGAATTACTATAGTGGATAAACACTGATAATAAATAGTATGCTGAAATGTCAACTATGGTGAAATAAAACAATGAAAAGAGCTTAGGCAAGTAGTCTGAAGGAAGTAATAGTCCACAACCAGGTCCCAGACATGTGCCAAGTAAGTGAGACTCCTAATACAAATTAAAACATATATAGCCAGCAATTACGTAAAATAACCTAGTTCTTTTCAGGCCACCGATTTGCACTATAATTAAATAAAACTTACCTTTCGATACTGAAAAAGTATGCAAGGAATGCTTCAAGAAGTATACTTAAAGATAGTTCTGTTAGTATGGGTTAACAAGTCTCAATGCAACCAAAAAAAATCACATTTTATGGCACAAGAAAAGTTCGCCCAAGAAAATTATCTGAAAACAGAAGCGAATTTTCAGTTTTTTTACAGCATCATTCAGAAACCACAAGCATTGACAAGGTGAAACCGCAACGCCACCGCAGATCAGGTCGGTCACTCACCTGGAAGAGCTCTTTAAATGAGGGGTGTACCATGGGGTTGGGAACAAAAGGCAGGGCATAAAATGGGAGAAACTCCGTGGTCTGGCTCAACGCTGCCCCTTTGGTCTCCAGGTAGGTTTTGAAATAAGAAATCCTCTCATCCAGATCCTCTTTGTCCTGCAAAGAAGGAAAGATGCTCGCTTGGGGTCTTATGCTGGTCGCCCAGTCCCCCGTCCATCCCATCCTCTCTTTGTGGCTCCTCCAATTCCAGCCACGATGCTGGCTTCCTCCCCACCCGGCCTAGCAAGCACGCTGTCTCCGGTCATTCTAACACCACCCCAAATGTGCTTCTTGACCAAATTTTGTCATGACTCTCAGAGAACTGGATATATAGTTCTGCTTGCTGCCCTTTTACTTTGTAATTATCATGTTCTCAGATCTTTAAAATTCTTCATAACCATCATTTCGACCAGCAGGACAACATATCATCTTGTGGGTCTATCACAATTTACTTAACCAATTCCCTATTATTAGACATGTGCATGGTTTCCACTTGTCACAGATCATAAACATGTGGCTGTGTCTCCAGGATTCCCTCAGGAGAGGTGTCTACAGGTGAACAGGTGGACCTTTATGGTTTTTTGAAACAGATGCTTCCATGGAATTCCTCCTTTCCTTTGCAAAGTGAACTAAGGACTGATCTTGCAGACTTCACTGGTTCCATGTATGATCCAAAACAACTTTGATTTCCTCCAGCGCCTCAGTGAGGTAGGAGGACTTGAGCTACTCAGCCTGGAATTGAGCACTCTCCCTCCCTGACCACCTACCTGGCCACACCAGTTATGTGCACCCTGTGGATGTGTGTTCTTCTATTCAACACATCTTACTCCAGCTACACCGGGAAGCCCTCTTCTGGCCACCGGGCTTAAAAAAATATATGTTTAATGGTTTGGTTGTTTTTTTTTTTAATCTTATGTCAAAATTAAAAAGTTAGAAAACAGAAGTAAAGAAAGTGAAAATCTCCCATAATGTCACCCCCCATGCGCCTTGTCCTCAGGAACAGGAATGGTTACCACAACTTACTGTAAAGCAGTTCCCTCCGCTGCTGACCCCTCCTCTGGCCCCAATGACATTGTAATAAGTGAACACAGGAGCTTGGGGTGGTAGCTAATGCAAGGAGAAGCCACTAAAGAAAGGCATGTGGTCAGGACATCTGGGTGGATCAGTGGGTTAAGCCTCTGCCTTCGGCTCAGGTCATGATCTCAGGGTCCTGGGATAGAGCCCTGCATCGGGCTCTTTGCTCAGTAGGGAGCCCACTCCCCCACTACCTCTGCCTGCCTCTCTGCCTACGTGTGATCTCTGTCTGTCAAATAAATAAATAAAATCTTAAAAAAAAAAAAAAGAAAAAAGAAAGGCACGTGGTCAAATGTCAACACGGCACTGCTCCCTTCTGTCATTTGCTTTGCACTGGGAGGCTTGACGGCCACAGTAGCAGCCACTCTCAGCCACGCCCTCTGCACTCCTGCAGAAGGACTGACTGCTCAGACAGACCTTCACAAACAGGTATCTTTCCACAGCTTAAGCTTAAACTCTTCTGATAGACAGTCTAATATGTGGTCTCATTAGGTATCCTCTTAGACATATGTGTATTTATGTTAAGTTGCCAAACAGGGAAACTTTATTTTGCTGGGTTTTCAAAAAATTTGAGACATTGAGGAAAACCACATAGAGAAATTATTAAATCTCCGTATAAACTACAAAATAAACTGCTGGGAATGAGATAGAAAATCATGCACAGGGCACAGGACACCAACTCCTTGGAAATATATGAGAAAATGGCCACAAAACTAAATTAATGCTCATTTACAAAACAAACAGCTAACGTTCCCCTTGAACATACCACTCAGACCCACCAAATCACAAAGGGAACCTACAGGTCTCCCTACGGAGTGTTTCAGAAGGTAGATGGCAAAATGGATGTGAAGATAGAATTCCAACTTCTGGGCAAGGGAGTCATGATCTCGAATGGAACTGGGAACGTGCTCCTCCCACAAATCGAAGAACACCTTCTGGTCTCCGTTGTCAAATGCAGTAACAAGGTCCTTCTGTTGGAGAAGACATAAGACTGAACCCTAGTCGTAAGGGATGCCCGTTCTTCCAATACCCCAAATTCTCACAAGTTACCTAATACCCTACAGATTGCATATGCTCCAGTAATGAAAACTCAGTCTCCTCCCTGAGATAAGGGACAGAAAAAGGGAGAGCTAGAAGGCTTCAAGCATCTTGGGCTGAGATTCGCACAAACCAACCCTGGCTGCAGTATCAAGTCTTGGCTTTACAAGAAACAGATGAAACATTTAACTCTCTGAAGTGAAGGAGCCAGGCACAGGCCCAGGACTTGAGGCCAGGAAACTCACGGGCACATAAATACACGTGGACTTGCTGACCCACAGCATGTGATCTATAAAAACCAGGCCAGACCCAAAGCCCAGCCAGGCCTCAGTGGAACTCACCCCACACACGGAAGCTTACTGACTGCGCAGCTGAGTTCTGGAGTTGCTCCTCCCACATACTGCTTGAGTCAATCCCATGCCTGGGCGGGGAGGTGCTGCCATTTGCTTCCTGTTGCTAACGCATATCCCATTAGGATGATACTTGGGAAGTGACGACAGATCCCAACGCACCATAGAGTGACTGTCTATGACCACCAACTACAGAAACAGGGACACACAGGCTGGAGATGGAGGAAGGATCACAGGCCTGGTGCCCTTCCAGCCTCAGGGCTGTGTGAGTCTGACCATGGAGGGCAGACAGTTTCCCAACCTATCATGCAAAAGCTGAAATAGAGAATTCTGGGAAAGGAGGTGGCGATTATCATGCCACTGGCCCCACAAGGAGAATGACAACTGACCCACTGCAAACACCTGCTGCATAATTTTGCAGATTCAAGCATAAGGCAGAATGGACAGAACTTCCCCAAACCACATGATTCATATTGCTTTCCCTACTATATCAAATGCCCAACATACTAAGACCTACATTTTGCGCTCATTTGCAGAAGCTTTTCTTGGATTGGATTTTCTGTAGAATCTTCAGTCCCCCCCACCCAACACCATTATTCATCACCGTTAATTGATTATTGTTTTTTTATACTTTTAAAAAATGGCTTTAGGTTTTCCTCTTTTTTAGGTTGTTCAGAAATAAGCTTGTTAATACTATAAAATGGGAATGTACTACACAATGTTGCACTGTCCAGTTATACTTAAAGACATTCATTAATAAAGAATCTTCGAGGAGCGTCTGGGTGGCTCAGTCGGTTAAGTATCTGCCTTTAGTTCATGTCATGATCTCGGGGTCCTGGGATCGAGCCTGGCATCAGACTCCCAGATCTCTTCTCTGCTTCTCTTTCTGCCTCTCCCCTGCCTTGTGCTCTTCCTCTCTCTCTCTCTTACCCATTCATTCCCTCTCAAATAAATAAAATTTTTTAAAAAAAAGGATCCTCAGGGTACCTGGGTGGCAATCAACTCTTGGTTTCAGCTGGGGTCATGATCTTAGAGTCTTGAGATAAGCCCTGCACCAGGCTCCACACTCAGTGTGGAGTCTGCTTGGAGTGTCTCCCTCTCCCTCTGCACCCCAAGCTGTACTCTCTCTCAAATAAATAAATAAATCTTTAAAAAACAGAATCTTCTACTGTGCTTATCACAGAAATGTTCTCTATGTCATGTGGTCAAGAATAGCTGATGATCACCTTACTCTGGAAGGTCTTGGCTCCTTGGCTTTGGAAACAGAAAAGGACAGCCCGTCAGCAACCACGGGAGGGGAGATGCCCAAAGTACAAACAGTCAAGAACTGGAAGTCAGTCCATTATGAACTGGTACAAAGGTGCAGGGGATCTTCCCAAGGGCCAGTGCTGCTAAAGCCTGACCCCACTCCATGCTCCCCGCTGCTGAGCTCTCAGCCAACCCTGCCATCCCTGCAAGCCACTCCAGGGGAGGCGTGCTCCCAGGAGAGGGCTGGTGACCAAGAACTCTTTGTGTGAAAGAATTGTATACAGATTTGTGAGTATTTTAAAGCTTCGAGTCAAGGTACTTTCTTACGTGGCTTGGCAGAGTCCACATGTTCAAATGGGCCACATACAGTTTGTTCTAAATTCTTCCTTTGTAGATCTAGGACCACAAACCTTTCCTGTATCGTTATAATCACATCTAAAATCCACCCTAACTGGTGATTCATATCCTGTACTTGGAAATAGTCCCTGGATTTAATGCCAACATACAAAGCAATCCAGTGTTATAACTCAGTATAGTCACAAATATTAATGATCTTCTCTACTATAAACCAAGATCCCAGCCAGAATCACCAAGCTCAGAATATTTATACACCATCCACAATAACCTATAAACACAAACATACACACACAGACCCACTTCTTACAGAAGTGTGCTTCGGGAAATTCTCCATTTGTCGAGTGCCACTGACACTTAAGATATTTTGCTAAGATGCTGTTCCAGGTATTTTGTTTGAAATCGCTATCACAGTGGGCACAGCTACTTATTGGATGAGCAGAAAAAATATGCTTGTGGCAATCAGAAAGTTTCGAGGTCTTTCAAGTTATAGAAAAAATGGACCGAGGTACCTGGGTGGCTGAGTGGGTTAAGCCTCTGCCTTCAGCTCAGGTCATGATCTGAAGATCCTGGGATTGAGCCCCGCATCGAGCTCTCTGCTCAGCAGGGCGCCTGCATCCCTTCCTCTCTCTCTGACTGCCTCCCTGCCTACTTGTGATCTCTTTCTGTCAAATAAATAAATAAAATCTTTAAAGAAAAAAAAAATGGACCTGAATACATCTGAGAAATGTGAACCCAAATCACAAGATATCCTTTCAAATCCATTAGGCTGACTACTGTCAAAACAAAACAAAACAAAACAAAACCAGAAACAAGTGTGGGCAAGGCTATGGAGAACTTACACCCCCTGCACACTGTTGATGGGAATGTAAAATGCAATAACAATGAAAAAGAGTATAAAGGTTCCTAAAAACTTAAAAATAGAACTACCATATGATCCAGTTATCTACTTCTGGGTATAGATCCAAAATAACTGAAAGCAGCATCTCAGATATTTGTACTCCTGTGTTCACAGAAGCACAATATTCACAATAGCCAAGAGGTGGGAAAAACTCAAGTGTCCACTGATGGACAAACAGATAAACAAAATGCAGTAGACATATATATAATGGAATATCCTTCAGCTTTAAAAAAGAAGGAAATTTTGTCACATGCAACAACATGGACAAACCTTGCTCCCTGTCCCCTCCAGCCTCCCTGAACTAGAATGCAAGCGCCTGGAGGGGGTGAGCTTTGGTTTGGATTATTGAGTACCCAGTGCCTAAAATGCATAACCTAAAAATTCCTCAGGATAGGGAACACATTTGTTTCAGTTCCTAAGCAACTGCACAGTATCCTTTTTTTCCTCTTCCCAAGAAATGTACACTAAGGAGGACACCTGCTAGAATGAGCACTGGGTGTTATATGCAACTGACAAATCACTAAACTATACCTAATAATACATTATGTCAACTAAATTGAATTTAAATTAAAAACTTAAATAAATAAATAAAATAAACAAAAATGTACTTAGTGGAAGATATTACATCACAACCCATTTCCTAGGGAAGGAAGATGACATTACTGGAGTGCCTGGGTAGCTCAGTCAGTTGTGCACCTGACTCGTGATTTTGGCTCAGGTCATGGTCTCAGGGTCATGAGACAGTGCCCGTAGTGGCAGGCTCTGTGGTCAGTGGGGAGTCTGCTTCTCTCCCTCTTCCTCTCCCTCTGCCCCTCCCCTTACTTGCAGGCACTCCCTCTTTCTAAAGTAAATAAAGACATGACCAGACATTTCTGCAAAGAAGACATCCAAATGGCCAACAGAATATGAAAAAGTGCTCAACATCACTTGGCATCAAGGAAATACAAATCAAAATCACACTGAGATACCACCTCACACCAGTCAGATTTGCTAAAATTAACCAGTCAGGAAACGAAAGGTGTCAGCAAGGATGAGGAGAAAGGGGAATTCTCCTACACTGTTGGTGGGAATGCAAGCTGGTGCAGTCACTCTGCAAAACAGTATGGAGGTTCTTCAAAAGGTTGAAAATAGAGCTATCCTACGACCCAGCAATAGCACTACTGGGTATTTACCCTAAAGATACAAATGTACTGATCTGAAGGGGCACATGCACCCCAATGTTTATAGCAGCAATGTCCACAATAGCCAAACTATGGAAAGAGCCTAGATGTCCATCGACAGATGAATGGATAAAGATGTGGTATATTTATACAATGGAATACTATGGGGCCATCAAAAAAACCCAAATCTTGCCATTTACAATGATTTGGATGGAACTAAAGGGTATTCGGCTATGCGAAATAAGTCAGTCAGAGAAAAACAATTATCATATGATCTCTCTGATATGAGGAATTTGAGAGGCAGGGTGGGGGAGTTATGGGGGGAAGGAAGGGAAAAAGGGATCGGGGAGGGAGAAGAACCATAAGAGACTCTTAATCTCAACTGAGATTAAGAAGAAACATAAGAGACTCTTAATCTCAACTGAGAAACAAACTGAGGGTTGCTGGAGCAAATGGGGGTAGGAGGGATGGGGTGGCTGGGTTATGGTGAACTCTGTGAATGGTCTAAGACTGAAGATTCACAGACCGGTACCCCTGAAACAAATAATACACTATACATTAACTAAAAGAAAGAAAAAAAAGATATTTCTAATTCATGCAAAAACACCTGAGCATCTACAGGTCACTGTGGGGTGCCTGGAGGCCCTTGGCTGGCTCAGTCACTGGAGAATGTGACTCGATCTCAGAGTTGTGAGTTCTAGTCCCACGGTGGGCAGAGTTTACTTTAAAATATCAATTAATTAATTAATAAAATAATAGCCATTCTGACCAGGTTTCCAGAAACAATTCCAATATTCTCCTAATAACAGCATTTTTTACAATTTGAGAGTATCTTGATTATTGACAGATATCCCAAAAAAAAGCAAACTATTACCTGGATGATCAGTGATCTGGAGTCCCTTAAAGAGCCACTTGCTGTTTGAGATAATGGCTTTCCTTTCATTTTGCATTCTTTTGAAAACGTTTTCAAGGTGTCCTCAAATTCGGCAAAATCTAAATACTATAAAAAAGCATAGATGTATATTTATTTCTCTATTTTAACATCAACAAAGCAACTGTCTTTGATGTAACTGTACCAGCTCAAAGTTGTCACCTATTTATAATGGGGTTAACGAACTGTCATAGTTGGGAGAATTCAGGATCCAGCTTAGAATTTACTTACTTGACATACACCCGCAGAGCCTAGAAAGACAGTATCATAGAAAATGCTTATTTACAGAAAATAAATTTGCTTTCAGAAAGAAAATGTGAGCTTCATGATTTGTGATCATTGTTAATAGAAGCAAAATGATGTGTGCAGCATTCCGAAAAAGGCAGAAGTGATCCTTGGCCTGACGGCTTTGGGTCTGGTAGGTCTCTGGGAATTTGCCACCTGGAACTGGCACTGGGAAGAGTGGCTGTCCTTCCTTAAGAGCAAAAGACCAGCTGTTAAAAGATGGGCAATGTCATCAATGATCCTCGAGCACAGCACTCCTGCTCCCCGCCCCTCCCAGACACCCCTCTCCTGGCTTTCCCTACCATGTACTCTACTGCTGTTCTCCCCTCCTTCTCAGTCTGTGGCAGTCACGTCTTTTGGTTTCCACCTCCTGTGGGCGGGCTCTTTCCCCAGCCCTTTGCTGGGCTGGCTTTAAGAATGCATTCAGAATCGCACCAACGAATTCCAAAGCTGCATTTCCAGGGCAGATGTCTAGCTCCCCGGCCATGGCTCACAGTGCCTGATGAATGGTTTAATCACAGACTTAAACAGCAGCCATGGTTTCTTGAGCACCAACTATGTGCTTGCCCCACACTAAAAGCAGCAGAGAATATAAAAAAGCCTAGGGTGTGGGTCCTGTCCTTCAAAAGCTTTCAGTGTAGGAAACCTAAATGTCCATTAACAACAAGTTAAGTAGATACAGCCACTCAGTGAAATAGTCTACGGCCTAAGAAGTATGAGGCAGATCACAGGAAGATATTCATGCCATATTACTGTCAAGGGAGAGAAGCCAAGCTTTAGAACAATGTGTATGCCATCGTTCCATTTTGCAAAACAAACTACAGACATGCAAATATATTTTGAATAGTCACAGAAAAAAAGTCTGGAAAACTAGGCTAACCCATTAACAGTGGTTCCTGCAGGATAGGAATAGGGAAATGAACTTTTCATACTTCCACTTCATTTGACTCTTTACTGTGACCATATGTTATTATAATTTTCTTTTTTTTTTTTTTAAGATTTTATTTATTTGTCAGAGAGAGAGAGAGAGCATAAACAGAGGGAACAGGAGACAGAGGGAGAAGCAGGCTCCCCGCTGAGCAAGGAGCCCGATGTGGGACTTGATCCCAGAACACTGCAATCATGGTCCGAGCCAAAGGCAGACACTTAAGTGACTGAGGCACCCCTGTGTCCCTATTATAATTTTCTTTAAAGAAATTTTTTTCAAGTGGCTTTAGGATTTCAACTTAGTTGTGAAAACAAAAAATCATATAATGGAAAACACATAACTATAATGTAAGGATGCATATAAGACACTATAAAATTTGCTGCATTATAAAATAGAAGATCTCTTTCTGCGACCCATGTGTTGTAAAACATACCTCTTTCACAAGTCCAAGTAATTCTGATTCATGAGCCAGAACATCTCCCATAGTGAACGGTTACTGTTATTTCACACAGCAAAAGTCTCTACAAGACAAAAACAGAAGATAAATGCTTTCATTTCAGCCATCTGTGAAATGATAACAAGGTAGCTGTGGTGGGCAGAATAAGGCCTCCATCCAAATCCCCAGAACCTGGGAATATTCTAGGTTGCATGGCAAGAGGGAATTAAAGTTGCACGTGGAATTAAGGCTGCTAATCAGCTGACCTTAAAATAAGGAGAATATCTATGATTATCTGGTGGGCCCAGTATAATCACAGGAATCCTTACAAGGAGGCAAGAGGGTCAATGTCAGAGTGATGCTTCGCTGGCCCCGAAGGTGGAGGAAGGGCCCCAAGCCAAGAAACGAGGCAGGCAGCTTCTAGATGTTCAAAAAAGTAAGGAACAGATTCTCCTCTGGAGCCTTCAGAAATGAAAAAGCCCTGGCAACACACTGATTTTAGCTTAGTGAGACCTATTTTGGACTTCCGTGTCATCTTAGGCCCCCAATTTTTGGTTATTTATCATACAAAAATATGGAGGCTCACGTTTAAAGTAATTCTTTCTTCTATGACAACTACTAAAATGAATATGAATATGGGCTAGAAGGTGGTGTAAATGAGCATTGAGGATTGCTAGAGAGACTGGGAAAGATTAATCTTATTTGGCTTTCTAATGTGCCATAATGTGGTATCTGTAATTCAAACAGTCAAGCCCACAAAGTACATTTTAGAACAAAACAGAATTTGATAGGGTTCATTCATTTACTTTAAAGAAGGATATACATTAATATTAACCTGATATAAATGAACACACCAATCCTCACTCCGCCTCCAAATAAAAAATAGTAATCATTCACACAAACATATGGAATACTATTTGCAAGAAAATTTTTTTTAAAGATTTTATTTATTTATTTGAGAGAGAGAGATCACAAGTAGGCAGAAAGGCAGGCAGAGAGAGAGGGGGAAGCAGGCTCCCTGCTTAGCAGAGAGTCTGATGTAGGGCTCGATTCCAGGACCCTGGGATTATGACCTGAGCCGAAGGCAGAGGCTTTAACCCACTGAGCCACCCAGGCACCCCTTGCAAGAAATTTTTGATGTTTCCTGAAGACCATAATCATTTAGCCTTACAGTCAGTAATGGAGGAGGTAGTGGTGTGCATTTACACATGTGTTAACACAAGCTCATGCACTAGGGAATATATTAGGTCAGTTTTTGTTTTGTTTAATTTAGAGAGAGAGCAAGCAGTGTGGTGGGGGGAGGGTGGTGTGGGGTGCACAGAGGGAGAAGGAGAGAATCTTAAGCAGGCTTCATGTCCAACATAGAACCCAGCATGGAGCCCAACACAGGGCTTGATCTCATGACCCTGAGATCATGACCTGAGCTGAAATCAAGAGTCAGAAGACTGAGAAGTCAGAAGTCAGAAGTCAAAAGACTGAGCCACCCAGGTGCCCCATGGTCAGGTTTTTCATTACATTTAAGAATGCACAGTATCTATGTACATTTCCAAACATTTAAATAAAATATTGCAAACCTTTTTAAAAAGTATTTTCTACTTTTTCTGTCCCCAGGTGTGCCCAAAGAAGCCACTCCCTGTGCCCCACTCCCAGGCTCTTAAGCCAGATTGGCTGTCCATAACCCCAGGGGAATGACAAAGCCTGGGCACTAATCCTAACTGTGTCATCGCTGGCACCTGATCCAGGGCAAATCACTGAAGCTCAGGGCCTCTTTTCTCTATAAAAGAAAGTGGAGAATTGACGTCTTCTAGTTCTAGGAACACGTGATTCTGTAACATTACATTTTGATCTGCCCATTCCGGTGTATTTGATTTCAGTTATTTGAACACAAGTCAGGAAGATTAAATGTAGTCATTTCCCCCTCTTCACTCTCTTCTTGGTCTCACCACCATCTTGTGGCTTCATCTCCCCCGAGGTACAGTGACACAATCTCCCATTCTCTCTCTCTCTCCACTTCCATTTCTATCCTATTAACAAGTGATCTTTGCCTTCCTGCTCACGACCCTCCCTTGGTTCCACCACCCTCCGGGGGAAGGCCACACTACTTAGGCCCAACTCTCATAGGTCACACAACATGGCCTCCCACACTCTCTCCTTCATTCTGTTAACTTGAGCCATGACGGCCACTGCGCGGCCACCCCCACCAGACACCCACATCACAAGCCTGCCCTCTCTTGAGGACTTTGCACTTCGTGCAGATACCCTCTGACATCCCTGTCTCCTTCAGTCGCTTAAATGTCACCCCTTCAGAAAGACTTGCCCCGACTACCCTTTGTACAGGGTCAGCCCCATCACTGCTTAGTCTTTAGTCCTGTTTTATTTTCTCAACAGCACTAACCACTACCTGACTTGCATGTCCCTACATCTAAGTACTGCTCGCTGTGGATTCAGGAGAACACCTGTTCCCCTGGCATCCCCAGTGCCTAGGCCAGTGCCTGGCATGCTGCAGTTGCTCAAAAATGAATGGAAGTAATTTCAGGTACAGGGGAAATCAAGCAAGGAAGGGGACAGGGCTTGGAGAAGAGGCAAATGGGGCTATTTTAGATAGTGGGGGCAGAGAAGGCCTCCCTGGAAACATGTGGGCAGAGATGAGAGGGCGGAAGGGAGGGACAGGGAGATCACTTCCAGATCTGGGGGACAGGGACTTGCGAGGGCAGGGGCTGTGGAGTGCTGAGGTCCTGGGGGTGAGGTGAGAGAAGCAAAGCAGACCCAGGAGGCCTTAAGGTGCCAGGCCGGGTCCAACAGGCCTTGTGTAAACAAGCAGCTTGCATGTACCCGGAAGCCTAGACAGGGGACCGACAGGGGACTGCCACCACCCTAGTTCCTAACAGCGGGGTCTGCTCTATGGACGAGAGACTGAAGGGACAGAGCGGTAAGGATGCCATGGCAAAGCCCAAGCTGGTGACTAGGGAAGTCTGGATGAGCAAAAGGAACCTTGGGAAGGGCTCGGCTTCTACATGTTAAAGGGAGAGGTGGCAAGACCTGCTAATGTGAGGGGAAAAAGTCAAGGGCGACGCTGGGGCCTAGGCAGATGACATCTGCTGAGGTGGGGGAAACTGGGGGCGGGGGTGGTGGTGTCTGAGAGGTCAGCTTGAGTGCCGCCCCAGCCATAAGTGTCACAGGCCCACAAAGCATCCGAGAGGGGTACTGAGAAGGTTGGTGCGTGTGAGTTCAGAGTAAAGGAAAAAGTGATTTTCTTTTTCAACATTCCTTTGGCTATTCAGGGTCTTTTCTGGTTCCCATACAAATTTGAGGATTATTTGTTCCAGCTACGTGAAAAAAAGTTGATGGTATTCTGGTGGGGATTGCATTGAATGTGTAGATTTCTCTGCGCAGCACAGATATTTTAACAATATTTGTTCTTCCAATCCATGAACTTTTTCCATTTCTTCCTCAATTTCTTTCTTGAGTGTTCTATAGTTTTCCGAGTATAGATCCTTTGTTTCTTTGGTTGAGTTTATTCCTATGTATCTTAGGGTTTTTAATGCAATTTTAAATTGGATTGATTCTGTAATTTATCTTTCTTCAGTCTCAGTGTTAGTGTATAGAAATGCAACTGATTTCTGTGCATTGATTTTATATCCTGCCACTCTGAAGAGTTCCTGTATGAGTTCTAGTAATTTAGGAGTGGAGCCTTTTGGGTTTTCCACATAGAGTATCACGTCATCTGCAAAGAGTGAGAGTTTGACTTCTTCTCTGCCGATTTGGATGCCTTTAATTTCCTTTTGTTGTCTGACTGCTGAGGCTAGGACTTCTAGTACTATGATGAACAGTGGTGATAGTGGACATCCTTGCCATGTTCCTGACCTTAGGGGAAAAGCTCCTGGTTTTTCCCCATTAAGAATTTTATTTGTTGGGGCACCTGGGTGGCTCAGTGGGTTAAGCCTCTGCCTTCAGCTCAGGTCATGATCTCAGGGTCTTGGGATTGAGCCCCGCATCGGGCTCTCTGCTCAGCAGGGAGCCTGCTTCCCCCTCTCTCTCTGCCTGCCTCTCTGCTTACTCGTAATCTCTCTCTCTGTCAAATAAATAAATAAATAAATAAATAAATAAATAAGAATTTTTTTTGTTAATGTTGAAAAAGAAAACCAAAGCTGGTGGCATCATAATTCCCAAACTTCAAGCTCTATTACAAAGCTGTGATCATCAAGACAGTATGTACTGACACAAAAACAGACACACACATAAATGGAACAGAATAGAGTCCAGAAATGGACCCTCAACTCTATGGTCAACTAATCTTTGACAAAGCAGGAAAGAATATCCAATGGAAAAAAAGACAGTCTCTTCAACAAATGGTGTTGGGAAAATTGGACAGCAACATGCAGAAGAATGAAACTGGACCATTTCCTTACACCACACACATACAAAAAAGACTCAAAATGGATGAAAGACTTAAATGTAAGACAGGAATCCATCAAAATCCTTGAGGAGAACAGAGGCAGCAACCTCTGTGACCTCAGCCGCAGCAACTCCTTTCTAGACACATCTCCAAAGGCAAGGGAAACAAAGGCAAAAATGAACTATTGGGACTTCATCAGGATAAAAAGCTTTTGCACAGCAAAGCAAACAGTTATAAAACCAAAAGACAACCAACAGAATGGGACAAGATATTTGCAAATATCTTATCAGATAAAGAGCTAGTCTCCAAAATCTGTAAAGAACTTATCAAACTCAACACCCAAAGAATGAATAATCCAGTGAAGAAATAGGCAGAAGACATGAACAGACGTTTCTCCAAAGAAGACATCCAAATGGCCAACACACAAATGAAAAAATGCTCAACATCACTCAGCATCAGGGAAATCAAAATGAAAACTGCAATGAGACCATCTCACACCGGACAGAATGGCTAAAATTAACAAGTCAGGAAACAACAGGTGTCAGCGAGGATGTAGAGAAAGGGGCACCCTCCTACGCTGTTAGTGGGAATGCAAGCTTGTGCAGCCACTCTGGAAAACAGTGTGGAGGTTCCTCAAAAAGTTGAAAATTGAGCTACCCTATGACCCAACAATTGCAATACTGGGTATTTACCCTAAAGATACAAATGTAGTGATCTGAAGGAGCACATGCACCCAAATGTTTATAGCAGCAATGTCCACAATAAACAAACTATGGAAAGAGCCTAGATGTCCATCGACAGATGAATGGATAAAGAAGATGTGGTATAGGGGCGCCTGGGTGGCTCAGTGGATTAAGCCGCTGCCTTCGGCTCAGGTCATGATCTCGGGGTCCTGGGATCGAGCCCCGCATCGGGCTCTCTGCTCCGCAGGGAGCCTGCTTCCTCCTCTCTCTCTGCCTGCCTCTCTGCCTACTTGTGATCTCTCTCTCTGTGTCAAATAAATAAATAAAATCTTTAAAAAAAAAAAAAAAAAAAGAAGATGTGGTATATATACAAAATGGAATATTATGCAGCTACCAAAAAAACCACAAAATCTTGCCATTTCCAATGATATGACTGGAACTAGAGGGTATTAGGCTAAGCGAAATAAGTCAATCAGATAAAGCAATTTTCATATGACCTCGCTCATATGTGGAATTTAAGAAACAAAATAGAGTGGCATAGGGGAAGGGAGGGAAAAATAAAACAAGGTAAGACGATACCAGAGTGGGAGACAAACCATAAGAGACTTCTAATCTTAGGAAACAAACTGAGGGTTGCTAGAGGGAAGGGTGGTGGGAGGGGAGGTAACTGGGTGACAGACACTAAGGAAGGCACGTGATGTAATGAGCACTGGGTATTATACAAGACTGATGAACTCTACCTTTGGAACTAATAATACATTATATGTTAATTAAATGAATTTAAATTAAGAACAAAAAAAGGAAAGGCGGGAGCTGGTGGTAAGCATTTGGTAACTGTCAGCATAAACATGGCATTTCAGAAGATCAGGATCCCAAACAGACAGGACTCCTAAGGAGAAGGTCTAGAAGAACACAGCTCAGGCCTGTACCTGAACCCTGGAACACTCAGGGACCAAGGGCTCAGGGAGAGGACAAGCAGACAGCAAGAGACAAAACAAGAGCAGGGACTTGTCAGTGGGACACAAGCAGGAGATTGTGGCACCTGGAAGCCACGGAAGGTGTCCCCACATCGACTGCAACTACACATGGTCAAGTAACATGGGGCAGACGACTTGAGCCCTGGATTTGGCAACATGGAGTTTGACAGTGACATGGACAAGATCAGTGACAAGGGGCGCCTGACTGGAAAGGGTTAAAGAGAGGCAGAGAAGTAACAAAGGAGGGACCGGGAGATCTGTCACAAAAAGGAGAGGAGAGAACCTGTGGTGTCTAGAAAGATATGGGAGATTTAAGGAGGAAGACATTATAAATAGCAGGTCTGTAGGTTGGTGGGAAGGACCTAGTTAGAGAACGACAAATTGAGGTAGAAGAGAGAGAGAGTTAAGGAAACAAGGTCCCTGCCACACCCAGTATCCCACTGGAGAGCTGGGCCCTAGACAGGGTGAGGACAGTCCATCCCCTGACACGGAGGGAGGGCAGAGGAGATGGGTACTGACCAAAAAAATAGATTCAGCAATGAGTAAAATAAGAACCAAGGTCATCAGCTGGCAGTAAGAGGCGTGTTGATAGCTGGAAGAGAAGAGCAGGCGGGAACCAAGCTGACTACTGACCCGTGGCACGATTTCCAATATTGAGAGTCTGCTTAAGACAACATGGTCTCAAATCCAAAACGGAACCAGTCTACACAATTCTGCAGTTTCTCCAGCCACTTCCAGCTGTTGGAGTTAGATTAGCCCAGGTGAGGTTTTTCCAGAAGACAGGGAAAAGAGAAAACAAGTGTAATAGTGATGGAGCAGTAGGGCTGGAGGAAGGGGGTGCCTGGGGGGTGGCAGGGCAGCGAATGAGCAACAGGGTCCAACATACGCTGAAGGCGGCATGGCGCCTAAGATCCACTTCGGAGGTACATTCCCGGGAGCTTGAAAGATAAAAAGTGTGATCAGAGCAGAATGGGCGCTTGACTCTGGAAGTGATGCAGTATAAAATGTTCATGACCCTGGGAGTGGTGGATAAAGAGAACGGACAAAAGACACACCTAAAAATGAAGAATCTGGAGCAAGCAGCCAGGAGGTGAAATCTCCAGTAGAGGAGGCAGAGGGGTAGACAGTGAGCCAGGCGCTACAGCCTTCCCGGGGTTACACCTGTGCCCCCCTAGGTGATGGCTCAAAGAAGGGCAGTGAGGAATAAAGGCCCGGATGTGCACATCAAAGGAGCTGGGGGTTCTGAAGCAGGGAGGCAGTGGTCTGGAAGTAGCGGGGAGGATAGGATGCCTACCCTTCCTGGCACCTGCAGACATGCCGGACTCATAAGGAGGAGAAAGACCACCTACTGTTAGGGACCAGCATCTCTGCAGCCCTTCTCTGGACACACCACCCCTGCCCCTTCTCCCCCTTCCCCACATCAGGCCCATCAGTGGTAAACCCCAGGCATTCCCCAGTACCACATGTTCTTTCACAACCCCAAACCTTCTGTTTGATGTTCTCACCCCACCACAAACTTGACTCATTGTGCTAACTGAACCTGGAATGGACCTCCTTCAGGAGGTCTCCTATGAACCCCCTCCCCTTTCTTCCCCATCAAGACATTCTCTCTCCTCTGGGGTACCTCTGAACTCTACCTTTACTTCTACTGCTACACTTATTACCCTGTTTACGAAGGCAGTGAGGTGGATTTATCCCTCCAGGGGCATCTGGGTGGCTCAGTTGGTTAAGCATCCAATGCTTGATTTTGGCTCAGGTTATGATCTCAGGGTCATAAAATAGAGCCCTGGATCGGGCTCCACACTAGGTGTGGAACCTGCTTAAGAGCCTGTCTCTCCCTCTCCCTCTGCTCCTCCCCAAGCCCCCCCCCCATCTCCCACCCATGCACTCTCTCTCAAATAAATAAAATAAAATTAATTAATTTGATCCCTTCAGAACCTAACACCCAAGATATTTACAAATAAATGAAGTCCAAGCAAAGAGAACAGGATTTTTGTGAAGGCCCTATAACAAGAAAACTTTGTTGTTTTTGAGAACTCCAGCTCCTTCCTACCTCAGAGCCTTTGCACATACTCTTCTCCCTGCTTGCAATATTTTCCTCCTCTTTCTTCACCTGGCTAACCCCTGTGCTTAATAAACATCACTTCCTCAGAGAAGTTCTTCAAGGCTGTCATTTTTTTTAGAGACTTTTTTTTAAAAAGATTTTATTTATTTATTTGACAGACAGAGATCACAAGTAAGCAGAGAGGCAGGCAGAGAGAGAGGGGGAAGCAAGCTCCCCGCCGAGCAGAGAGCCGGATGCGGGACTCGATCCCAGAACCCAGAGATCATAACCAGAGCCAAAGGCAGAGGCTTAACCCACTGAGCCACCCAGGCGCCCAAGACTGTCATTTGAATAAGAGTCTACTGTGATGGTCTCTCAGTGAATGTGAGCCACTGTTGGGCAGTCTATTATTCTGACATTCTCAGAAATTAGAATTTTTTCTAACCATTTATACCATAAAAGTTCATTTATTAAGAATTTATTGTATGCCAGGCAGTATGCAAAATGCTTCACATTTAGTCTTCACAATACACCTGAGAGATGAATATGACTTACATTCTTTTACAGATGAGGCAACTGAGGCTCCAGAAGCCTGAGATGCTCCCCAAAATCCAGGCAGTAAGTGACGAAGGTCAAAATTTAAATCCAGACCAACCCTAATCACTACACAGCATTATGCCAAATACTAGGACCACCTCAATCAGAATCAGCCGGGGTGCCTGTGCAAATGAAATTCTTAGAACCACCCTGATCTTCCTGAACACCATAGCAGGCACGATGTCCAATGACTGCTTTAAACAAGGTCTCCGCATGACTTTTACACACACTCCAGTTTGAGAAGCACTGCTCTACTTTATGCAAAAACTAGAGAAAACTTCTTCAGCCACTCTTGGAGGTTGCAGTGTGGCTGCTTCATATTTTCTGTATAAAGGGCTTTCGGACCTACAAGCTGGCTGAGTAACGGGAAGGCTATGGGATTTGTCTGCAAGACAAATGGCTAGCATCCTAGTTCTCCTTGGATCGGATGAAGTCTGGGGAGGAGGAGCTCGATCTAAAAGCCCCAGGCTACCCGCTCACGCCGTCATTACCCAGCGGGACGGCTTGCGCCCCCCTCCAAGTGTGGCCCACTGAGGCACAGATCAGCGACTACTTGCGGGAAGCAGCTGGGCCTGTCCTCGGTTTGTCCAGAAGGCCGCCTCGGGCCCACGCCAGAGTAAGCGCCCAAGGCTGCTGACCAGAAGTGGGGGCGTTCGGCAGCGGCTGCCAAGCTGGCTCTCCTCCGGGACGAGCGCTCCACAAATCCTCTGCCCTCGGGCCCCACTACAGCTCCTTCCGCGCGGGGGCTGCGGGTGCCGGGGCAGCCGGGCCGCGTCGGGGGACACGCTTACCTGCTGCACCGCCGCGGGAACCCTCCACAAACCCCCTCGGCCGCCACTTCTCCAGCTGTCGCCCTGGCAACAGCCGCCGCCAGCCCAGCAACACGTGGGGGAGACGCAGCCAATCATGGGACGCGCTGGCGCGGAGCATCCTGGGAGGAAAGGCGGGCCCTTTCGGAGCCCAGGCTGTGAGGATTCCCGGCGGAGAAGATGAAGCGGGTGTTTGCTGTTTGGTGGGTTCTGCGGGTCACCTCCTGCGGGGAGGCTTCCTGGTCTTCCTCTCCACGACCTCCCCATTCGTTCATTCCACAGACATTATGCCCGGCTCTGGGGATGAGCCGACAGAGCTCAACACCTAACCTCAAGGAGCTCGTTCTATCCCAGGGAGAACAAGCGGCGAGAGATCCCAGTACAGGGTGGCGATCGTGGGAAAATAACCTGGGCGTTATTATTCCCATTTTACAAGAGCGACCTTGGAACCAAAAATGACGCCCAGAATCTGCCTAAAAGCTTCACACTTACACCCTACTGCAGCAGTTTCCTGGAATTTTAGAGAAACTTTTTTATTTTTCCCCACACGTGAAGTTTTGGTTTTCAAATAATACAGGAGCACAGATCCTTCCTCTCCTTGTACATGGTGCTTTGGAGCTCAAATTAGACAGCAGTGAAAGAGCACCTGCCAGTCCCCAGCTCAGCTGGAGATGGGGGAGCTAGCTAGGGGCAATACCCTCCTTCCAGGCACTGAGGCTCTGTAATGGGAGCCTCTGTTTCCATTTGATGCTTCCAAAAGGTGACCAGGGCCAGGGTCAGGGAAGAGGGCATGGAGAGAGTAGGTGAACTTTACTTTGAAGAAGCCCTATGATGTTCTGTGGCCACCATCTCCCTGGCCCCCAGCCCTGCCTTTTCTCTTCTGGGACTTGAGATTATCTTCAAAGAAAAGCTGTATTTATCAGGAAGAGAAATCCTGTCTTTGGGATATGCATTAAAAATAAATCTAGGACAGCTTTGTAATCATGTCCTTTATCACATAAAAACGCCTGAGAAAATAAAGCTGTCACCCACAGAGATGCAAAGAAAGCAAAGTTGGGGGCTTCAAATCCGAGGGCCCAGTCTCTGAGTTCTATGAGGGTGCTCTCCTTCCTGCGGCTGCTCTGTCCTCTGTGTAAGCCACACCCCCTTCCCCATCATCCCTCTAATTAACCATCTTTTTTTTTAATTGATTCAAGTTGGGTATCTGTCACTTGCAACCCGAAGAATCCTATTGCAGACATAATTTCTATATATGTCATACCAACTAAAAATGGCTTCAACAATGGGATTTATTATTAATTTAAAATGTTACATTAATTTTTCTTATAATAAATCCAGAGGTAACTTCTTACCAGTACCTCAAGTTGTCAAAGATCTAGGTTGGCTTCGGACTTGTAACACATTTGTGATTGTGGATGATACTGGAACAAGTAGCTATAACTTGATAAAGTTAGTAAATAAACTATCTTTTAGTTATAGTTTAAGAATTCTCCAAGTCCTTGAACATGTGGGTGATACAAGCATTAAACTGGAAAAAATCTCTAAATCAAACTCAGTATATTTAACCCATTTGATATGTCCTGGTATAGGAACAAAGAATATTTTTGTCACCAAGGCAAACTGCTTCCGTCCGAAGCTTCATCTGGGCTGTGCTTTGTACACCCATAAGCTCCCAGCAGTTCACTGAACCAACTGCCTTGCCCTCCCAGTTCTTGGGCTGACCAAAGCACCCCATTGGTTTTTGCATGACAACTCTAGTTTTCCCAAAGGGCTGATGGACCCAAAATGACTTTCTAAAATGTTTAAGTATGAAATTTTCAAACATTTGAAAAAGTAACTCATTTAATAAATCCCTGTAAACCCATCACTCAGATTCTAGGATTTTCAAAATCTTGCTGCTGGGCAAAACTCAACCCCAATTCAGTACTTGGACTATATGCACAATACTTCCAGGGATCTACCCAGGCTTTCCCTGGAAATAAAAGGGACTGGCTGAGTTCTGCATTGAAGGCACAAATCTGAATCTTAGGCAGTCGACAGCCCTCTATGGGCCTCAGCCTTTGAGTACCTTGGAGGTGGGTACCTAGAGTACCATAAATCTCTGTGGCATGCTTTATAGCTTTTTTTTTTTTTCAGTTTTAACATTTTAATTTTTATTGCTTTATAATCGACATACAAGATAGTGATTCGATATTTTTAAACATTAGAAAATGCTCACCACAATAGGCCTAGTTACCATCCGTCCTCATACAAAGTTACTACAATATTTAAAAAAAATTTTTTTTAAGTAATCTCTACACCCAACGTGGGGCTCAAACTCATGAGATCAAGGGTTGCATGCTCTACTGACTGAGCCAGGCAGGCACCCCAAAGTTACTACAATAGTACTGACTATATTCTCTATGCTGTACATGACATCCCTCTTACTTATTTTTTTTTTTAAAGATTTTATTTATTTATTTGACAGATAGAGATCACAAGTAGGGAGAGAGGCAGGCAGAGAGAGAGAGAGGAGGAAGCAGGCTCCCTGCCAAGCAGAGAGCCCGATGTGGGGCTCGATCCCAGGACCCTGGGATCACGACCTGAATGAAAGGCAGAGGCTTTAACCCACTGAGCCACCCAGGCGCCCCAACATCCCTCTTACTTATTTTGTAACCGGAAGTTTGTACTTCTTAATCCCCTTCACCTGTTTGGCCCATCCCCCCCACCTACCTCCTCCCCATGCAGATGCCAGTGCAGGCTTGATCTTACACCTTGAGATCATGACCTGAGCCAAAATCAAGGGTTGGGATACCTAACCAACTGAGCCACCCCCTCACCCCTCTGCCCATTTTTTTTTAAATTTTTTAAAGATTTTTATTTATTTGACAGAGATCACAAGCAGGTAGAGAGAGAGAAGGGGAAGCAGGCTCCCTGCTGAGTAGAGAGCTGATGCGGGCTCGATCCCAAGACGCTGGGATCGTGACGTGAGTCGGAGGCAGAGGCTTTAACCCACTGAGCCACCCAGGCCCCCCATTTGCCCATTTTTTAATGGTGTTGTTAGCCTTCTTATTATTGAGTTGTAAGAGTTTTTATATTTTTTGAATATCCCCGCCTTGTCAAGTTTGTAAGTATCTTCTCCCATTCCGATGCCCTTTTTGTTTTGTTAATTGTTTCCTTTGCAGAAGCTTTTTAGTTTGAAGTAGTCCCGTCTGTTTATTTTTGCTTTTGTTGCCCTGGCCTGGGGAAGCTGATCCAAAAGTGACACAACTCTCAAATGAAGTCATCCTTGCAGCTGTGGCAGGCAACCGCCTGGTCACTGTTTCTACTGAGGGGCAAAGAGCCGAGACCACACACACAGAATAGTGTGAAAACCCAGCCCAAAATGGGTTGGACGCGAGGGTGCAGCCCTTAAGGCTGGGACCCACTCAGACAAAGTTGGCGGCCAGCTGCACTGAGCTGACCTCGAAGCTCCTACAGGGGGAGTTCAGAGCAAGAGCTTTTCTCTGAGCAAGCACAGGGCCTGGCTCTAATCATCAGGTCAGAAGAAGAACACACTGAAATGCCAGGCACTAATCAGAAGAGGGACTGCTGTGAGATGCTGCCTAGACACATATACACACACACTAAGTCCTTCTAGGAAAGCTGGGTTTTGCTCACTGTCCAAATCTCATGATGTGTGGGGGATTCAGATCCATCTGACTTCCTAGCTCAGAGTCCATGCAGAGGTGGAGGGACTGGATTTTGGTCTCCCAAGGGCTGCTTGATTTCGTGGAAAGAGAGCATTCCCCGGGGGGGAATAGCCATCCCCCAAGGGAGCTGTCACTGAGCAGAAAAGCAGGGGAGGCCTGAAAGTGCTGGAGGCCAGGGTCTTGGAGCCCATCTTGGCCACCAGTGCCATCCTTCCTTGCCCTATCCCGGAGATGGGAGTCACATCACAGCCCACAATGGTTTTGTGGCCTCGATGAAGTTGGCAGAAAAGACCCAGGCCTTAAAATGGACTTCCAGAACAAATCTGGAACCAAAACCTTAATTTTTAAAACTTTTTTTATTTTGAGTAGGTTCTGTACCCAACATGGGGCTTGAACTCACAATCCCAAGATCAAAAGTCAGTTGCTCTGCCAGCTGAGCCACCCAAGTGCCCTACGGAACCAAGATCTTTCCAAAGCAAGTATACCACTACAAAAGACTGGTGGGACTCTAAGGTTTTTAGTGAGGAATATTGCTAGCTTCTAAGCTGGCTTAAAAATACCCATAGTGTGGCATGTGCTGTGAACCCAGAGGAGCGAATTCTAAAGTGGCCACATTTGAGTGGCTTCCTGGCGGGTGGACACATTTTGAGGACCAGCAAGACAAGACACATAAAGAATGTCTTTAGGGATGTGGCTGTCCCTGGCTTGTGGACAGGATGCTGCAGAAGGAATTCCTGTGAGCCACTAAGCAGGTCCTGGCCTCACGTTGTCTTTGCCTAAGCACGAGGGCTCCCTGGTAACCAGCTTCACCCAGTGATTGTTGTCCTCCTGGTGAGACCTCCGGGAGACTAGAAAGGAGTATGATACCGCCATAACTGGGTTTGTAAATACAGTTGATTAATCTTAATAAAAATAATTCCCAATGACGGAAAGTGCACGTAGTCACATTAGATCTTCCCTTTTTTCCTTATTCTCATCATTAGTGAGTGTTCATGAGGTCAGGGGCAGGATGTAGAACTTCTTTATGGCCCCGGGATGAAGCCTGTTTCACCGTTAACAGACCCATGAAGCCAAAAGTGAAGCTAAGCGCAGCGAGGAGAGACTCTAGAAGGCCTGGCCACTCGCTTTCCAGGTGTGGTCCGCAGGGTGGCCTCAGCAGCTTCCCCTGGGAACTTGTCAGAAACGCACATTCTAAGGCCCCACCCAGACCTGCTGAATCAGCTGCAGCCGGCTGGAGTAGGGCTCTGCCATGCGGAGGACTGGGGTGGGCGCCCCGAGGGCGCCAGCGGGGAGCGCAGGGGTGGGGAAGAGCGCGCAAGGTCCCCCGCTCCCCGCGCAGTGGAGGGGGTCTCCCCCCCCGCCCCCCGCCCCCCCCGCCGGCTCAGGGAAGGATGGGGTCAGCCGGAGCTTCTGGGCGGATCCGTGAGAGAGCAGCCATCCCACCCCGACCGGAAAGCTGCCAGCCTCCGGGCGGCCCCCGCCCCTCCGCCCCACCTTGGGCGGTCACTTCCAGGAACCCGGGCTCCGGCTGTGCCAGCGCGGCGGTCAGAGAGCGCAGAGGTTCCCAGAAATCACGCCGGTGGGGGATCGCTGCCTCCCCTCCCCCCATCAGCAGCCCCGGCCACCCTCCCAACGCCACCCCCGGTCCCCGCTCCTGGCCAAGCCTGGAACTATCCCTGCCCAGAGGCAGGCTGGCCTCGGTGGCAGCTCCCGGGTCACTGCCAGCTCTCTCCCTCCCCCTTCTGCCTCAGCTCCCTATAGAGTCAGACCAAGACTCCTTTAAGTCCAGTGACAGGAACGCCTCCCAAAACAGCTTAGGGAAGGGGCACCTGGCTGGCTCAGTGGGTAGAGCCTGGGACTCTTGGGGTCCTGAGTTTGAGCCCTAGGTTGGGTGTTGAGCTAACTTAAAAAAAAAAAAAAAAAAGTAAAAACCAACAGCTTAAGCCAAAAGGCCTTTGTTGTCTCCCATCACAGGTAAGTCAGGGGAGGAGCTGGCCTGGCTGGAAGCTGGAAGGAGGATTCCAGCAAGGAATACCTCGAGCGCTGCCCTTGTCCCCTTTCCACGGCCTCTTGCCTTTGGCTCTGTGTGGGAGAGACTGGAAGTCAGTTCTCTCTGGCGCCAGACCTGAAATGGATGGTCTGTGTAGAATGAAGGGCTCTCCAGGGCTCTCCCTGGAGTCTGGAGACCCTGGGTGTCTGCTTGCAGTCCTCCCAGGGTGGCTCACGCTGCCCTTGGTTTTCTAAAATACCCCTGTGTGTATAGGGTCAAGGCTCCTTGTTTGCTGAGCATGTTCACGCTGATCACTTTACTTGCAAGGAAAGTCTGGGCTCACACAGTCTCCCTGGGAGGTTGTGACTTAATTCCAGGCCACCCAGCCTGCCCATGAGGGGGAACTCTCCAGGAAGGAGGAAGGGTGAGGGGCACAACACATGCCCCAGGTTCCGGCTCTGTGACCCCCCGAGGAGTGCCCTGCTTCTCTGACTCCAGGCCTGGACCAGATCCCAGGAGCAACTGCCAAGAGCCTGGGATGGAGGGTGTGGGGAAGTGTCAGAATAGGCAGAGAACTGGAGTATCCTGCAGCAAAGCAGCATCGTGCCTGGGCTCAGAAGTTTCTGGCAAATAGAGTTAAGTCACCCCTTCTCCTGAGTATTTGCAGCCCCTTGGGGCTGAAAAGCTGCCCAGGAAAAGTGACATTGTTATGCCCCAATAATGGGTCCGTTATTTAAGGAGCGAGACTGATATAAAGCGAAGGTCAAGCAAAGCTTTATTTCACGCCAAGAATCAAGAATCTAACCGAACTTTCTGGGCTGCACCTCTTATGAGAGAGGGCGACCCTTCTCTGTTTCACAGTCTAGCTTTTAAGGGCAAAGGCCGTGCGGTCGGGCCTGGCCACGCACAAGTGACCAATGAGATTGTAACACACACAGGAAACTCCACAGTGATGCTAGGTGACCAATTGAGTTACAATTTACCCTAGTAGACATTTGAACCAGCCTATTACACCTTGATTAGGATTGGCACCAAAAAGGCTCCCAGAGGGCGGGGGTCCCTACTCCTTGGTAACCAGGGAGACAGTATGCAACCCCCCCACTGATCAGATGTCTCCACCTGGCCTGACCCACCCTTGTATCTGGGCTTTGTTACCTGGAGCTGGTTTCCGGGACTTATTTCCAAGTAAATCCCCCGGGGGAAGGGGAGCAGGGACAGTTTCTAAATAGGTCCTTATAATATGAACCTAGTCCATCCCTTGGGCTCAGGCAACAATGGCCCACCTGAGCACCCAGGGCAGAGCCGACAGAGGTAGCTCCAGGAGCCTGACTCCAGAGCGCTGGGTGCACCACTGCGGTATTGTCAAATACTGCAACAGCTTGAGGCCTGGACAGCCGCTCTCTGGGCCCCTCAGCATCCTAGCCGTTGAGACTAAACACATCAAGACTGTGCTGTCCACTTCGCAGGTGACACTCAGCAGCCACCTTCCCGTTCCACCAGCTGCAGGGTATAGCAGTCCCCGGCTCTGAGAGGCTTCCAACACCAGAGTCCCAGAGTCTTGGAGCCAGAGCTTCCTGGGACTGCTGAGTGGGGGCTCTGGACTCAATGGGACCACGTGAAAAACACGGAGAGTGAGGGAAGTCCTTGGGAGGGGGACTTCCTGCTGTCAAGGGACACTTCTGTCTACCCCCTCTGAAGCCTCGGGTGGGCTGAGGAAGTAGCTGCTTCCGTACCCTGGGCCTACTGGCTGGTGACAGGGAGGGGGAGATGCTCATCGTGAAAGATGAGCTTTCACGGCCAGACTGTGAGCAGTGACCTCCACCTAACCACAGCCAGGCTGGAAAGATGACGTGATCCCATTTGTACTGAGATGAAGGAAATTTCTTTCTCCAGGTTTTCGGGTAGGCTGAGCACTGGACTCGTTTGGAAGAAATACTTGGATAAGTCCTTCAGGGTGCCCACTGGGTGGGGAGCAGACAGGAGCCCCGGGTCTCAGTAGTCTGCCTTCCCATGAATCTGGGTGCTGGCCCCAGGACCTTTGCCTCTGAACATGGAGATGGGTGTGGGCTGGTCTGTTCAAGGGACGGCTGAGCTCAAGTGCCCTGGCGGAGAAGGGGATTTGGAGCTGGGCAGGAAGGGAGCCCGCAGGGTGGGGGTGCCACTCTTGGAAAGGACGGTGACGCTGGCCCCATCAGCAGGGCATCTGGGGGCCAGAAACATCTAACAGAGGCGAATGGAGGCAGGTTGTTTACGGTGGAATGAGCAGTACTGTGCCCATGACCCTTCTCCCCTTTTCCCACTGTGATAAAAGCAAGCATTTTGAGTTGGCCACGTGCTGCTGGGGTTTCAACTACCGTCCACGGGAGAGCAGAAATCCTGCGACCAGCATCTGGGATGCGTCAGTCAGGAGAAAGTTGTATCTTCTTTGTTTCCTCCGTCCTTCCTCCTTCCCAATGGCGGGAATGCAGGGGGATTGTTTGAGGCACAGGATAACCACGTGAGACCTTAATGTGACCCTGGGAAGGACTCCGTACATTGGAGCTGTGTTAGTCTGGCGGGGCCAGCATGACAAATGAACACAGACTAGGCAGCTGAAACGGTAGTGTATTTTCTCACGGTCCAGGAAGCCAGCGGTCTGAAATCAAGGGGTCGGCAGGGTTGGTTCCTTCTGGAAACTGTTGCCTAGCTTCCAGTGGCCGTGGGTCACCCTTGGCTGGCGTGGCTCATAGGGACACCATTGGGTCGAAGGCCTCCCCCTGCTACAGTTTGACCTCGTCTTAACTAGTTACCTCCGCAAGGATCATATTTCCTGAGAAGATTACATTCTGAGCTCCTGGGGGGACATGAATTTTGTGGGGGACATGATTCAGTCCAGTACACAGCACAATAAGAGAGAAGGAAGGTGGGGGCCCTGTGTGTGTGCCCCAGGCCAGCCCTGTGCGGCCTAGCCACAGACCTGAGCAGCAGAGGGAAACGAGTCTCTTTCCTGTTGGAGCTGCTGTGGCCTCGAGTGCTGGGAGATCTGAGGTCACGTCTAATCTAGCCCCTGGGGACCCGTTGTGCCACCCGCACACTTCTCTGTGGGGTGTTTGCAGGTGGGGCACTTGAAGGGAAACTGAGCTCTCTTTAGGGTTGGGCACGGAGCGGGGGGGCAGGGACCAGAGGGCCTGGTTGCCAGAGCCCAAGGAGAAGGAGCCACTGACGTCCCCTGGGCCGGCCTGTCTGCCCGGCAGCACTTCCGGCACTGAGCACTCTGGTGTGGGAGAGCCGTGGAGCAGCCAGGGCGTGGGCCCAAGTGGTGGTGTCCAGGGAGGGCTTGGCATGGTGGTGGGCTTGGTGGTGTCCTGGCAGCGGGGAGCATCAGGAGGCAGGCGTCGCTCAAGGACCTGGCTGCCCTGGAGGCGGTGGAGCTCTGGGGTCCCTTAGCTCTGTCTCTGTTGTGACCTCCCCCACCCCAGTCCATATGGCCCCACACTGTTCTTTAACCTCCTCCATGCCTGGCATTGAGGGAGACAGATATTCCAGGCCCCTGTCCTCAGCCCAGGCTCTCAGGGGCCCAGTAGGCCCCAGTGTGTACCCTGCCGGTCCAGTCACACTGACTGGCTTACCTCGAGGTCAGCGGACCCGCACAGCCTGTCCTCGGCACTCGGCCTAGAGCAGGTCCCTGTCGGACCTGGCAGTCGGACCCTGCCTGTCATGTCTGTCCTGTCTTGACCCAAGGTCAAGGCTTACCTAGAGGGGGTCCAGCAAAGAGCCACAGATCCCCATTTCTCTGGTGGCTGCAGGGCTAGGCTCAGGGCAACCTGTTTTGGGGAACTTAACAGGGAGCGGAGGGGGAGGGTAGCCCAACTGACTGCTGGAACCCAGGCTTACTTCAATGTGATCTGGACCCGGGCTTCCAGGCACAGTGGGACTGGGCAATCACCACCCTGTCCGGTGCCTCGGTTTTCCCCTTCAGCCTGCCTGTGAAGATCCCTCCGTGGAAGAACAACAACAAGGCTGGGAAATAGGCATTTTTGCTTCCAAGAACAGCTGGGGAAGGAGGTGCAGAGGCAGGCCCTCCTCAGCCTTCTTCCTGGAGCTGGCCCAGAAGTGCCAATGGAGTGCCGGGGCCTGGCGGGTAGCCGTCCCTCTGGGAAGGAGGGGGTGCTGGCTGGCCCACCACTGAATCCAGGGGTGGAGGAGCACTATGGCAGCGCGGCCCTGAAGCGTGCCTTGTGCTGGATCCCAAAGCTCCCTGAGTCTAAGCTGTACAGGTCTTTGGAAGGCCAGCTCTCAGGCCAGGCCAGCTGGGGCTACACAGCTTCCTAAGCAGGCCTCTTGCCATGTCCACTCATAGCCCCAAACCCAGGACACAGGTCTGGGGAAGGAGCCAAGACAGATAGACTTCCCTCCCTGACTCAACCCTCCACCCCACCATCTTGGCCTCAAGAGACCTCAGGCCTCTAGTCTGTCGTCACATTTTCTGGAACCATCTGTGTCATGGAAATATGTGTGTACCTGTCTGGAGGAAAGTAACAGCCAATGTTCTTTACTTGCACTTGGAAGGCTGGCTGGTTCTGGATCCTCTCATCAGGGGCTCCAAGGGCCAGGGGCACAGTGGAGCCCAAGCTCTGGGAGGTGCCCTCTCCTGGGGGGCTGCTTGGCCCCCAGCCCTCCACAGCTCCCACTCACTCACTTCGGGAATCTGGGAGAGCAGCAGGCGCCAGGCGGAAGAGCCCATTCATTTTCTCTGCTTACTCAGCCCTCACATGTCCTTATAGGGTAGAGGCTGTCAACGATGCAGGCTGCAGAGGCCAGGCTGCTGGGACGAACAGACTGGGAGGCCTCAGAGGGGGCTCCCCTTTGAGGAGGCCCCACTGCCCCGAGTGGTGAGTCTCCATCTTCCCAGACTCCCTCTTGACTCACATATTTTGTAATATCCTCCTTTGTGTCCTAAAATGAAATTTCCAGATAATATAACCTACTTACCCCCATGATTTTAAAATGATCATTATAATGCCCTAACTGTAATACAAAGAAGAAGTCAAAGGAAAGCCACTTATAAAAAAAAAATAATTCTGCTTCCATACGTAAGGACTTGGGGAGGCTACACAAGCAGACATTGAAAGAGATCCGATACTCGTGGCCTAAAGGCAGCCACTGGCACGCCACGCGCCCACATGTGCAACTTGGTTTCACTGCTGGAGTGGCCATCTTTGATGTGGGTTTGCACAATGAAGAAGAGCAGTTCTTCACCAAGAACAGGAATAGCTCTTGGTAAAGTTCTGCGCTGGATCAAGGCCACTCTTATCCCTGCCACACACTGCAGGATGTCTGGTGTGGCGGGCTCCCACCAGGAATGCCTCTTGGGTTCCCTAATCATTGTGGAAACCAAAAATGCCTCCCCCCAACACACAATGTGTGACAGGCCTCCCTCCTTGGTGCAGTTGGGCCCCTGCTCTGGAACCCCCTGCTCTAGGCCATGGGAGTGGACGGCATAGGAATGTGAATCGACCAAGTCCAGCCCCAGGAGCTAGGATCTGGTGTGGCAAGAACATAGCTCCTCTTGAAGTGCTCTTTTGGTATCAGATGGCCCAAATTTAAGCCCAAGTGACTTGCTTTTTGCTTACACACAAGAAGAGAACTTGTTGCTTGTGGAATTTCAAAGTCTGGAAGGAGAGGCACAGATGGATTCAGGGATCACCCAATGCCCCTTGGAGCCGCCTCTCTGCTTGGCTTCCTCTGGATGGATGCCATATTCAGGACACACCAGAAGTGGAAGAGAGAGTGGTTCCCAATTCTGGAAGAGAACTGGCTGGGATTGCTTGGGATTGGCCTGATGTGAGTCATGGCTTCTTCTCTGACCCAGTCACGGTGGCCTGTGGATGGAGGGTGCTGACTCAGCATCTGGGCTGAGCCCTAGCCTCAAGGAGAAATGAAGATACAGGCATCTGTTACCAGAAGGAATGCAAAAGGTGGTTGGGCCGTGCAGCTTCTGGAAGTTCTCTAGAGGATGGGCAGTAAATGAGGGAAAGGGCTTCTCTGCTTTTCTCTAATGTGGTATCAAAGTAGGAGCTAAATCCGGTCATTGACAGATGGGATTTCCACAGTTTGGTTTGGGCCCCCTGGCATCCTCTCCAGTGTAGGGCTTTTCCATATTCCTCATTAGTATCAGCTCAACCACCTAGAGCAGGACTCTTTTAAAGCAGAGCTTGAGACTGTGAAGGGACCAAGCACAGATGACCTGCCCGCCATTGGGCCCGGATTAGACCTTTACAGACTCCAAGCACTAAAAAGATTACGGTGCTTCCACTTACCCCTTCCTTGCCCTCGTTAGAAATAAAAACATCTCTAAGCCAAAATAAATGGAAGGAAGCCTAACAATTTATTAATTTTTTCCGTAGAGACTATTTCATCTACATGTTGATCAAATTACTTTAAGACAAATGGAATGATTTTGTCCAGGACTTCTGCTATGTTGGCTCCAGCATGTGGTGGGAAATCTGGTGCTGCTGTCCCTCCCTGACCCGGGAGTCCCCTTGCTGTCCCCTGGCTGCTGGCTGAGGTGTTAGAGCCTGACCGCGGTGCCCAAGAGCCCTTGAGAGAGGAGAGGCTATTCAGGCCGCTGCGGAGTCGATCTGAGGTCAGGAGAAGCCAAGGCCGGGACCGCCCCAAATGGCAGCTACTCACAGGCTCTGTAAAGAGAGACCCAAAGGGATCCCGGGGACCACTGTAGGACAGCACTCCTACTTTTAGCCACTTGGTCAATTGGTTTGGTTTCTAAGTACCTTTCTGTTGGGGAGTACATTCTGTCTCTAGGTATGTTTACACTCTCTCACTAACGAGGTCCTGCATTACCCCTGGAGACATCCATTGCCTCGTGGGGAGGAGGTGGAGGGGGGTTTTGCTGATGGCTGGGCTGTTGGGAGGGGTCCTCACTATCCCGGTATCCACACCGCATTGAAGCCGCAAGGGGACACGGGCCTTTCGGAGGCCAGTGTTTCTCAGTGTGGTCCCAGGTCCGTCTGTGTCACAGTCATCTGAGTCTGAGCCAAACTTGCTGGATTCTGAGTTAGAGTTCAGAGCTGCTGAGTCACTGCCATAGTAACTAAAATATAAGTGGAAGCCAAAGAAAGAACAAAAAAAGAGACAGAATAGTCACATGGATCTGTGTTTGAATTCTAGTCTCTTAACTTATGAGGTACCCTGATCCCCTCTAAGACCCATTTCCTGTGGATAGCAATGTGTTTACCTCAGAGTAGAATTGTGAGGTAATAAATGGCAATGTGAATGAAGCGAGTGCTAAGTTTAGCCCCTAGCACACAGGAGCAAAACACAGGTTTGCCGTGATCTGTCCGTCTGCCTGTCCACCCATCCATCTAATACATACGGAGTGCCTGCAGCGAACCAGGAACAGCTCTAGGCCCCAAACATACAGCAATCATCAAAAACTAGCCCCTTGTCCTCATGAAGCTTACATGCTAATCATGTGTAAGGGCCATGGAGAAAAATTAGAATCACCAGACTCCCCAAGCTAAAGCAATTATAATTAAAGAAGTATTCAATCAGAAACCAATGGGCATTATTTATCAAACACAGTGACAGGGACTTTGGGAGATATTTGGATGTTTGTCATTAAGGAGCTTATTTATAGACTGGCTGGGAAACAAGCATCCTACAAACACAGGAAACCACCAGCGAACAGCGAATGTTGTTCTTGCTAACCTTGTGGTGGGCATGCCTGAGAACTGCTTGGAGGAGAGACTGATTAGTGAGGCTGGCAGTGAGTGTAAAGGAATAATCCCTCGGGCGCCTGGGTGGCTCAGTGGGTTAAGCCGCTGCCTTCGTCTCAGGTCATGATCTCGGGGTCCTGGGATCGTCAGCAGGGAGCCTGCTTCCCTCTCTCTCTGCCTGCCTCTCTATCTACTTGTGATCTCTCTGTCAAATAAAGAAATAAAATCTTAAAAAAAAAAAAAAAAAGAATAACGCCTCCCTTCCCCCCTCCTCCCCCAGGGTTCTAATCCATGAACGGAGGAAGGAATTTATTTAGGGACCCATCACCAACCCTTATTTTGGACAGGCTAATTTATAACCATCATAAGCCGATAGCCTTTGATGCTTGTAAACCTCTTAAATCTTTAGAACATGAATCAGGGCTTCCGAGAGATCATGGCGCAAGAGTCAGAGGCTGCTTACACCAGGTCATGGGAATATGACTTGATGGTAAATTCTTTATCTCTGTCCTCACTCTATGTAATGCCCAAGATCCTTGAAGGTAATTATTTCCTGGATGCAATTTATTATCAACAAATAACCCACTGATTTGGAAAGTATTGAGTGCATGCACCAAAGAAGCTGCCCAGAAGCCAGCAAGCAGATGGGAAGTGCCCATCAATAGCGGGCTGTGTTGTAGAGCCTCTGGGCATTAGACAATGCTACTTTTGGAAGACATCCAGATGGCCAACAGACACATGAAAAGATGCTCAACATCACTCATCATCAGGGAAATACAAATCAAAACTACAATGAGATGTCACCTCCCATTTATCAGAATGGCTAAAATGAACAACACAGGAAATGATGGATGTTGGTGAGGACGCAGAGAAAGGGGAACCCTCTTGTGCAGTTGGTGGGAATGAAAACTGGGGCAGCCACTCTGGAAAACAGTATGGAAGGTCCTCAAAAAGTTAAAAATAGAATTTCCCTAGGATCCAGCAATTGCACTACTAGGTATTTGACCAAAAAAAATAAAAATATTAATTCAAAGGGATACATGCACCCTGATGTTTACAGCACATTATCTACAATAGCCAAATAATGGAAATAGCTCAAGTGTCCATCAATTGATGAATGGACAAAGATGTGGTATATATGTACAACGGACTATTAATCAGCCATAAAATGAATGAAATCTTGCCATTTGCAATGACTCGGATGGAACTGGAGGGTATTATGCTAAGTGAAGTAAGTCAGTCAGAGAAAGACAATTATCATATGATCTCATTCATATGTGGAATTTAAAAAAACAAATGAACGAAGGGAGAAAAAAGAGAGAGTGAAGCAAATCGAGAAACAGACTCTTAATTATAGGGAACAATCTGTTGGTTACCAGAGGGGAATTAGGTGGGGAAAAGGGGGGAAATAGGTAATGGGGATTAAGGATGATCTTGTGATGATTACCAGGTGTTGTATGCAAATGTTGAATCACTATATTGTACCCCTAAAACTAGTATTACACTGTATGTTAGCTGGAATTTAAATAAAAACTTAATAAAGAAAAAAAAAGGAAAATTCTCCTTTTGCTGACAATCCTTTTCTGAAAAGGTGCAGTGGCTTGAGTATGGAGGAGGACACAAACCAGGACCAGACTCTGGATATAAGATAGGCAAAGAAATGGCTGTTTGCCATTTGTCTGTTGCCCCTTTGGATCAAATAAGGCCAGAAAATTAATAGGCCAGACCAGCTTCAAGGAAGAAGTGAACTGGAGACGTGGCGGTACAGATGGCTCCTGATGTTGAACAGGTCATGTCACTGTTACGAGTGTCCTCGTGTGTAAAATGAAGGGTTAGGCCGTACTGTTCTGATTCAACCCAATTTAGTTAAGGCCTCCTTAAGTACTAGGCTCTTTAATACAGAAGATCTCAAGATAACAGCATCTACCTCTAGGTTGGTTGTGAGGAATGAGTCTGTCAATACTTGTGATTCTCAGCAATGTCTGGTACATAGTAAGGATGTCATAATTAGCCATTATCATTTAATGCCTGTAACAACCTTGAGGTGAACGTTATTTTTTTCTGTACAAATAAGGAAACCACTAAGGGACAAGATCAGGATATGAACCAGCCTGAGGCCCAAGCCCACATTCTTCTCATTATGCAGTTTGGCTTGGAAGGGTCCTTATGTCTTTTAATTGTAACAAAGCAGAGGGTAGAAAAGGAGTTTGAACTTTAGAAACAATCACGCTAAGCACCTTCTAAGAGATTTTCTGTGCAAAGCGGAAGTGTTGTCTCATTTATGATGAGAATAAGGCGGTTGGGGAATGGTTTGGGACAAAGACACAAAAGCTGTTTTGCCCAGGCTCATTTCTTCTCATCTCCTGACAATGATAGATTCGGAGACAAATCTTCCCTACACACATGAAGAAAAGCCCGGGTTTTCCAAGAATAGAACAATTGAAAAAACAGTCCCTAGCAGGAACGTTTAATCGTTGCAGGAGAGGAATGGGAAGAGACATTTATAGATGCCTGGAGAAGGCAGCTCCAAGACAGATGAATTAATCACCAATCACTCCAGTGAGTTAATCCCCTCTTAAATACTCACGGATTCTGTCCCAATTGTTCTGCTAGTGCTCAGTTGTGGCTCTTACCATTCTCAATACAGGCAGTTGATGAATACATGATCATGCTCTGTGTGCTAAGGTGTATTATGAAGGTAAGCAAGACAAATGAGGGGGAAAATAAACAAGTCAACTAGGCAATAAATGATGGTGTGGTTAGGACAACAGGGGACAACACTGGAAACTGGGGAAGCAGAAGGAAGAAACTAGTCCTGCTCTGGTGAGGGAAATTGGGGTGGATTTCTTGAGGCAAGTCTCTATAAATCAAGACCTAAAGAACTAGTTAGTAGATTCACCGGACCTAGAGGGAGAGGTGGGAGTGAAGAGAGAAGGGTATTTCAGGAAGAGGGACTGATATGTGCAGAAGCGAGGAGGTGACGATAAGCCTGGATCGCGGGAGACATTGAACATGGTTGAGCATGAGGTGGGAGGAGTCAAGAGATGAGAGGCTGGAGAGGTGGGTTGCAACTAAAGCCTTGCACAGTTTTGTACACCAACTAAAGAATTTGGGCATTATTCAACAAAACTAATGAGGAATTTTAAGCAGGAGACGAGTATGACTTGCACTGTAGAAAGATCAATTTGGAGAATGGATTACAGTGAACTAGGTCTAGAGGCTGATGGAGAGTTAAGTGCTTGAACTAGGGGTAGTGACCAGTGGGGAGGAGGGTAGATGAACAGGAGAGATACTTGAGGTTAAACATTTGAGTCAAGGGTGAAGCATGTTTCTACTGTGAACTACCAGATGGAGGGGTTGTCATTAGCTCCAACCAGAGAAGGCTGGATGCTCTGGATATACCATTTCTAGTACCCATGAGGCTCCCGAATGGGGATGCCCAGTGAGTGGCTGGATGTGCATGCCAGGAGTGGCTGGATGTGCATGCCAGGAGCTCAGGTGAAAGGGAGGGGAGGGATGTGGACGGGGTAGCCATCTGTACAAAGACAGTGGATGAAAGTGTGTGATAGATGAGGTTGCTTTGAGAATGGACCACCTGAGAAGACCAAAGACCCAACTCTGAGGAAGGCTGGAAGCTCAAAAGCAATCAGAGGGAGGGGGACCTGCCAAAGAGCCCAAGAATCCTGCATAAAGAAATGCTCAAATTAACTTTTTTTTTCAATTTATATTAAACGAAGAGACAGAGACAGAAGGAAAAGACTTGCTATTGATGCCAAAGAGAGGACGCCAGCCTCAGTGGTCATTTAACTGCAGAGAGGTAGGAGAAAGACCGGATTCTAGTATTAAGCCCAGTCCCAGAAATCGATTTCCTTCCATTTGGTTTCCTTGCTGTGCATCCCACCTGCCTTCAAGTCTGAGGGTGTTATCACAATGACATCACCTGGGAGTAAACTGCTGCCACATTCCCTTCTGTTCTTTGGGCAAATGTGCCAATCCTCGCTCCTACCCGGTCTTCACATGGGACTTTATTTCACCCTGCTCCTTTCCGCCTTAGATTGCTTTGCTCCTTGGTTATCTCTCAGTGCTATGCATATCTAGGAAATCTTCCAGGGTAACAAAAGTCATCAGGAAAACACAGTCTCATCATAGCCTGACCCAAGTGGCCATTTTACTTTATAGCTTACATTTTTTTGGAGTTATAACTTCAATATTTAAGACCAAGTTACAAATCCTAAATTGTACTGCTTACCAGTAACCAGTGCTGACTTCTCCCTGAAGTTCAGTCTATTAGTATGGAAGGAATTTAATGACTTTGGCCAGAGGCCAGTGAATGTACCACCTCTCCCAGACTACTCAATTTTGGACAGTGACATCATTGAGAGACTTCTGTTTTATAAACATTTCATATATTAAGGGAAATGTTAAGAGATAACTCTGAAATGCAAGCAATGTTAAGAGCTTGAACAGGAAGGACATAGCTAATGACAGGCTAGGAAATGAGATAATCTCTTTTATAGAATCATCTGATATTGAGGAAACAGGAATTTACAATGGAGGGGATACAATGAAATTAACCAATGAATGGTGCCATCCTTTGGGATTAGTAACCTTTAGACCTGGACCAAGCAACAAAGCTGTGGTGGATGATTGTAGTAGGGTGGATCTATCTGGGCACTGGTTTCCTCTAACAAGCTTTTTGCCCACAGACTCAGAAGGCTATATCCTAAATTAAAAAGTATAAGGATCAAGGTCAGAATAAAGAATCATTCATATATAAATGCTGAAATACCTACTTTTATTTTACATGATTGAAGTCCAAAACAAAAAACCCCACCAAAGCCCCCAAATCTAGCTCTTATTGCTATGTCCTAGTGTATCAGAGGTCCCCTTTCATATGCCAAGAACATGAGAAGTGGTGGTTGTCAGAATAATGACCCTGTCTGCTTATTTCAAGAGTCCAACATCTAAGGTCTGATAATATAGAAATCAAAATTGTACTTGTCAAAACTCATCAAATTATATAGACTTCAAATTTTTGCATTATTCTATTTAAATTATACCTTAAGAAGCACATGGCAAAAAAGGGTAGGAAAAGAGAGGATAAAAAGAATACATTATTAAATCCTGTGGCTAAATGATTTTGTATCTGTTGTCTTCAACAGAGTCAAAGGCAGGAAACAACAGGCAAAGCTTATTCTTAAATAATGCTTCTGAGCTGTCTAAACAGACATTTCCCTTGGACCACTAAAGGGACTTCTTCAGTAAATGACAGTACCCTATGCCCTCAATCTGATTTTAAAAAAAAATGGAGAGAATTCTTAGAGTGAAGAACAAGGGTTGACTTTTTTCTTATTTTTTTCCATTATTTTTCAAATAATCTATGAACTAGTTTAACTTTTTCATCAGTATGAAAATCATGCATACTCATCCCAGCAATTAAGGATTTAGCTCTCCAGGTTTAGGCATTTCATGGTGGTGGTGGGTGGGGGGGAGAAGGGTATTAGGTCCATTTATTTAAAATCGAGGCTGAAAAACAAATTAAAAAGTCCTTGTCCATCTGGAGATTTTAATATATTTATTTGAAAACCAAGTTCTGTGAAAGAGCACACTAAACAGTCATATATCTTCTCTTCACCAAAGACTTGGAGACAAGGTTCTTCGGGTCAGCGCAAAGGCAATGGTACATGCAGTGAGTAGCAGGTCTCAGCATGGATTTCTTCACAAGCATCTCCAATACAGGCCTGGACAACCATCTTCAGATGAGCAATGAGATCCTAAGGAAGCGGGAAGGGGGAAAAACTAGGGTCATCCTTTGTTTAAAAGAAAATTTTTTACCACGAGCTGTCGATGTCTAAAACTAGCCCCTAACCCTGCCTACGCAGTCCTAACACACCAGTGTTTGGTAAGATGGACTACGGTTTTTACACTCCTACTAGCCTGAATATTTTATCCTTTTGAAAACAGTAGGAATCTAATTTCTGGGACACCTGGATGGCTCAGTTGGTAGAGCATGTGACTCAATCTCAGGGTTGTGAGTTTGAGTCCTCATTGGGTTTAGAGTTTACTTAAAAAAAATCTAATTTCTAATTAAAAACTTCTAAGCCATCTTGTAGTTAATTGCCTTGAAAGACTTAATCAGGGGGTTTTCAGTAATGTGTGGTCAAAGGCTTGAGGGGGCTAATGTGAGTCTGTTCAGTTCCACACAGAGACTGAGTGCTTATGGTATCAATACCACCATGCACTGGTTGGGTAAAGCTTAGGAAACCATCAAAGATAACCAAAGATAGTTTTCAAAGCCATTTTACATAGACAGGAAGTTAGTATAAATCTCCCTCTCTCAATCAAAGGTCCAAACACTTTTGGGGGCTTGAATATATTTTCCTACTAATGGCAGGGTTTCTGCCTTAATATTTATCTGAGATTTCTGTAAAAGCTTTCATTAATTGCTAGTCAGTGTGTAACACTCGTGGTCTCATGGTGCTAGATTTACAGCCTGGCATTTAAGTAGAAGAAAAGGATAGAAGAAAAGGATAAATTCTTATTGTCTGACAATGTATCTGTACTAGAGTGAGAAAACCTTGATTTATAGTTTATATGCATCTTCAAATATGTGATGACAATTTCATAACATTATTCTAATTTTTTGCATCTAAAGACCTACTTCAACACTGTTAGAACATTGGCATAATTTTTTTCAACCTGGTGAACTTTGTTATATGGTCTAAACTGACTCTGAAGTACTTTTACGCACCATGTCTTACACACATTAGATGTTTGATATAGCTTCAGTGAGTAAATGAATATTAAGGCTTTTAGTATCAAAAGTATCACCAAAGGAAAGGGAGAGAGAGAGGGAGAGACGGATGAGTGATCCATGGACCAGTGCTGGCCATAAACTCTAACTGAGCTGTAACAGGGCTCAAAGTGTAAATCAACTCTATCATGAGCAAACTGTCATTCAGTTAGCTTTCTTTGGAGTAAGGGGTAAGCAAGGATTTTTCAATGAAAGAAGTATCGAGCAGATTGACATTTTGGAGCAAGCTCCCTACTCTCTCATGGACCTATGAGAACAGTTTTTAACTGCTCTGAATAGTACTGGTCAAACACTAGAGGGTAGAGAGTCAAAGGAGAAAGAAAAAGGAACTGGAGGTTATGTATGCTGAAGAAGTCAAAAAGAGGGGAAATTCTAACACCATTTAGGTAAATAGGGATTAAGCACAAAAGGAATGGAAAAAGTGACACGATGTCTCTGCTGAAAACATTTAAGATGTACTGACCAACAGAATTCTTTTGATAATTTCATTTTGCACATACCTCTGGTCCTTAATCATCGATATACTCAAATGGTTCTGGTGGTTCTGGCTCTTGTTCTTCTTCCTCAATTTTTGGGCCATGGGCTGCCACCGGTTCAACCAGTTCCTCCGTGTCTTCACTAGTGTCCTTCAGGATGATGATGCCACCAATGGAAAGCTGTACACACAGAGCAAGAGGTGAAGCAGCACAAACCCCGCTCATATTCTCAGACGGCTCCAGAGTCTAGCGCGCGTATTTGTTAAATGGTACCTTAAGACTACTCAGATGATTTGGAAGTAAAGACCTGGCATAGAACTACACTTCTCCAGACAGCAGCCAGGAAACGTGGCTGTGTGCGCCTGTGTGACGCTACACTCGTGACAAACTGTTTGGCTGCAAAAAGTGGCTAATAAGACCTTCCTCTTCCATTCCTTCAGTTAGTCTGAGGACTAAACGAGGAAGGCAACAATCGATGTTCACGACAAAGGACAGAGAAACGTGTAATCTATAGGGAATAGTTACAAACTTAACCCAGTGGCAGAACATCACTGTTCCCAACTAAAGACTAGTATTTCCCGGGACGCCTGGGTGGCTCAGTGGTTTAAGCCTCTGCCTTCGGCTCAGGTCATGATCTCAGGGTCCTGGGATCGAGCCCCGCATCGGGCTCTCTGCTCAGTGGGGAGCCTGTTTCTCCCTCTCTCTCTGCCTGCCTCTCTGCCTACTTGTGACCTCTCTCTCTGTCAAATAAATGAATAAAATATTAAAAAAAAAAAAAAAAGACTCGTATTTCCCGCACTGCCTTGATCTGACTGGAGAGAGAGTTTACTTATTTACTTTTACAAATACAGCATTCTAATGTCTTGCTATTCGACACATGGTCCTGGACCAGCAGCATCACTCTCACCTGGGAGTTTGTCAGAAATGCAGAAAACATAGCCCGACCTAAATCTATAGAACTGCACTTAAACAAGACCCACGGGTGTATGTACGCACACTAAAGTTTGAGAAGCACGCTACTCTAACAGATACTTTATTACTCATGAGAAAACTATCATTTTGGACAAAAAAGACAATCTACAAGTGAAAAGCCAATTTCTCTCCAGTGATTTCAGAATGACAGAGTGAACAACATAAATATGACAGATACACTGAATGTTTTTCACTTGAACCTACAAATCCTTATGATACAAGGACGTAGTAGATGGGAAACAAAAAAGAACTAGAGTACAGAAGCAATTTTATTAGCCCTCTCCCAAATGTATCAGCAGAAGTAAATTCACACACCAAACTATTCACCCATCTCTGTGTGCTAATCTTATTCTATTTGCTTGGCTGTGTCAAAGGAAATGGGAAGCTGCTGTCCGTAATTAGATCAGTCAACAGTGGCTGGGCCCATTGGGAAAAACATTATTTCTACCAAAGCAAATTACTGGAAAGGAAAAGAAGCTCAAGCTCATCAGTCAGATGATTCACATATATACAAATAGCTCTGCAGTTCAACCTAATCTGATTTTTACTCACTGGAGCTCTGCCCTGCCCTGCTATAAAACTGGTATCTACGTGAATGTCTATACTATCTCCCTTGTCTTGACACGCATATTCATACACTTTATTTTCTAACTCTTTCCCCTAAAAAGTCTGCTTTCCTCGAAGAGAGCCATGTTATGAGTGGACCCTGCCTTTACTACCAATATGCACCTAAGAAAAATCATAGTACAAGGCCACTGTCCTAATCCTCTACAGTCTGAAAGTTTACCTAAGCCTTCTAAAGGACCAAATAAAGATGAATCATACCAAACAAGAAAATACCTATGTTCACAAAAAGGATTTCCTGTATTTGGGAAACAGACAGCTCCAGGTTATAACTGTACTATTTCATGCTCAACTGGAATGAATAATCCAACTCAAATCCTGCAGTATAAACAACATAAGGAAAAAGCCTTATAGCAATGTGGTTTAGTTTACTTTATTTTTAAAAAGTAATCTCTACAACCAATGTGGGGCTTGAAACTAAAACCCCAAGATCAAGAGTTATATGATTTGACTAAGTCAGCCAGGTGCTTGTGACCTTTTTACCACTGTAAAATGTTCTTTGTCTCCAGCAAAAATTTTTTTTTTTTTTAAGATTTTATTTATTTATTTGACAGAGAGCGCACACACAAGCGGGGGAGCTGCAGGCAGAGGGGCAGATGATCAGGAAGCCTAATGTGGGGCTCGATCTTAGGACCCTGGGATCGTGACTTGAGCCGAGGGCAGACACTTAAATGACAAGCCATTCAGGTGCCCCAACCATTTTTCTTTTAAAGTATATTTTGTTTGATGTTAGTACAGCTGTTCCAGCTCTCTTTTTGTTACTTGTCTGCATGGGATATCTCCCTATCCTTTTGCTTTTAATCTACTTCAATCTTTGAATCTAAAGTGTGTGTATGTTTTAAGATCTTATTTTTTAAAGTAATCTCTACACCCAAGGGTCGGGCTCCAACTTATAACCCTGAGATCAGGAGTTGCATGCTCTGCTGACTGAGCCAGCTAGGTATTCCATAAAGCATGTCTTTAGTAGAGAGCACATAGTCAGATGATTTCTTTTTTATCTGTTTGGCTTATCTCAGCCTTTTAATAGGTGTGGTTAGTCCACTTACATCTCCTGTGATTAGGGCTCCTGGCTGGCTCAGTTTATTGATACAGCATGAGACTCTTGATCTTGGGGTCATGAGTTCTAGGCCCATATTGGGCCTAGAGCTTACTTAAAAAAAAAAACAACTCATGTGATTACTAAGATTTGCTCCTGCCATTTTTTTTTTTTTTAAAGATTTTATTTATTCATTTGATAGGGAGAGAGTAGGCAGAGAGAGGGAGGGGGGAAGCAGGCTCCTGCTCAGCAGAGGGCCCGATGTGGGGCTCGATCCCAGGACCCTGAAATCACGACCTGAGCCAAAGGCAGAGGCTCAACCCACTGAGCCACCCAGGCGCCCCTGCTCCTGCCATTTTGATATTTTTTGTATGTCTTATTTTTGTTCCTCAATTCTTCCACTGCTGGCTTCTTTGGTATTAAATAGATATTTTCTAGCATACTAAGTTTAATTTTCTTGTTTCTTTTAGAATTATTTTGTCAAGTGGTTGCCTTTGGGGTTGCAATTAACATCTTGATCTCACTGAAAAATTGTAACTTAATTACAGTAGTATACAAAAGCTATACTTCAATATACTGGTATTTCTCTACTCCTTTGAGTAGATTGCTTGTGTCTTTCCACCCTGCCTTTCATATGTTGAAATCCTAACCTCCAAAGTGATAATATTAGGATGTAGACCTTTAGGAAGCAATTAGGTCACCAAGGTGAAGATCTCTCATTAATAATGATATCAGTGCTCTTATAAGGAGAGACATGAAAAGAGCTAGTTTTCCTTTCTCTCTGTCATATGAAGATACAATGAAAAGAGGCCCTTTACTAAGTAGGATGAGGGCCTTTGCTAAGAACCCAATCATGCTGGCACCCTAATCTTAGACTTCTAGCTGCTAGAACTGTGAGAAATGTTTGTTGTTTAAGCCATTCAGTTTTTTTTTTTTGTTTTTTTGTTTTTATTTGACAGATAGAGATCACAAGTAGGGAGAGAGGCAAGCAGAGAGAGAGAGGAGGAAGCAGGCTCCCTGCCAAGCAGAGAGCCCGATGCGGGGCTCGATCCCAGAACCCTGGGATCATGACCTGAGCGAAAGGCAGAGGCTTTAACCCACTGAGCCACCCAGGCGCCCCTAAGCCATTCAGTTTTAAATGCTAGGTGGCAATCTGCTAAAGCGCCAGAACCTTGACATATTTAATGCATATTTTAACTTTACACTTTTATACAGTGTGTGCACAACTTATGACTGCTTTATACACTTGTCTTTTAAGCCAGATAGGAATGTTGGACAGTACAATATTCCTCATTTAACAGATGAGGAAATTAAAACATGAAACATTAAGTGACTTGTCTCAGTTAAACAGTTAAGAAATGGCAGAGCTGGAATATAAACTTAGTTCCACCCAATTCTAGCTCTTCACCACTAAATATAGCCATCTTCCATCCCTGCCCGTCTCCTCTAGATGAAATCTAGTCAGGTAAGACCCTGGCTCACAAGTGTTGGTAAGAGATGCCTTCTCCTCACAACCATCAGGGACCACTTTCAAGTAGATGAGAATGCGTTTATTTTTTTTTAGAAATCTCATCTATAACATTTTAGGCAGGCCCAAGATCTGGATGTATTAAATGTGTCTACTACTGGTTTTCTAGTTTTTCCAGTTTCAAGAACAGAGAAAAAAGACATTATCATGCTCAAATTACTGATTTGCATTTGTTTCTAACCTGAAACATTCCTCCTAAGAAAAATTAAATGGCAGGAAGATCCTTTTCAAATTGTAAAATTCAATGCTCTAATGCCTGTGTATTAACTTACATTTTCACTCTTTGTCACATTCCTGAGTTAGGTATAATTCTTATTTTCAGTAGAGGAAACTGAGGCAGAGAAAGGTTTAGTACTAGACTTAAGGTTACAAAGGCTGTAAATGGTAGAATCAGGAGTCAAACTCAGGATGTTTGGTCCTGGAGTCTATGCTCCTAATAACGATGCTGTGTTAGAAATGTCTATAGTGTACGCTTCTGGTAGAAGAAGAATGTCTGTAGGGTTACCCAAAGGAAAAAGAAAATCTCTCCCAAAATTTACATGAAATGGGAGATAATGTTCTCTCTTTTGCTAAGAGATTTGTACTGAGAGCTTTCTCCAACGCTTTGGAGATGTATCCTTCTCTCAATATACCACTGTCCCATGAATTACTATCCCACTGGTATATAGCTTAGGGCCATCAATAACTTACTGGTTTGAAAGGCTGGTATCTACAAGTCTCTGGCATGGTCAAGACCTTAAGCTGGGCAGGCATAACTCGGGCAGGGTTATCCAATAACTGGAAGTTTGGCTCAGGTTCTTTTTTCTTCTCTTTTTCTTCCTTTTTTTCTGCTTCATCCTGGAAAATATTAAAAAAATAGCCCAACAAAGGTTCACTTCTCTTCCACATCACTGAATAATGTTTCATAAATTTACTGAGCAACTCGTGGGCACAAAGGGTAGCTAGGATTAGATATAATGAAAGTACAACCAAAGTCATACTAGACTCAGAGGATGGAGAGGGTAACTGTGAAGGGTGAGAATCTGCGTAACCTGGTTTTAGAGAATGAGGTTTTTCTACCAGGGGAGACCAGAAAAAGAGGGTCTATTTAAACAAATGATATTCTCCTTGCTTAAAGGGCCTTTATTTCTCCCACTATCATCTCATTGTCTGAAAATTCTACACTGCCCTTCAAAACACACTTTAGTTATCATTTTCTCCAAGAACTCAAGTATCTTCCAATTAAAACTACTGGAGTCTCTGCATGGAACAGGATACTTATTTAAGGGAAGCCAAAAACAAGGTATGGTAACGTTCACTTAAGGAAGAGTCTGGACCATGACGGAGATAGATATATCAACCCACATGACCACCAAATTATACCTACCACTTCCATTTTCTCTTCTTCTTTTTTCTCCTTCTCTTTTTCCTTCTTTTTAGCCTTGGCAGTAATAGATAACACAGCAGTGGAAACCTGGAGGAAGCAAACAGGGTAAATCATAATTCCTTACCTACATACAAATATACAAGCCCAAAGAGAACTCGATTCGACAATACTACTTGGTTTCCTGGCAGTATCATAAAAAATCAAATCATTAGGGAATACATGGGAAAAGCAAGCAGCACATTTATTCACATTATTTACTAGTATGGTCCTCAGGTGACTCTTTTAGTTCCTGGAGGCTTGTGTCCAATATAACTTTTTTTTTTTTTTTTAAATCTGTTGCCTACCTTAGATGTGGATTTGCTATCATGCAATTCTGAGATATCTGGATGCTGCACCTTTTTTTTTTACTTTATAAGGAAAGCACTAAAAAACAAAAAAAATTCCTCCAAACGTGCTCATAAATATATTCTTACTGTATTAGATGTCCTACAACTGTAATACACAGTGGGTAAGTGGTTAGCACAGAATTACCCTTCCTGATGGGTCTCACTGAAATCAGGGTGAAAAAGACTTTGAAAGGCTGGTACTACTGGTATAAAGCTGATTTTGTTTCTGACCCAAAAGCTGGGCATTTGAAACAGAGCTGATGAAATGAGACGAGATGTTGTCAGAGAATAATCATCACCCACCATCCTCAAATTTGGTCAATTATATAAATACCCCCACTTACACACAATGTTTATAGCAAATAATCAACAACTGGCTAATATGGAACACTACCCTGAGAGGAAGAAAAGCATGTTCTTAAATGTAAGCTATCAGAAAGGATAATTTTACTGAGAAAACGTCAGGGGCAAGTGCAGCTCTCTAATTCACTATAGTCTGATTTAACACACATCAGTGAGTGTTCTCAGATACCGCTGACAGAGGAATATAAGTTGGTTATATTCACTTTGAAAGGAAATTTAGTTAATACCTATGAAAATAAATAATGTACATTACTTTTCAGCAATGACATCTCATACCCTAACCTACAGATATACTTGTATAAGTTCACAAATATACGTGTATGAAGACTCTTAATCTCATTTGTAATAGTGATTAATTAGAAATCACCCGAAAATGTGCATCAAATGAAGAACTGAGAAGACAAGTAACAGTATGTATACATAAAGGGATTGTCTGCAGCAAACAATGAGATCCATATATATTGAAATTTCTAAAGGTTATTATTGTTTTTTGTTTTATTTTAAGTAGACTACACGCCCAATGTGGGGCTTGCACTCATTATTCTGAGATCAAGAGTTGCACACTCTACTGACTGAATCAGCCAGATGCCCCTTAAAAATTGTTAAAGTAAAAACTATAAGCTGCAGAACAGTATGTCAAAAATAATTCTATCTGTGGTGTAAAAAGTATTGAAATGTGTGGAGAAAACATTTGGAGGGATTCAAATTATGATTCCCGCAACACGGGACCTGGATGACTGGGAGAGAAAAAGAGCTTTTACTTTACATTCTTGTGTAATGTTAGATTTTACCGTAATAAGTATTACTTTGAAAATATCTAATTTAAAATGTAAAAATATTTAAAACAAACCCGAAGAAAATACTAAGTAGCTTCTATATGTAAGTATAAATGCTCCCCAAGGGAACAAAGAACTTACCTTTTCCTTTTCTTTTTCTTTTGGTACTTCCAGAGGGGCAGGATATGCAAATGTGGATGGTTTACAGTTTGATTTATACTGAACTTTCGGCATCTGAAGAAATAAAAGAATTTTCTCCCTTACGTTAAAATAACACAAATCAAGATTAAAAAATTCTATGCTTTTAGTCAGAAGTTTCAATCCAGGCTGAATGTTCTCCTATAGTACCTCTAGGGATCTGTTTTCTCACACCGAATTTGTTCTGAACTGCTTTATGGAACTGCCTGCAGTTCCCTATACTTTCCTGAAGCTCTGTGCCTGTTCAGAGGCACCTCTTCATCTCATCTTTACTGGCTGTGCCCCCTAATTTAGTGGGTTAAGTCCCACTCACGGTGTGAACATCAGATCAACTGTTACCTCCTTTGTAAAGTGTTATTTGATTATCTAACCTGCATACTTAACTTCCATGTACCTTTCTTATACCACTCCAACAACTTATACAAGTCTGTACAGTTTCTGTACCACATAATCCCTCCTAACAAGAGTCTAACATAAGCCTAATGAAAAAGTTAGCTTCACATTACTTATTGAGTAGGTGTTACATTCAGTAGTCTGAATTTTTCTCTATTTCCCCAATTTACACTGATAGAGAATGGTAATTGGTATTGCATTCACTAGGATAAGGAATCTTGTCTTTTTCATCCCACTTTCCTTGTAAAGAATGGAAACAGAACAGGAAATTGTGTGTTAGAGGACAAAGTCCCTATAGATTGTGTAAGATGTTTAACCATAGTGTTAAAATTAGGAATTGCGAAACCTAAAGAGTCGTGGTCTTCTTCTTTTTTGATTTTATTTATTTATTTGACAGAGACAGAAAGAACACAAGTAGACAGAATGGCATGCAGAGGGAGAGGGAGAAGCAGGCACTCTACTGAGCAGGGAGCCTGACGTAGGGCTTGATCCCAGGACTTTGGAATCATGACCTGAGCCAAAGGCAGACGTTTAACAGACTGAGCCACACAGGTGCCCCTAAAGATTCTTATTTTGAAAGATAAAACTGCTCCATATTTATAAATGTGAGTAGTTTTATGCCCAAACACTTAAAGGATAAATGGCTGTATAGCTATACTGGAAAAAAAAAAGGCAACTTGATGAAATAATCTTTATCAGCCATTTTCTGGCCTCCAATTTTTCCACTCTGAAATTTAACAGACCATTTTAACATAAGTGATGACCAGATTTAAGAGTATTTGAAGGTCAAAAGGCCTCTGAGAAGACAGAAGAACAGGTGAATCATCATACCACAGGACTGAGAAAGACCTAAGCAAAAAACCCATTAAAAAAAAAAAAAAGGATGGTGTGATGACAGGGGATGGGTCACCTTCAGTCCTTGAGTCATGCGACCAGTTTCTGTCAGATTCATCAGATCCTCGACGCTGGCCTTGTTTTCTGCCACTACCAGAGAGACATCCTCCCATTTTGCTCTTCCCTTTAGCTGTAATCCTTTCTTCCATCAAATATTCCAGCATCACACAACTCTGAAACATGGCCCTGCCTCAAACCTTCACTCCTTATTAAGGTTTAGTTTGGGTCACCTTTCTTTCTTGCTGAGATTACTGCAATAGCATTCATTGTAATGGACTTCCACTGATACCAGAATGTTGTTTCTAGAATGCAAATCTCATGATGTCATTTATCTGCAAGAAATCCTTCAATGGCTCCCAAAGAACTTCAGTAATAAAACTGAATAAAACTGAAGACTGATCTATAAAGCTTTCTCATATTTTTATATTTTCCCCTCTTTTACCATTCCCTCTCAACTGATTCATCCAAGGTTAATGCTAGTAGGAAGATTTGATTTTTAAAACTTCACTGACACACTCCACTCAACAAGGTGATGACTCAGTTTAAAGGGGAAATACAATATTGGTGAGATGCCAACTCATCTTTAAAATTTCATGAAAATTCTTATGAGTAGGTGGTTAGGATACAGTGAAGATGATACACTATAAAACCGAGGTGTTACAAACATACCTTTAAGTCCTTGTTAAGGCCAATGACACAGGTAGGGGTATAAGCCAATGACAGGAAGTGTGAAAGAGGAAACCAGAACCAGAACTGGGTAAAGACAAGGACACCAACTACAGAAGGCATATGGGTGTGCCCAGTTCTGGACTGCAAGGAGATTGTGACATTATGACCACCTGTAGAAAAAGAGAGAAACCATGAACAAGAATCCAGTAGGGTAATAAAGATATCTAAGTATTGCACTAGGGAAGCATTTGGTGATTATTTTAAGAATACAGTTCATAAAATTTGATACAGAGTAGGTGGAATTTGTTAGTGTTATATTTTAATTGGAATCGGGGTAATCTAGATCTTTTTTCTATGTAAGTAGGAATTTTCCAAAAACAAAGCCTGAAGGATATCAAAACTGAATGCTAAATTAAATATTAATCTCTATTATACATTAGGGTTTTTAATGTCCTAAGAAGAAGTAAAACTTTAGTATACGTCATATTTGCAAATGATAGCAAAGAGGCCAGAGGCAGATATTGTTTGCTTAGTTTTACTCTTTCTTTTTTAGTTATGTCTGAATGTAGGCAGCTCCACCATTAACTAGCCTTGTGACCTTGGATAAGTCATTTTCCCTCTAAAGTCTCTTTTCCCATTGGCAAAATGAGGGTTTGGACTACAGCACTGAAACTAGAGCTCTACCACCAACAAAAGAAAACCTTTAATCTCCATCCAACCTTTGTGTCAACTGAAAATTTTTTTGCGGAAGCACAATATGTGAAACAATGAAATAAAACCTAATTCTATTTAATCAGAAGTTTGGGCTGTTGAGAGGCTGAATGGCTCAGCCTGTCCTGTTCACGAACTTCTTGCCACATCCCCTAGACTATCCCTTGACGGAGTGCAGAGAAACACAGTCTGAACACTAGTGAATAAGAACTAAGATCCAAGCATCAGTTTGCTGGATCTTTACCGAGCCACTTTAGAAAGGCTGAGATTCTAGGAGGCTATTAGGGGTTGCAAACTTGAATGCCTTTAGGAACCAGTCAGGCAAACAAATGAGAAAACCTGGACTGGAAGCAGTGGGGAACTGAAGCAACTGGAAAGTTCATGTTGTATTTAAAGAGGACATGTTACTAAAGGTATATGTCCAGAGTTGCTGGGTAATTCTGTTTTTAAAAGTAGACTCTAATCTGGATTTTGTCCAAAATTTTGCACCTTGGTTAGGCAGACAAACATGTTTAAATCCGATTTGGCCCACAGGCTTCTGTATTGCAGCCTCTGGTCTATATAACAGTGTTAGTGTTGGACCCCAAAACTTTGAGACACCAATCTTTTAGTTTATATAAGATACCTGATAAAGGGTATCTCAGTGGCTCAGTCAGTTAAGCATCTGCCTTTGGCTCAGGTCATGATCCCAGGGTCCTGGGATTGAGTCCTGCACCGGGCTCCCTGTTCAGTGGGAAGCCTGCTTCTCCCGCTGCCCTTCTCCCCACTTGTGATCTCTCTCCCTCTTAAATACATAAAATCTAAAAAAAAAAAAAAAAAAAGATACCCTATAAAAATGGAGCTTGTCAGTGCCTAGTCACTATCCTAATTTGAATTCCAATTCTGGATCTCTATTGGTCACATTTCACTTCTTTTAACCTCAGTCACTCCCAGATGCTGCTACATTAGAGTCAGGAAGTGAGTACTAATTTTACTAAACTAAAAAAACACTTCAATTTTTTATAAGAATCAAATAATCTAGACTTTATTTGGAAAAAAATCAGGTAGTCTTTAATTCTGTTTTTCAAACAGGGATGAGTTATATGCATTTATTGTCTGCTTGTGCTCTTCCCTATGCTAACCACCACATTCACCAAATGCTTACTATATATTGAGAATTTTGAACAAAATACTGAAAAGAGATCCCAAGGAGCCTCTACTCTAGTGGAGAAGACAAATAACTAGATAATTAAACTAGGGCATACAAGCATTATGAGACTGAAACCTGGACACCAGTGAGGACATATAGCTAAGCATGGCATCTAACCCAGGGTGAAGGCTGGGTAGGGCAGAGGAGAGGGGAAGGCTGCTCAGAATACATGATAATATTTTTAGTTTTGAAGCTGAATTCCCTTTATTTCAATGAAACCCATTTTCTTCAGACTTAGAAACTAAACTAGTCTTTTGTTCCACGAGTCTGAGATTTAATACAAAACAAGAAAGAGTTTATCCTATTGGTAGTGTTTACACAGTTTTACAAACTTCAGTCATAAACCTTAATCTTTGGCTCTTCTCCCTCAAGAGACCAAATCATTGAGTGAATTCTCATAAACCTCAACTTCACTCATTCCTTTGAAGCTGCCCTCCAGAGTTCCTCCATTAACACTAACTTCTGAGAGCCAGACTGCAGGACTACATGTTTTTTCTATGCAGCTGCAACAGTTTGTAGGACAGGATACTGATGAAGTGAAAAGGGTGAGAGAATAATTTGGCTTGTAATAGTGAACACAGCAGTACAGAACTTTCAAGTACTAAATAACACTAAAATAAGGCAAAAAACACAGTAAATAAAAAGAGAAACGGAAAGAAGCATCAAAACGTGATTGGTCCACTGACAATTCAAAGAGATACTCATAAAAGGCAGTGAAGGGAGAGGGGCTGAAAGGGGAAGGAAGGGAGGGAGAGAGAGGACTTCTAGTAAAGATGGTAAAATAAAGCTGAAACAGAGAAGTATCCTCCCCTAATTCTTAACAAATAATATAGCAGAGACCAGCAAAAATCTGTAGTAGTACTGAATGAACAAGAATGAACAAGTAAAGGGTTGTATGTAAAAGTACAAAGCTCAAAAACTGGCAGCTAAAAGAAATAAATGGATTATGGAGTAGTAAAATGTTACTCTAAAATCCTATTTAAAAACCAATTACCCAAAGTAGCCAACCTCAAATGGCTACATCCTGTATGATTCCAGCTGTATAATACTCTGGAAATGGAAAAACTAAAGTTATAGAGACAATAAAAAGATCAGCGGTTGCCAGGGGATCGTGTGGAAGGAGAGAGAGATGAAAAAAGGTGGCACACAGAGGATTTTTAGGGCATAGGATTGCTTATGATGTAATGGTGGATATATAATTATGCATTTGTCAAAACCCATAGAAAATGAACTTGAATGTAAACTAGGGACTGATAAAACCCAGCCAATTCAGTGTCAAGTTCTATGAACTACAGGTTCTACGTTTTCTCTGGGAATAATTTTCCCACAGAAAATTTCCCAAACAATTCCCCAAATAATTTTCCCAACTTCTACTATGTCAATATAGTTAGAGCAGATAGGTACTTCATCAGATTTAGTTTAAATAGATAAATACATCTGGAAGATTTAACATTTACCTGCATCCAGTATGCCTTGTGCCAAAATAGCGCCAAACTTGGCCATGACATCATCATGTTTATCATTGATAACTTTGGAATACAGCTGTCTGAACTGATTCACCTGAAGAAACATGCAAAAGAATTGTAGTCATATCATATTCATTTGTGGAGCCATTTCAGACCAGGGAATAGACTGTTCAAATTATAATGAAACTTGAGCTCTGAAATTCACAACATTCAAAAAGAGAGAGATACAAACCAGATATCAAGGCAGAAAAGTTCCATGGTTGAAATCATGGGTGTTATGACTTTTCAAAAGAACTGGAACACCAGTTCTGTTTTCAATTCTCATTCCCCAGTGGATGATTCAGACTCATGGGAATGCTGAATGTGACTTTGAATCGCACCACTGTTAGCAGGCTTAAAGAGTTCAAGCGAACACCAAGGCTTTAATTGTACTGTGAATAACAGCTACTTTGCTTACCATCACCCTTATAGATTTCCTAGCAGGCATAATCCTTCAAGTCTGTCTTCAAGTAAATTACTCTTTAGTGAAGATGTGTGAGGCATATTTTGGATTTAGTGTATATTCACATCAAGATTTTCATTACGCACACATATTAATTTTTTGAGAACACGTACTAACTCAGGGTGGGATTACTGGTAATTTTTGTTTCTTTATTCTTTTCTGTATTCTTAAAATTAATATATATTATTTTATAATTAGAAAATAAATTTATAAAATACATGTTATCGATATATTTGTGACTGCTTTGAAACTGTGTGAGTGACAATAAGGGAACTATTTTATGCTTCCTTCATGTCTTACACTTCTCTGTTTTCCCACCAGTGCTTTTCAAGGGGTGGGCACTCAGGAAGAAGTCCGCCTATTCAAGAAGCATGTGATCATGGAGGTCCCCAAATTTGCCCAAAGCAGAAAATAATGACTTTGAGTTTCCTAATATAATGACCTTACTTGCATGACATATTCTTTCAGAATCTCTTTCCCTCTTTACCTGTCTTGGTCTTGGAAGCCATGCTGTGCAATGCAGGGTAAGAGACAATCAGACAATCTTGGCTTATAAAGATCTCTCCTTCAATAAGCCATTTAGGGAAGTTACTTAGCTTTTATGTGCTTCAGTCTTTTCATCCCTATAGGGATTATAGGATCTATCTTACACAGCTGCTGTAAGGATTATATGATGCAATATATATGTAATGTAATGTGTAAACAGTGTTTTATAATTCAGTAAGCAGGACTATCCTACCATACTGTGGCAGAACCCTACCAGTCCCCCTTGACTATTATCTCTGCAGCCTAATACTGCTAACAAAATGTGATGAGAAAAACAATGAACTCGCTCTGCCACTACCTAGCATATTACCATTAGTGAGCCATTTTCTTCTCTAGGTCTTACTTTCTCTAACTATAAAATCAGCATGACTAGATCATCATAAAATTCCCTTCTAGTCTTAAAAATCCTAAGCTTTGATGCTTTTACTCTGGTTCAAAAGGTCAAATTCCTTTGATTCTGAACTTATTTTAGATGAACACTTACATTACCTTATATAGGATGGAAATTTTATGTGCTTAAAGGTTTATGAAATATGTCATGAACTTATAAAAGGTAACACTGGACAAAGCACTGTATATACATCATGAGGAAGAATTTAAATATAAAACTGTACCTAAAACAATAGGAAATCACACGTTCAGTGAAACTGAAAGACAGACTAAAGAAACCAATACAAATGTCATAGGATTCTCCAATTAAGTAGACTACTTTAAAGAGCTATTTCTTATTTATCATTTAAAAATTATTTTCCTCACACTTAATTACTTATGGAGTAGTAACTTAATTCTCATGTTACGATTCTTCATAAAGAATTACTTTAGTAGGTCAGGACAGTATCTTAAATCTGAAGGCAAGTTTGAGATCATGTACTTCCTGTACATATGAATGGGAAACTGAAATAAGATAGGTGACGTGACTGGCCTGTTTGCAATCAAATAACTAACTGCAATCATGATGAGGATTATGATTTCTGGTTCAATTTCACTGTTATGAACAGTATGGTGCCTCCAGAGAAAGTATAACTTGTGGGAGAAAAACATTTATTTCCCATTTTATATTACGAGAGTCTCACAGAAAAGAAATTCTAGGCAATCCTGTGATCCATGCAGTCATTCTGCTATATATGATTATCTAAAAATCCACCTTCTCCAAATTCATGCATTTTTAACATTCATTATATTTTTAAACTCTATACCTTATACTGTTGGGGGAAAAAACACTTTCAGGAAAAAAAATGGGGAGAAGGAAATAAAGTTCTTTGGGATCATTTCTGTTGATACTTATCAGCTGGGTATGTTTCCTTTCAATTTTCATCTATTTTCCTGCATAGACAAATAAAGCAGCACATCAAGGATTAGTTTTGAAGTTGTCTTCCTTTTCTCTTTTTCTGCCATTACATCTGCTCTTATGACTTCAACTATAGGTATATACTTCTTCCATGAAATCCTTGAGGCCAGATGAATTTTGGAACTCAGAATTTGCAAAGATAACATGGTCTATATACCATACATTATGTAATACTCAAGGAAGCATGGGGGCAATTCCCTATAATCAAATAAATTAGTATTTCAGAAGGAGCTAAATGACTGAACATTAACACTAACTGCGATAAAGGCTATAAATGAGTTCATATTAATTCAAGTTTTACAGCCAAATGAGTACTGAAAAATAAACAAACCTCTTTTCAGTTTTCAGAGCTTTTTGGATTTTAGAACTGCAGATAAAGGGCTATGGACTTATGTAGTTTCTTTGTGGTTAGTTCCCAAATCTCTGTCTTCAGTTCTGATTTTTTTCCTTTACTCTCATCTTATTTCCAGCTGACTTGCCATCATCTCAAACTCAACATGCCTAAAACAAAAATTATCTTTATCCTTTTAAGATATTGTCAATATTATCATGATTTCCCCATTATCAATATACCAAATGATGTTTTTAGCTCCTTTCTCAGTTTTAGGAGTATTATTTTGTTTATGGTAGTTGCTTATAGCTCTTTCTTTCTATTATCACTCACACTGTTAGAGTCCAAGTTCCTACCTTAAGGCAACAGTACCATTTATACCATTTATAAATGTGTTATGTTATAAACTATCACCTTATAAAATTTTATTCTTATAATTTCATCTTATAGAAGTTCAAAGATTTCTGCACAGAAATATTATAGGTCGCTATGATGGCTCACAAAAGCCTAATCAACTCAAATTGTGATTTTAGAACTGCAAAAGCTTATCAAGCTTGGCCAAACTTGGATCCTAATGCCAAAAGAGCACCTGCCAGTTGTGGTTACTTTCCTACAGCAGGTAACCCTAGGCCAGATGATATTAGGCAAGGAGGAACATCAAAGTTTTTATTTTTACACTGCAATATTTTTTATCCGATTCTATACATGATAATTAAGTATATGTTCAAAAATGCTAAAGGTGGATTTCACTTAATAAGGAAAACAAAAGACAGATCCTTCATAAAGAGTAGAGTTGGGCTCTTGAGTGGAAACAGTTCAAAGGACCTATAAAAAGTACATTATTCTAGTTAAATGGTTTTGAATCTCTGGTCTAAGGGCTTTCTAAATTGGGTTTGTAATCACCCAGGGATGTATACAATGTTCCTGGGTCTATTTTGTTGAGAGTGAGTGATCAAAAAAACTGGTAGAAGAAGAAAGAAAAGATGCACTGGAATTAACTGAAACCGAGACCACAGTGTATATAGAACTAAGCATTAAGACAGCATTCTGCAAAAGGATGTGATGTATAGCATGCTTACATAAATACTTCCTTTGGAACTTTCCATTGTGAATTTCACAAACTATCAGAGAAATGTCCCTTATGGATTCCTCTGAGGAGTGGTTATAGCCTTGATGAAATTAGCACTTCATCTCCATTTTACATCCACTTGATCTTGTGCAGTTTGCAACCATATACTAGGACTCTCTAGTCTTGAGAACTTGCTTCTCTTTAAGCTTTTTTTTTTTTTAAAGATTTTACTTATGTATTTATTTGAGAGAGAGAGAGAGAGAGAGAGAGAGCATGTATATGGAGGGGCAGAGGGAGAGGGAGAGAGAATTTGAAGCCAGCTCTGTGCTGAACACAGAGCCTGACGTGGGAGGCTCAATCCCATGACTGTGAGATCAGGACCTGAGCCAAAACCAGGAGTCAGATGCTTAATGGGCTGAGCCACTCAGGCACCCTTCTTCCAGCTTGTTAACAGCTTTTTCTTTTCAACAAAATGTCACATACCATTCCTAAAGAATATTAAGTTGTCTTGTTAGCAATAATCAGATAAAAGGGAGATGATATAACCGAGAGCCCACAGAAGTCTTTATAGCATGCCTGATAGCAGAAAAAATGAAATAGAACTCAAACTTTAAGAATTCATGAGCTGAGTTAACAATTTCCCTCTAAGGAACAGTGTTTCCTGAAAAAATACTGGAGTTTTACACTGGCATATGTAGCTTTGCTTTCATAGTCGGTAGCATACACATTTAACTTTTCCCACAGAGTTTACATTAATGGCAACAGCTAGAGCAGTTACAACTGCATTTCAACATTCTTAATTAATACTCAAGATTCTGATAAAACTTGAAGATGGAAGTGCTTCCCATGTATTCACATCAGCTAAGACGGTTCAAAGGCATTTTATGGAATGATTAAAAAGTACTAATTATTTATTTATTTATTTATTTTAAAAAAAGTACTAATTATTTAAATTTTGTATTTTTTCCACTTTTTCTAAATGTGAAAAAGTTTTATTTATTAGAGTAAATAGCTGAATGCTTTTTCAAACTACCCAGTTTACCCTACACCCCCATTCCACCCCCATTCCAAAGGACCCTGCCAGTGTTGGTGCGGAGTTTATGGCTGAAAAATCAACAAAATCCTACAGCAGAAGATGAAAGGACAGTAAAACATTTGTCTTGTTTACAGTATAAATAACATGAAAGCAACATGGGAGGTCAAAGTGAGTAAATATCTGTATATTACTGTTAGGGGAGGTGCACTCCATGGCCTAAACTTTCTTCTTTAACAACATTACTCAGTTGGATAACTGCCAGAAGATAAAGCTTAGATCAAAAGCAGAAATAAAAGATGCAAAAGCTATTCATATTATAACTGATATATTTAAAAACAAAAGCTAAAAAGAAATGTGGACTCTCTGAAAAGATGCTTGCTCTAAAACATACGCTATATGAAGTAATATTAAAACAGAATGAGAAGGTGGGATTCTATTTTTGCAATAATCCAGTTTTTGGAAGTCTTAACAAATGATTTTGACACAGAGAGAGAGCAGCACTGAGAAAATGAAACAAAAATGCTTAGAAATGGGACTTATGCTTAGAAATCTACATCTTCTAAATGCTTAGAAATGCAACTGCTTAGAAATGAGAATCTAGGGCGCCTGGGTGGCTTAAGTTGGTTAAGCGACTGCCTTCAGCTCAGGTCATGATCCTGGAGTTCCAGGATCAAGTCCTGTATCAGGCTCCCTGCTCAGTGGGGAGTCTGCTTCTCCCTCTGACTCTCTCCTCTCTCATGCTCTCTCTCTCAAATAAATAAATAAAATCCTTAAAAAAAATGGGAATTTATTAAACAAAGTTCCATAAAATGAGAATGAATGATCAATGAGTTCTGGAAGTGTTGCTCTTCTCCTCCCTCCCTCCCCCATCAATCTACTTTGCTGAAAATAAGGATGTTCTACATGTGCTTGATGAGGCAGAAGACAGTATGCCAATGGTTTTTCCAGTTGTCAATTTCTCGACTATTTTTCAAATAGAAGCAAAATTAATACAAAACTATTAAATGCTCTAATTTCAAGTTATGAATACGAAGTTCTGAACCTATTATATGAGCTATACACACCTATTTAATATATGAAAAATGATAAATTTTAGTACATGTGAATAAGATCGGTGCATTTTCTCAACAAAATGAGAAATTTTGGCCGAGGTGCCAAGATACATTAGATATCATATTCTAACATGATGTCTGCGAGAGTGTCATGAGGAAATTTTAAAACAGATATCTCTAAATCTGTGCTGGGAGCCATCCACAGGGTACCTATGAGAAGTGGACTACAGGATGTGTGAGGGGGATTTCTATGGGGAAAGCTGAGCTGTGCGTCTTTGTGCCTCACTCCAAACCTAAAGAGGGCTTCAGAGGGACCACGTGGAGAGCTTAATAAGATCAGTGGTCACTGTGCACAGACATATGACACGAAAAGTTAAGAGAAATTAGCTATCCACTGAGGTACTAGCAGAGAGGGTGAGGGAGATGGAGAAGAGGAGGGAGAAGACGACAAACAGGAGGGGAGAGAGAGGGACAGGCAAGCAAAGCTACACTGAGAACCATATATTATACTCCTAGCTACAGGGCAAAATACACAGGACTGGTTCTGTGAGCAGATATGGGTCAGGAAGGAAAGAGAGCCGTCCTGCAGCCATGTTAGTGTCTCCCAGCAGGATAATGACATTCTAATGGAGAATATGGATATACTAATTTCTAAACTGAGATTGTATATACCATATAAAATGAATGTAGGACTTTTTATTACCTCAAAAAGATGAATCAAAAAGTCAAGGACTACCTAAATTTGCATCCTCTATCAGAGGAACAAGTTATTCTACTAAACACATTTTAAGAGGATAGTAGGAGGCAAAAATTAAAGTTCATTTTTATGATTTCATCAACCTGTAAGTTCTAATTTTTCAAGTATGGCTAAATAGTTCAATTAACAAAGTGACTATAAATCTGTAAAAAATGCATTTAAAGAGTGTTATATAGTTAAAGTTGTCTCTTTTACCTACCTTTTCCACTTCTTTTGTGTTTGGTGTCTACTACATTTGAGGTAAAATTGTTCTTAAAAGAGGATAAGTTACTAAAAAGCCTGAACCAGCTCTCTTCTGGAGAATTTGTTTGTTTGCTCACCTTTGGACAAGTGATTTCAGTCTGCTGGATCATGATGAGAGCCGAAGCTATCAGAGCTCCTTGCCTCACATAGTTCACGGGGTCATTTGTCATTGGTTCTAACAAATTAATTGCTTCCTGAAAACATTAAAAAAAACTTTAAATTAAGCTGGTGTAACTGGATTTTCAAATTAGTTATTATTATTCTAAGTCGGTACTTTCATCTAATATTGTAGTGAGTTCATTAAAGACTACTTGCAAATGAGTATGCTTTAAGTTTCAATACAATTGACCGTAAGTGAGAAGGAAGCTTGTAGAACGGGTGCTCCTGTCTTGAGGTAAAAGAAGTCAAAAAGAAGGTAACAGAAAATGAGATTAATGTTTGATAAACACCTACTATTTTCCAGGTACAACAGTATTACATATGTTATCCCATATAATTCTATTAATCCTAAAACAAAAACAAATAAACAACAACATAAAACAATCTTTATAAACAAAGGAAACCGAGGTTAAGAAATTTGCCCAAAATCATGCAAGTAGAGCACTCAGGCCTGTCTGACCCTAAAATCTGAATTAAGTATCCAACTTCCTTCAGATATTAGGTTAAGGTAATGCCTTTGATGATTTTATAAGACCTAACTTAAAAAATTAAATCGATGTTTAATAGGATTCCCCAATATTATATTCTTCAGAATAATTGGTTCTATGAAAAAGGGATTCCTTGGTGAAATAAGTTTGGTAGTTCTGGGGTACTATATATCACTTCCCCTTGCAGGTTTAAAATATATACAGCTTGTCAAATACTCTCTGAATGCACACCATACCAAAAGATCCAGAGCCTTATTAAAGAAATTACTCAAACTTTGTTTATCCCAGCATTTGTTCACTATATTTGACCAAGAACTCTTTCGCCCTATGTAAGTTCTGTTAACAACGTGCAGAAATTTTGTTAAGTGACACTTTATAGCATTCCTTATAAGGTCTTTGGTAGATATAAATCCAGAGGAAAAAAGCAATGGGTTAACAAAATTACCAAATTTGTTTCTTAATACAGTATGCCATTTCTTAAATATCCTTTGTTTCAAGGCCAAGGAAGGAAAGAATAAGTTGAATTCTTTTTTTTTTTTTTTTTTGGCAAACAACTTCAGATTTCTTTACATGTGGATTCATTTATTTTAAAAATCAGAGCTGTTAACAGATAATACATATACGTGTATTCTTTCTCCCCATTTCTGTGAAAAATGTCAGGACATTGTGCAGAGTTTTTTAAACACACTCATAGTACTGTCAATACTTTTTATGAGGTAGTCATGATAAAAATATAAGCAAATTTCCAACTTAAAAGTTAAAAGACACTAACTTGGTCTTTGAGGTATGTGATACAACCTTAAAGATACATTTTAGACATAAAAAAAGTTTTGAGTTTTTAATAAATAAAAACAAGTCATCAAACCTTGGTCAGATAGGTATTGTTACATAGATCACACAAACTATCTAGAAATAAAGCAGACCTGCTTAGTATGAGTAATAAAAATTTTTCATTGAATTAACTTGCCAGGTGCTGTGTCTCAAAGAACATTTGCTCCTAGACATCATATTAAGTTTACAATAATCTGGAAAGAAAAAAAAAAATCTAATATACATTTAACTTAAGAGGCTTAACATAAATGTCTACTGAAGATCTGAACGGGAAATATTTCACAAAACATCCAACATAATTTTCCTTTGTTTACAGAGCAGATGTGTTCCAGAAAAAAATGAAGACCAATTTCTATAAACTGCATTTTATAAACCCAATGATATTTCTAATAAAACTGAAGATATATTCTCAGGTAAGAAATCCCCCCTCCAAAAAAACACTTTAAAAACAAATCTCTGTGAGGACAGAGACTATGCTCAACTCGTTCACCATCATATCCTTAAAGGATCTTCCCTTCCAACACTGATTTGACAAATATTTACTGAATGCCTACTAGGTGTCAGGTCTGACTTTAGGTTGTAGCAGTGAATATTCTGTTCTTAGGGACCTCACATTTCAGGGCAGAGACAGACAATAAATAAATAGGTGTAATAAAAATATCAGGTGGTGATAAGTCCTATGAAGAAAAAAACAAAGCAGGGTAAAGAGATGAATGAGAATACCAGAAGGGGATGTTTCTCTACAAATTTTTATCACATATAGTGAAAATGCCATTTTAATTCCTAGCTTCAGTAAGGTTTTATGTGACTAGAAAAAGTTATTTGTATCCAATACTAATACTCTTTTTATTAGAGAAAAAGTTGAGCAAATTAAAATTTAACTCCTGGACTCATTCAATAAATATGTTTTATTTTATTTTACTGTGGACAAAAGAGTATTAAAAACAATGACTCCTCTGATGTAAAGACACTGGGAGCATAATCTAGCTATACTCTTGTTCTTTTATTTATTTTTTTTTTTTAAAGATTTTTATTTATTTATTTGACAGACAGAGATCTCAAGTAGGCAGAGAGGCAGGCAGAGAGAGAGGAGGAAGCAGGCTCCCCACTGAGCAGAGCCCGATGCGGGGCTCAATCCCAGGACCCTGGGATCATGACCTGAGCCGAAGGCAGAGGACCTAACCCACTGAGCCACCCAGGTGCCCCTATACTCTTGTTCTTTATGTTCTCGTTCTCATCATGTTTGTATTCTCTCTCTCTCTCTCTCTCACACACACACACACACACCCATGCATGCACATACTCCATTAAAAGAAAAGTTCATGTACAATATTAATCCTTGCAGATGAGCAATAATCATGAAAGTCAATTAAAATGATAAGACCTTAAAAAAAAAAAGTTCATGTTCTGGGGAGTGGTTAAGGTATATGGGTCTGTGCTATGAAAGGCAAAAATGAGATGATTATATCATTGCTATGAAGAATACTTGTTTAAGCAAGAGTGCATTTCCTTATGAATCCCACGATGAATTGTATTTCCCAGTCATTTGCTTGCCTAATCCGCTCTTGATTCTGTCACTTTTGAGGACTTAAACAAGTATCAGGTTAGCTATTACGTTTGCGAGAAGAATCAGGCAAATAGCAGTTAAATAATTTTCTTAAAACAAAAACAAAAAAAGGTTAGCTGATTTGGGTGGTCTCATTCAAGAAGGCTGATTTCCACAATACTAATCATGCCAATTAAACATGTAAATTACCACGTAAAGTGACCAGAGTAATTCTTTAAAGAAAAAAAGTATTTTTTTTTTTTTAAAGAAAATCAATGGTTTCAAAAAGAAATTCAACAGCATTGTTTCCATTACAGTCACCCACGCAATGTGGTGGTTTGTTCTTAACCGGCTTTGAGGAACCCAGCATGGTAAAGTGAGGAAGGTAGTTCTGGGAAGCTTAGAGAGACAAGCTAACTCTTACACATCACACCACACTTGGATTTTTACGGTGGCTATAAAAACTTTTCTGCAAGGGAAAACAGTCTGGTGCCAGGAAAGAACTGACCCCACTGGCTTTGGGCTTTACCTTATTTCCTGTACCAGCACAGCAGATGCCCAGGGCCATAGCAGCTCCATAACGCACGTGAGGATTGTAACTCTCTGACAACAATGAAACAACACTGGGGCACTGTTCAGGGGTCCTGATAAGAAACAGAGGAAGTGAAGACAGTGTTAGAGGTAAAATATTTTAAATAAAGATGGAAGAATTTTAACCGTTTTTTTTTTTTTTTTTTTAACTTATGGGGAACAATAGTTATATTTCACAAAGAAGTTGGGAGAATAAAAAACCACCCATGGAATTCTTTTTTTTTTTTTTTTTAAAGATTTTATTTATTTATTTGACAGAGAGAGATCACAAGTAGGTAGAGAGGCAGGCAGAGAGAGAGGAGGAAGCAGGCTCCCCACGGAGCAGAGAGCCTGATGCGGGGCTCGATCCCAGGACCCTGAGATCATGACCTGAGCCGAAGGCAGCGGCTTAATCCACTGGGCCACCCAGGCGCCCCCACCCATGGAATTCTAATTATTGATATTAAAAATCTATCTTCTGTATCCTGAGATACAGAGAAAGAGAGCAGAATATAGCAGTGATTCCTCAACCATAACTCTGCATTAGACCAAGCATTATAGTCATTCATATAGTCATGGGTAATAACCATGAGGGTATGGGGGGCACACAGTGCTCTACATGGATCTTAATTTGTGTTTTGTATCAGAAGACAAAAGCCATTATAGAGACTCAGGGATGTTTCCAAAGCTGCACAAAAGATCTGAATCACCCAGTATAACTCTGATTGAATATCAAATTGGTAAATATGCCTTGATAATGAAAAAATTCTGCTTTTTTTCTCTTAGCAACTATTGTTGTGTTGATAAGGACAGAATTTTTTTAAAAAAAAATTATTTATTTATTTATTTATTTATTTATTTATTTATTTATTTGAGAGAGAGCGACAGAGTGCGTGCATTGAGTGCGGGAAGGAGCAGAGGGAGTGGGACAAGCAGACTCCATGCTGAGCGCAGAGCCTGACATGGAGCTTGATGCCATGACCCTGAAACCGTTACCCAAGCCGAAATCAAGAGTCAGACGCTCAACCAACTGAGCCACCCAGGTGCCCCAGAAATTGTTCTTTTCTCAACCTCTTCATATCTCAGCAAAGACAAAAACAAAAAACAAAAAACAGGAAAACCTTAATAATGAAATACCTGACTTCATCTTTATAGTGGTTACTCTTCAGGGGCAGCAGGATGGGGGTAGTAACTAGAAGAGAATGTAAGGGGCACCTGGGTGGCTCAGTTGTTAAGCAGCTGCCTTCAGCTCAGGTCATAATCCTAGGTTCCTGGGATCGAGGCCCACATCGGGCTCCCTGCTCGATGGGAAGCCTGCTTCTCCCTCTCCTGTTCCCCCTGCTTGTGTTCCTTCTCTCTCCGTCAAATAAATAAATAAAATCTTAAAAAAAAAAAAGAGAGAGAATGTAAGGGGAGTTTCTGGGTGGCTGATAATGGTCTCAACCTGGGTGCTGGTTACAGTGTGTGTTCGATTGTGAAAATTCATCAAGCTGTAGGTTAATTATGTGCATGTTTTTGGATATATAGTACACTTCAGTAAAAACTGAAAGAAAAAGGCTACCCATATAACTACATTTAACTAAGTTTTTTTTTAAAAACACTATCTTCTTGTTAATGAAAGCAGTTACTATCTATAGACCAATTCAAATCCCTAACTGTGTTGGAATTGTCCTCCAGACTGAAACTCTAGTAAGTGGTAAATTCAAATTTCAAATGGAGCAGAGCCAAATTTATGAAAACGTGAAATTTTGCTATAAGGCTGGATTTCTTCCTTACAAGGTCCATCATTCTTTCTTGAAAATGTTCTCAGTTTGACTAAGCTTCCTAGTAGGAATAATTTGTAAGTAATACTAGCAGCAACAATATGGAAAAAAAGCTTGGTATTATAAAAGATGCAAAGTACAAGAAACAGAGGATCTGGGTTCTAGTTCTAGTTTTGCTAATTTCTTAGTATGTCATGACATTAGGTAAGTCACTTTTTTTTTGTAATTAGAGATAACTTATCTTTTACTGGAATACATAGAAAACAAAATGAGTAAATAACTGAAAATATGGTATACCTTCAGTTAATGCACACTGACATAAATAACATTATATAAGAGGAAGCCACAAAGTAAAAAAACCCATGTTCCAGTTCCAGTTTTGTCTCCAAACAGCTGGGATAATTCAGGTAAAGTTTAATAAACCATATACTCTGGGATCCCTTTCTATGTACAAAAAAAGAAGGAATGGGACTAGAAGTTCCATAATGTCTTTCCTACTTTATAATTCAATGGCTTTTTTTTTTTTAAGATTTTATTTATTTATTTGTCAGAGAGAGAGAGACAGAGAGCACAAGCAGGGGAAGTAGCAGGTGGAGGGAGAAGCAGGCTCCCCACTGAGTAAGGAGCCCAATGCTGGGATCATGACCTGAGCCGAAGGCAGATGCTTAATCAACTGAGCCACGTAGAACTCCCCAATTCTATGATTTTTAAAATAAAGCAACCAGGATGCCTGGGTGGCTCAGTCAATTAAACATCCCACTCTTGATTTTGGCTCAGGTCATGATCTCAGGGTTGTGAGATCAAACCGTGTGTCGGGCTCTGTGCTCAGCTAGGAGTCTGCTTGAGATTCTCTCTCTTTCCCGCTTCCCTGGCTCATGTGCGCTTTCAAATAAGTAAATAAATCTTTAAGGAAAAAAAAAAAAGAACCAACCATCAAAGGTTTTAAATCAGTGCTCATTATTTCAGGACATTTCTTTGGTGAGAAATATTCCTATGGAATTTAAAGCGACATTACATCAAAGAGGCTGCCGGAGAGTCATTCTGCAACTTGTAGTTGACAGTACCATCATTTAGCTTTCATTTTGCACTTAGTTTATTAGGCAAAGAACTTAAAGCTCGGCCCATAACTTGATACTCAAATCCTCTGACAAACTCAAGCATTTTGTCACCAAATTGATTACAAATAAAGCCAACTCAAGAGTGTACATATCCCAAGGGCCAAGGCTGTGTTTTCTATATTTTTTATTTTCCATAAGTTATTAGCACAGTGCTAGATAGTAAAGATAAAATAACTTTTATTACTTAGTAAATGACAAAGTGAGCCAAACTATATTTACAGACTTAACCAGTAAGTATTTTCTACTAATGGTTTCTACTAATGGCCCCATCAGGGCCTAATGGTTAACCTCTGGGGATGGGAGTGGCGGGGGGTTGGGGGGCGGAAGTTATGCCCTTCCCTGTTCCCCTGCCCACTTAAGTTTATAATTCAGCTGTATAATTAAAAAAAAAAAAAAAAAGAAAAAGGAAAATTAAAAAGTACCTGTGTTGCTTCATAAGGGCTAATTGAGTGTCTTTTAATTTTATGTGCTTTGAAGTTCTCAGTAGAGAGACCACATAGGTAAGGCCTAAAACACCCACAAAATAGGTACCTAATCCTAATTTGTTGTTTCAAAAAATTTCTTGGCTTGTAGCTACCAGTCAACTTGCCAACTTTATTGTTTATACAAACTTTCCACAGAGCAGGAACTGTACAAGGATATATGCACAAGTCACTCCCGTAACATCTGACCATAAACTGCATATATGAACTCCTTTCTTTCAACATACTGGCTATTAACTACTATTTCTTTACTAAATATTTTGTGTGATCTCAACATTAAATCCTATTAATAAATCAGATGCTTTCATCTGGTCTCTTTTTTCTAATCTATCTTTATTAGAAAAGGAAAAAAAATGTAGCAATATATGTATATAGGCAGAAACACTGTTCTAGGCACATGGGGTCAATCACAGAGGGAATCTGGAGAGGCCATAAACCACAGGGATCCCCTTGGTAGAACTGTGAATTTCTGATTCTCACTAGGTGAATGCCATAGGATTAACATATGATGAAGGAATTAAGAATATACCCCTGCTGAGCTCCCTTATATTCCCTACCAAAAGACTAAATAATCTTAGTCTTTTGGTAGGGAATTTCCAAGTACCTACTGATTGTTTTCAACCAAATATACCACAAACACCTCAATCAACATACAGCAGTCCACACAGAGGAATAAGGGGCATCCCCTCCCCTACACTACTTCTTCCACCACAACAGTTCATTTATATAACCCAGGAAACTCACATCTTTAATCATTCTATTCCCTCATCCCCCATGTCTTATCTGCCACCAAGTCAAGTGAAACCCTTAAATTTTATTTGTTTCTGTTGCCTGTTTCAGGCCTCAAACACCTCTCACTGGAAGTAATAGTGACTCTTTAAATAATCTCTCTGCCTTCTTTTCCTTTTGCCCTCTTTTTGCTATGGTAGTGAGAATAACATGGGCTTGGAATCAGAAAGACTTGAATTCCAATTCCAGTGCAGCCATTTAATACTAGAGTGGCAATCACTAAATCTCTCTAAGCCTTAACAACATTACCCATGAAATGGTATCTGTCCCACCTTACTCATGCAGGGGAAAGGTGGTGGTATGGTAGAGCAGAATACTATACCACAATCACTTAACTCTAAATGCATTACCAGAAACTGTCTTTGGATCAGAACCAGGAATGTGGCTACCCTAGTTGTAGTTTGGGTTCTTATTTGTAAAAAAGGGAAGGGAACTCAAGCCCAAACATTCATGCAAAATAAAGTGAGTTGGATATTAAACCTAGAAAGCTGGTTGTATTCAGAGTCCTGACCTCCAGATCTCCTCACCAACTTTTGAAGGAGCTAAGGGCACACAGAACACTTACCCACTTGTCCCTTAGTGGTAGCAAGGGCAGGAAATTCCAAGGAAAACTGACCCACACTGAAGAGCTTATTCTAAATGTATCTTAAAACTTCATTTATTTTATGATGCTCACTTGTTAGAAACAGTATTTTACTTAGAATAGGATATTAACAGTTTCATGAAGTTCAGAGAAAATTTTGCCAGTGAACATAAATACTGGGAGCTTAATGCAAAACTTTACCCAGTTGATTACCATAAAGACTAAAATAGGTTGTAAGGCCTATAAACTCAAAGAACATAAAAAAAAAAAATTCTTGTTAAGTTTCTCAGTCGGTAACAGTTCCAATGCTGACGCATTCTTCAGTAAAGTGTTAAGACAAGAAACGATACATTTTTTAATAAATTAGCTTAGACATTCAGTCCCTTCAAGCGTACAGTAAAACCAGAATATCTGTTTACTTTAATTTTTAGCAAGTAGCTCTAAAAGGACAAAAGAATCCTTCTAAGCTATGATTGGAATGTAAATATTCGCTGGAAGCAGAACTTCGATACATTAATCCTTGCCTAAACATATAACAGACACAAAATGTATGCATAAATATAAAAATTTTAAAGTCACAGTTAATAAATGAATAAATGGCAAAACAATTATCACCACCACTTTGAGGCTTGGCATGAATTAACGGACCTCGGGATAATTATCAATGACTGGTAACATCAAAAAAATAGGAACAAGTTGACCTAATGTGCACTGCCAGCCCTGCCCCTCTAAAAAGGAGAGAGAAAGAGAGAGAGAGAGAGAGAAATTGAACCTCAGTGTGACCAAGCCTCGAGCTCTATCAATTTACAGGAAATACAGAAGACCGAAAAGCACACTATATTATACATCGGGAAGCAGGATGCAATTAGCACAATCCCTACTGTACAAACTTGAGTCATAATAACCTGGTTTCTTCCAAATGAACTGCAAGGGGGAAACAAAAAGAGATTAAAAGAAAATACACCAAATCTTTAATAACAGTCCATAGGGTTTTCTTTCACTTATTTTAGATAATTCTAACACTACTTGAATCTTAGCTTGCTTTTCCTGCTTTCTTTCCTTCCTTCCTTAGAGACTTTATTTATTTGACACACAGAGAGAGATCACAAGTAGGTAGAGAGGTAGGGAGAGAGGGTGGGGGGAAACAGGCTCCCCACTGAGCAGAGAGCCTGATGCGATGTGGGGCTCAATCTCAGGACCCTGAGATCATGACCTGAGCCGAAGGCAGACACTCAACTGACTGAGCCACCCAGGCGCCCCAAATCTTAGCTTTTCTATACGAGCATTTATCTTAGATAATATCACAAAATAATTCCTGTCATTTGATATAATTCCTTCAGATCAGCATTTATAACAAAGTATTTAAATGACTAATCCCTGACCAGCAATAAAAACTTATCTTTGTCTCCATGAACATATTTATTTATTTTAAAAACAGATTTGATTGATTGGGAGGGACGGGGGTGAGCAAGGGGAGGGCAGGGAGAGGGAAAAGCAGGCTCCCCACTGTGCACGGAAAGAATGTGGAGCTCAAACCCCTACCACCCCAGATCATGTGTGGAGCCAAAACCAAGACTTCAACACTCAACCTACTGAGCCACTCAGGTGCCCCTCCACGAACATATTTAGAGAAACAAATGTCTAGAAATTATCAAGTCACAGGAAAATAATGGGTTTTGTTTTACTAAGTAAGGGAATGCAGAGAACAAGGAATTCAATAGTTTGGAAACCACTGTATTAGCATAAAATGTGTTATGTCTGACACCTTTTTTACATATTTATGTTTTGCTATGTTAAATTTAAAAATATATTTACTCAGACAATTATGAATGTGCTAGCTGCATTTCTTTTTAACAAGGGAGCTACAGGTGGTGGGAACGCTAAGAACTTTTTTTGTTCTTTTTTTTGGCGAGTTTGTAAAAATAAAAAGGTGAATATCATGAGGTTAAAAAAAAGTGGGGAGAGGGTGCCTGGGTGGCTCAGTTGGTAAAGCACCTGTCTTTGGTTCAGGTCATGTTCCCAGGGTCCTAGAATGGAGCCTACACCTGCCCCAATCAGGCTGCTTCTCCCTCTCCCTCTGCAGCTCCCTCCTGCTTCTGTGTTCCCTCTCTGTCATATGGATAAATAAAATCTTAAAAAAAAAAAAGGCAGGCAGAGATATATTTTTTGAGTTTTATTTTCTTTACAATATAAAAGAAATGCATCAAATATTTATTATCAGGAAAATAACTGAGAAAGAAAAAAGCAGTTTTGTTTCCCTAGCATACTTTTATCCCACGAACCTCTATATTCCAAGTGGCTGCTATTCGTGGATTTTCACTTTATCAGTTTAGATATATCTATTACATGTGAAGTATCATAAAGAAAACAAAATGAAATTACACAGATCCTGCCCTAAATCATACAAATTTAGTCCTACCTTTAAATATATATATTTTAAAATCATTTTACTAGACTTCAGATAATTAAAAATAGCTATAGTTCTAGATAAGCTTTTGCTTTATTTCCAAACACACTGCTTCTTTCAGGTGCTACCAAAATAGGGCAAAAATATCTCAAAAGATGAGAAGAAAGTAAATTTGTAAGATTTATACAAAGAATTCTACTTCACCATAATAAGAAACATGGCTCCTAAAAAATATCAAATTGCATTCCTGGACTTACAGAAATCTATAATATTCAAATCTATAATATTCAAAAAGTTATAGTATTATTAGCACATTCCCACCACCTCTTAAAATGAGCAAACCAGGGAAAGTCTTACAGTGTGAGTGACAAGATTATACACTCGTAGATTTATTAAAGTATTAATATTTCCTTGATTTTATAAAAACGAACATAAATATACTTCAATTCTCAGAAAGTTTAATTCATTTCTGGTATTTAAATAACTGTCCTAATAAGAAAGGTCTACTTCTAATAGCTGATTACAGTGGTTACTGAAGACTTACAGAGCTCAGCAAATATAAATCAAGTATTTGGGTCTTTTATGATCAACTATAATTCTAGATATAAGAATTCTTTAAAGACATTTCATGATACCAAGTTGTACTACAGAGTTTCACTGATATTTAAAAAAAATATCTTATTCTTTTGTTCTTGACAAAAGTGGATACAGTTATGAGCAGCTTTCTTTGGCAATAACAACCTGGCAAAAACCGTCAGAATGAATCTTTATAGAACTCTGAAAAAAATCTAGTGAAAAACTTACAACAACCATAGGTCAGCTTAATGAAGCACTGTTGGAAGAGAGTGCTGTGATATTGGAAAATGCCCAACTACCACCCTACTCCGAGACTAGTGGTGTCAGTGGAGAGGGCAGCCTGTGTCCTAGTACAGCTGTTAATGAGAGGGAGCAAGACAGACTATTCTCACAGAACTGTGTAAATTGTGTTTCAACCTGCCTGGTGGCTCCTTGAAGCACCAGTGCAATAGCCTGCCTGCCTTTATTTCACCAAACTTAGAGAACTCGCAGGCCTGGAGCAGCTTGCCAGGTGACATTTGTTGAAAACACGTAAAAGCAAAAGTACTGGCCATGGGAGCCTGGGGCGAGGATTAACGGTTAATCTAGGCAATAAGCGGACCCAGAAACTTGGGAAGATATGTGGGGTTAATAAGGGCTTTAAAAGCTGCCACATATACCAAGGGAATTGCGAATACCACACGCGTACTCAAGGTTCGACACATGCTCAGGAAAGGCCTGAGAAGCCTCGAAACTTTCACTCCCAGCCCTGCACAAGCAGGAAGCAAAGGCGAAGGCAGAGTAATTTGGCTAAGTTAAAGGAGTGTCCCAACACAGCCAATCTGCAAGATTTCAGATTCAGGGAGAATCTTTTTCCTTTTCCCTTTCTTTTTTTTTCCTTTTCTTGGCTCCAGGCATTTAAGGAAACTGTCAAAAAAAACCCACTAGCTGACCGCTAGGCTAATGTAACACAGAGCCGGAGGCAGAGGCTTAACCCACTGAGCCACCCAGGCACCCCTATAAAACTACTTCTAAAAAAGTCACCAAACAATCCACAAGAAGCAGCAATAATAAACACCGGGGAGGGGGGGGGGGGCGGAATCTGATTTCCTTTGTTGCCACACTGTAATATTCAAAACATCCAGTTTTCAACAAAAAATTAATAAGAGTCATGAAAAGAAATAAGGAAATACATAAAGCCTATTCACAAGAAAAAAAGAAATTAATAGAATGAGTCCCCGAGTAAGCCCAAGTATTGAACTTAAGCCATCTTAAATACATTCAAAGAGAAAAAAAAAGAAAGGCAAATGACTAAATGTAACAGGAGAACAATTCCTCATCAATTCAAGAAAAATCAATAAATAGAAATTATATATAGATACACAAAATCAAATTCTGGAACTGAAAAGTAAAAGTGAAATGAAAAATTCATTAGAGAGGGTTCAATAACAGAACTGGTCAGGCAGAAGAATCAAGTTAGGTAAAGTGACAATATTAAATTAAATTGAGAATTATGTTAGGTGAACTGGACTACCTAACCTGAGGAACAGAAAGAGAAAATAATTCTATAAAATGAACAGAGCCTTAAAAACCAGTGGGACACCATCAAGCATACCAACGTTGCATAGATGGGAGTCCTAGAGGGAGTGAGAGGGAGAGAGTGGTAGAAAGAACATTTGAAGAAATAATGGCCAAACCTCCCAAATTTTGATAAAAGACTAGAAACTCAACAAACTCTAAGCAGGATAAACTCAGACTAGTGATCAAAGAAGACAAAACCTACATTCTAGTAGGAGACATATAATAAAAAATAAATGATAAACTAAGTAAAAATGTGAAGTACTAAGGAGAACAAGAAAAGGAAATCAAGGTAAGGGGTACTGGAAGAGGCAGGAGGAATGTTTAACATTACCAATTAGGGTAGTCAGCGTAGGCTTCAATGATAATGTGGTATTTTTTTTTTCCAAGATTTTATTTATTTATTTGACAGAGATCACAAGTAGGCAGAGAGGCAGGCAGAGAGACAGGGAGAAGCAGGCTCCCTGCTGAGCAGAGAGCCTGATGTGGGGCTCCATCCCAGGACCCTGGGATCACAACCTGAGCCAAAGGCAGAGGCTTAACCCACTGAGCCACCAGGTGCCCCCATAATGTGGTATTTAAGCAAAGACAGGAAGGCAGTAAGGAAGCAAGTCAAGTGGCTATGTAGGGGAAGAGTGCATTATGTATTAGGTAGAGAAAATACCTCATGCAAAAGCCCAATGATAAAACAATGCCAGACATGTTTGAGGAACAGCAGACGCCAGTGGTTTGAGTGTGGTGAAGAAGGGGAAGAATAACTGAAACTATGGCCAGATCATAAAAGCTTTATAGGAACTTTACAGGCCAGGGGGTTACTGGAACTTTGCCTTTTATTATGAGTGAAATAAAGGGCCACTGGAGGATTCTGAGCAAAGGAATATGATCTGCCTTGTTTTAAAAGGGTCATTTTGGCTGCTTTATTGAGAACATAGGGCAAAGGCAGAATAAAGAAGACTGGTTAAGAGGCTACCTAGAAATCCAGTCAAGATATGATGGTGACTTAGGGGAAATTTGCTGTATATACATATATATATATATATATATATATATATATACACATAGATATAAGATATATATAGAAGGTAGAACCAACAAGATTTCCTGAAGGAAAAAATGTAGAACGTGAGATAAAGAGACTGGAAAGATGCAACTGCCTTTATCTGAGATAAATAGACCAATATATAGAGCAGATCTGGAGACAGAGAATATAAGTTCAGTTTTAGACAATCTGAGTTTGAGATGTTTTTAGACATCTAAGGGAAATACTGAGTAGGCGATTGAACATGAGTCTGGAGTATAGGCTAGAGATAGAAGTTTGGGAGTTTCAGTATATAGATGGTATTTAAAGCCATAAATGTATATAAGACACCAAATACAGACAGGGGAGAGAAGAGATCCAGAAATGAACCCCCAAGAAGGTTGAAGATTAAGAGGCTGAAGAGATGAAATAGAACAAAGAGACTAAAAAGGAATAGTCAGTGAGGCAGGAGAACATCCATGAGTGTGATCTACTGGAAGCCAAATGAAGCTATTTTATGGAAGGGGAAATGATCAACGGGACCAGTCGCTGCTATAAAATAGGCAGAGGAGGTTACGTCACCTTATTACAAATGCAGAAATCAAAGCTCAGAGAAAGGTCTCCTAACTCTTAGGGATTCTGCCGGTCTACTTTCATGACCACGAATCATAGCCATTAGGCTAGAAATAGAGTTTTAGTTTTAGGGGCTTTCTTCAACAAGTTAATGGAAACCATAGGTGAATGGAGGAAGACAATAATGAGGGAGATGAAGTCAACAGAGGACAGGAACCTGGGAGGTATCTGCATATTAAAAGGGTAGAAGAAGAGTTAGAAAAGATTCTTTAACAAAGACAAAGAACCAGGATGGAATGTCTCAGAAGGCAGGAAAAGATAAAAGCTTTAAGAAGAAATACTTAGCCAACAGAGCTGAATATCGCACACAATCTATAACTGGTGTTAATAATGGACTTTTTAAGAGTTGTTTTAGTAGAACCCTGGAGAAAAAAATCTGATTATAAGGATTACAGACTGGGTGGGTGATCAGAAGAGAAAAGACAGGCAATTCTTTAAAGAAGTTTGATGATGAAGGAGAGACTCAAGGGATAACGAAATGTTTAGTTTTCATTAACTAGAAACCTGAGCATGTCTGCAAGAAAGATGTTAGAACTGAGAACTGAATATTCAAGGCATGGATTCTATGTGTGAAAAAGATACTATATTCAGCAAAATTGCAAAGAATAAAATAAAGAGTTGGGATCATTGGGGCGCCTGGGTGGCTCAGTCGTTAAGTGTCTGCCTTCAGCTCAGGTCATGATTCCAGAGTCCTAGGATCGAGCCCTGCATCGGACTCCCTGCTCAGCAGGCAGCCTGCTTCTTCCCCTCCCACTCCCCCTACTTGTGTTCCTTCTCTCGCTGGGTCTCTCTCTGTCAAATAAATAAATAAAATCTTTAAAAAAAAAAAAGAGCTGGGATCAATAACTTAAGTGAAGTTGTGGAAAAGAGTAATGTCAACGTAATTCCAAAGGAGAGGATGGATTGAAAAAAAAAAAGACACTTCAGAAAGATTAAAAAGTAATAGCACTTTCAGACTGGTCTAAATCTTTCATTAAAACAGGTAAAATCAGTTGTCAGGGGAGAGTGAGCAGAGTCTAAGAAGAAGAGATTAAATTTGGAAAAACTATTTTTAGAATTTTAGGTCTTTAGCTGATATGAGTAAGAAAGGAATGGAAAGGAAAAAAAGCAAAAAAATATTTGAGTTGCTCTGTGGGACCTGTTAAAATGAGCTAGTATTAGCTACTACATCTGCATTATAATGATCAATATACTTCCTTGTATCCATCCATGAGATAAATTTCACAAGGGCAGAAAATGTTTATCCTGTTCATCACTATATTGCCATGAGCAAATGAACTCAATGAATACTTCAAATAAATGAATATGTACTGGACACAATCCCTATATTGCCAAAAATTCCTTAACGGCTAGTGTTTGATAATTATTATTGTTATTATTATCTTTTTTAAAAAATTTATTTGACAGACAGAGATCACAAGTAGACAGAGAGGCAGGCAGAGAGGGAGGGGGAAACAGGCTACCCGCTGAGCAGAGAGCCTGATGCCGGGCTCGATCCCCGGACCCTGAAATCACCACCTGAGCTGAAGGCAGAGGCTTTAACCCACTGAGCCACCCAGGCGCCTCAGGTGTTTGATAATTATGACTGAGAGGTAAAAAAATGTTCTTGGTCGGTATTTGTCTTTTTAGACCTATAAATTAGACTGCCCTTTTAAGTCAAAGACAGAATATGTTCAATAAATTAAAAAGACATCAGGAGGCGCCTGGGTGGCTCAGTGGGTTAAGCCGCTGCCTTCGGCTCAGGTCATGGTCTCAGGGTCCTAGGATCGAACCCCACATCGGGCTCTCTGCTCCGCAGGGAGCCTGCTTCCCCCCCTCTCTCTGCCTGCTGCTCTACTTGTGATCTCTCTCTCTCTCTGTCAAATAAATAAATAAATAAAATATTTAAAAAAAAATATTAAAAAAAAATAATAAAAAAAAAAAATAAAAAGACATCAGGACAAAAGTCATCATTTTGGAAAAAACGGAGGAATTAAGTTTTCTGGTTATGGTTAGATTAGAGTCCGAGTCTGAACTTTAAGCAATTTTAAGTAAGAATTTATCTGGAGTTCTTGATAAATGAGGTATTTTACACAAATAAAGTTTCCAGATAATTGAAATTTAATTCACCTATTAAGAATCATACTGTTATATATTTATCATTTTGGATAGCAATCTTTTAAAAAATGCATTTCATGTATTCCTGCCATCCGAAACAGAACCGAATAAAAATTATTTAATCTTTTCTTTAATATGTGGAAGTCATCCCTCTGGTATCAATTATTATACTACATAAAATTGTGACAGCCTGGGTTTCAGGAGAGCTACAAGCTTCTACTCTGAGTAGACCTACATACCTATACTTCTTACTTCCTGTTTCTTCTGTGGACTCTAATTTGCTTTTACCAAAGTGCTTGTCCACCTGTTAATTTGTCAGTCTACTCTGGAGTAAACAGGGAAATGTGTTTGTTAAAACCATCTCAAAGTGGATTTATCACTGAACATTCTTTTGTACTATTTAGATTTACCACCATGTACAAATGGTATTTTTATTAAAGAAGGGAGAGAGACATGTTTGGGTGAATGAGTGTGAAGAGATTTCGACTGGGGACTTACAGATTGCCTTCCATCTAATGTGCATGAAGTTTTAGAGCACAGTTCAGTTATTTGCAACTGAAAGATTGGTCTACTCTTTCATCTATTTATTATTATTTTGCTTCCTGATTCTCAGCTATGCTTTTTTTTTTTTTAAATTATTAACATATAACGAATTATTTGTTTCAGGGGTACAGTTTTGTGATTCATCAGTCGTACACAATACATAGCACTCACCAAAACACATTCCCGCCCCAATGTCTATATATCCCAGCCAGAGCGAAAAGTTGCCAAATAAGTAGTTTTAACTAGTTGTGTTTCTTAGCTATTAAACTAATTAAAAAAAAAAAACCCAAAACCAAAAAAACAATAATAACCCAACCACCAATTTTAACTACTTAGAATTAAGTTTCTTAAAAAAGGTAAGTGAGGAGTCCTGGGTGGCTCAGTTGGTTAAGCATCTGCCTTCGGCCCAGGTCATGATATTGGGGTTCTGGGGTTGAGCCCCACATTGGGCTCCTGGTTCAGCGGGGAGCCTGCTTCTCCCTTTCCCTTTGCCCTTTCCCCTTCTCGTGCTCGCTCGCTCTCTCAAATAAATAAATAAAATCTTAAAAAAAAAAAGTGAATGTGGGTAAGAGGGTTAGTACTGGCAAAGTTTATAATAGTAATAATGGTCAGCATTTTTATAATATAGTCGATGAATATTTAAAAAAATTTATCTATAAAAACAAATCCATATATTCATTGAATATACTGGTACAACTTTAAATCTGGCATTATTTGTTTTGCAGACTACCATCTGCCTGCATAAGTACAGGTGCTAACTTGTGATTCACAACAAAGCAATACTTCAGAATATTTCTATATTCCTGAATAGAATCCTGGCACATTAAAATCCATTTGATTGCTCTTGAGTATTATATGTTTTCACTCAAAATTTACAGCAAATTATTTTTTCTAAAATACTGAAAAAAACCCTGAATTTTGAGTTAAAAAAAGCAGCAAATACTGAATAAAATCTGAAGTGCTCAACAGAACTGAAATGAACCAAATATTTTCTAATAACTTTCACACAAATCTGAAACAGAAATCTGAAACAGAAAAAGGGCACAACTGTTATTGCTGACCTAGAATTAAATACTTTAAAAATGAGTGATCTATGATGATATTTTAAAAAGGAAATTTGAGAATGCTCAAGTTCTAATGCTAAGCTACTCTTTCCATCTAGAAAAAACTTAAACATAGCTGTTAAAATTTTTACGCCAATTTTCTGAAATAAGGCAGAAATACATTTTCATTATATACTGTATACTTTCCCCAAAATATCTGAGAAAAAATACAAAAAACTGCCAATGAATCACCACCCCCAATCCAGAGGCCATCTGTTTAAAAACGAGCAATCAAAGTTTCTGCTAAAACCTATGCATACATGTTGAATTCAGCTCTTTCTGTGTTCTTCTATATAAGGTTGCAACCAGAGAGAATTAACTGTGTTCCACAGACAACACATAAAAGCTGAATAAGAATCTTGTTCAGAAATTAGAACTCTGGAAATCACTGTAAGGTTCACAGGGCACACTCTTTACAAAATGAAAGCTCTAGAATCTCTAGACTATATCTTAATTTTTTTAAAAAAGGAAAAACAGCTCAGTGTTAATTCAAAACAAAATTATGTTAAGCAAAAATGACAGAGTTTATTTCAGTCTCTCAAACATCAAAGAGAGTTCTTAAGAATACAATATGAGTAGGGTCATGAACTGGTTCAACATACTTAACTGGTAGTATTATGAATTACAATGAATGCTGCTGCTTTCTAAAAATGAATGTCTCAAAGAGGAAATAACCTCCTTGGCATGCCTACAGCTACACAACACATTTGTTTCATTGCTTTTAAGTGTCTGTGCGGGAGGCTCTGAATAAGTCAATGAGAGGACTTCAGTCAGAGCAGCACGCAGGTCTACTGAGCAGATCAGATGACACGCTCAGGAAATTAACAAGAAGAGGTATGTATTTTACAAATAAATAGATAAATAAATATTTTACAAATAATTAGAAATAATCTAAAGATTTTTTCCCTTTCTTCAGAAAAACTGCTGCTGTATCTTTCATTTCTATTCAGTGGCTTAAAAACCAAAATGAAAATTTTACCAATGTTATAGGAGAGATATTTTAATACAGGATTTACAGATTTTATTTACTTGAGAGGGGGAGAGACGGAGAGCACAAGTGGAGAAGCGTGCTGCCTGCTGAGCAGGAGGCCCTGACGTGGGGCTCAATACCGGAACCCTGGGATCATGACCTAAACCAAATGCAGACGCTTAACCGGCTGACCCACGTAGGCACCCCTGGATTTACAGATTTTATGAATTAATGGTTTAACCTTCCTCTTAGCTTATCCTCCTTCCCAAGGAAACTGGGGAGGTTAAAGAAAAAAATGACTACTTAAAGCAAAAAAAGAACTGTTTCAAATTTGGCATAAAGTGATAAATTTGGAAAATATTTGTGGCAGTAATAGGCTTTCTCTGAAAGATGATTTTATTAAAAACAATTATTTGGATCCTACTAATACCCATTTTTTTTTCCTTCTCTCAAACTAAAGGAATTTTAAAATGTTGCATAAAAATGGCTATTACAGGGGCGCCTGGGTGGCTCAGTGGGTTTAAGCCTCTGCCTTCAGCTCAGGTCATGAGCCCCACATCCGGCTCTCTGCTCAGTGGGGAGCCTGCTTCCTCCTCTCTCTCTGCCTGCCTCTCTGCCTACTTGTGATCTCTGTCTGTCAAATAAGTAAGTAAAATCTTTAAAAAAAAATGGCTATTACATCAGTATTAAGATAAAACTGACCAGATAAAACCCAATTACAAATAAGGATTCCTAGCTGGTAAATCATTCATATGGACCTTAGGTGGGCTTGAAGAATTTCTAGGTGGGTAAACGGTGTGTACCAAAAAGTTCTATTCAGAATTATTTAGTGCTTTAATGTTTCTATTCTTCTGTACATATTCTAAGATAAAGGTAAAAAGACATTTATGGGTCAGGAAACATCTAGCCTTTTTAAAAAAATAAGCACTGAAAAAAGTAATGCATCTCCTGTTTCGTGACCTGAGGCATATCAGGAACACGACTGTGGAAATAGGTTGCATTGTCACAAATGCACAAGGGACCTATTGAGATGGGAAGGGCTACTAAGTTCAAGAGTTTTTTCTGTTTTTTGAAAATAACAAAATAAAATAATGCAATCTACATATTTTAAATCTAGGGGGAACTCTTTCGAACTCACTGGCATTCAAATTCAAACACGAGTCTATTGCTACAGCAGAGAGAGAGAGAGAGAGAGAAAGAGCAGAGAGAAGACAGAAAAAGTGGTAAACAGTCTTTCTTTCATAGCTATCAGTTTCTTTCACTAAGCCTTCTGAAATCTGAGCCTCTGCAGAAGACTAAACCCTGGGCCTTACCTACAGAAATGGACAGAAGTTTGTATACTCTCATTTTCAAGAACCCAAAAATTTTTTTAAAGGAAGGAATCAACTTTGGCTTTGAGTGTTTGGCCTGGGTACAATGCCTTTAAAAAGCAGATGACCAGCTTAGCTACCGACCATGCAGACCACTGTCCGGAATTGGATCACATCACACAAAAACAGCAAATGGCCTTCTCTTACAGAATATCAGAACAGAGCACAATTCCTGAGCACATTTTGCAGAGCTCCTTTCATCACTTAATCTTTGCTAACTGGTCTGGATTACAGACAGAATCGATGCCAGAGGAAATGAAACAGACTGGTGAGCAAGAGGGAAATAAACCGCGCTGGGCAGCTCTTCTGATAATCCTGGTGATAATACCCACAATTGGTGGGAACATTCTTGTTATTCTGGCTGTTTCACTGGAGAAAAAGCTGCAGTATGCTACTAATTATTTTCTAATGTCCCTGGCAGTGGCTGATTTACTGGTTGGATTGTTTGTGATGCCGATTGCCCTCTTGACAATAATATTTGGTAAGTATTTCACTTTGCTCCTGGCATCAAACCACAGAACTATGATATACCATCAGAGAAAAGGATACTCAGTCTTTAAAGATGGACATGGACCATTTAAAGATAACAGTAGGTAAACAGTCCCTCATTTCCATCATCTTCTACAGTTGATAATTAGTTTTAAAGAGCAAAAAATAATTTCTTAGAAACATTCTACTCTTAACCCAGCCATCTAATAAAAGTCTAATTAGCCATCTAATCATTTAAAAAGTCATCCAAGTTAGCAAGATTCACAGATTCTGCATTCATCGCCTAAAAATTAAGTGAAGAACAGACCTATACTTTAACTTTCCCATTATCAATACTTTTCTTCCCTTGACCAAGCAACAGCAAGGACACTTTTGTGACAGCTGGTTGTTTGCTGGGTTATTGATTAATGATAAAATCTTCGAATCACTTAATTCCAATTAGAATCACTAAACACCAATTTAAAATTGGAATTGTTCTAACAGTTCTTGTTATTTTTTTTATCGTTTGTGTACTTTAGCCTTAAACATAATTCTTAACATGTATGTCATGTCAAGAAAATATTATGTTTAGTTGCTAAAGGAAATGGTCTGGCTCATAGTGTCCTAAGAAATGATTCATCTGTTTAATTTTTATGATTTCTGATGATCCATGTCCTTGATACATGTCAGACAAATCTGATTCAAAATAAAATTAAATATTAAAAATTTATTAAAAATGAACAATTAAAACAAGAGACCAAAACCTGAGTTATTACAATAATAACTTGATATTAAAATATTAGTTTGTTATAAGAAAAGAGATAATAATATTAAAACGAAAGTTTTCACTTATGTGTATCATCTCCAGTTACAGTATTTGGGTAAATACAAATAATTCTGTTGATAAATTATTAGGGCTTCTGAGAATCAGCATAAAGAAAATACTTAACTTATTCAGTGCTTTGTATAAATTGATATTAGACTCATTAACTGCTTAAGAAAAATGACTATTTGTAGCAGATAGGGCTTCTTGAAATTATGCTTATATGGTGAGGATAAAAATATTTCAGGTTATAGAAGTAAAGTTTATTTACCTAGAACATGTGTTAGAAGGAGAATAAAAACTCTAATTTAAAAAAAAACACTCCAATTTAAACTATTATATTTAGGTTTAAATGTTACATTTTTAAGTAATTATAGAAAGATACCTAAATTAAGTGTTTGATCCCTCAAATGAGATGGTGACAGGCTAAACTTTCCTTCTAAATTAACATCTAACCAAGGCTTTACATTTTATAGCAGGGCAAGCAGTAATAAGTAAGGTTCTACAGCTTTAATGGACTCTCTAATCATTAATAATATCTATCTATCCCTTCTTTTATAAATTTGTAATTTTTTGAATATTTTAGTACAACATGTAACCATGGGAAGTAATTAAGAAATTTTACTCTAAAGGAGAACCTAAAGGATCTTGATTCCGAAAAAAGTTTAAAAGAAATAAAATAAATGAGGATAATGTAGAAACATTTATGTATATTAAATACTGCAGATACTTGATTCAAGGCTCTTTTTTTTTTCCTTTTTCGACCAACTTTTTTTTTTAACTTTTTTTAAAATTTTATTTATTTTTTCAGCGTAACAGTATTCATTGTTTTTGCACAACACCCAGTGCTCCATGCAAAATGTGCCCTCCCTATTACCCACCACCTGTTCCCCCATGATTCAAGGCTCTTATCTCCAAACACACAATAGTAATTAATTTGTAAAATCACACTCTTTAAATTATGTTTTTGCTAGACATACAGAAAATGTTACAACGCTCATCTTATTTTACTACCGTAAAATGTAATTGATATATTATTTTGAATAAATAAGACTGAGTTACACAGAACTGAATATTAACTCTAAAGTCCATATCAAACATCCACTATTTGCAAATTACTGTGGTAGATACTCAAATTATCAGCTAAATAGTTAAAGAATCTTAAAAAGCTAATAAGTTCCATAGTATTAAAGCGATTAGATAAAACAGAAAAACAGATAAAAGAGAGAATTCCATGTGGTCCACAGAAAAATGGTAGGTATCTGCAGCTGACGACTGAGCTGATATTTAAACTTTTGGGGCCCAAGATATTCTTGGCAATAAATGGTAGCAGAAAACCCAACATATTTTAACATAAAATATATGGAATGTCTTCCTATTTATGTCCTAAATAACTATGGTATGTTTTAACTACATTTCATTCTTTCAAATGCTTGTTAATTTTTAAAAAATAAAATAAAAACTTCTGTGGTCTCAAACACTTCTACTATCAGTAATGAAGCAATACTGGGGGATTAGATTTTTAAAAACTAAACTAACCTGGGAACTTAAACACTACTTGAAAATTATTGTTTTAAATTCATTATTAAAGACATTATTCCATTTCTAAGAGAAAGTATATGAGAAAATGCATGCTCTGCACTCTAAAAAGCTTCAAAAGGATGCATTCATAAATTGGAAACTGCACATACTATAAATTGGGACTTGACCTCAAACACTAAGATTTTTATAGCCCTTCACATGTTAACAAATACAAAGACTTCCTAAATTAATGCAGTTACAAGAATTTTTGATAACTTTAAAGGGGGGAATAGATTTTGTGTATTTTTCTCTCATTTATAGGAATCATCTTCTGAACTTCAGAAGTCTGTACAAACAAGTGTCCCTGATTCTGTAAACACAAAACATTAACTACCACTGAGTAGTATGAGTGCTTTTAATTATCTCAGGGAAATTAAATGAAAGTAACAAAAGAAACTTTACATTAGTTAACATTCTAATAAAATTAAGTTTTGAAAAAAGGAGAGCAATGAAACTTTAAAAACTGACTCTTATGCTGAGGAGTATGTTATTCAACCAATGATTTACATAATATTTGATTATATAATATTGTTTGCTTTTTTTTTTTTAACAGAATTTCTATTTTAGCAAGATTATGATGACTGGCCTAACACGGTCTCTCAAATGAATTGTAATACCTATGTCAATCTTTCTGCCACTTCTTCCACTCTGGGAGCACTAGACTTAACCTTTGCTTTGTAGGTCTAGTTTTGACTGTCTTGTGTATAATTCCCAAAATCCACGATCATAAGTCAGTGGCTTATAACATAAGGCTTAAAAATGCCTACTTAGAAGGCATTTAGAAATACCTCAATAGGATGCAAAGAAAAACAGAACATCATATGCCAATATAAAAAAGACAGGATGTTCATACTTATGAACTTCTCTGAACTTTTCTCTCATTAAATAAATGATTACAAATGTAAAGGAGAAAATACAGTGTTTGGTCATTCATTGGTCATTACTGGTTTATTTATAACTTAAGTTTTAATCCACATCTCACAATTAAAGTTGAAATAGTATCTATGCTATAACTGCAAGAGGCTGTAGAAAATAAAATGGTTGCAAGACAGGGATCTGAAGCAAGACATCCTAGGCACTGAATCCTGAAATAGTCAACTAAGGCCCAGCACATTACAGGCACCAGTAACTGGCAAGTATCAGCAGAATATGAGAATAGTTTATATACTTTAAATATGTGATTTAGTTTGGATGTGAGTCTGACCAGAGAGGTGAAACAGATGTACAGCAGTAAAAGAAAAAGAAAATCAGTTATCTATGTGGTGAAATGCTGCTTTACCCAATTCTTAAATGAGGGACCAAAGCAATTAAAGGCACCTCTTTTTGGAAAGTGGAAATTTAGGGTGCATGGGTAGCTCAGTCATTAAGCGTCTACCTTCAGCTCAGGTTCCCCGTGTTGGGCTCCCTGCTTAGCAGGAAGCCTCCTTCTCCCACTCCTACTCCCCCTGCTTGTATTCCCTCTCACATGGTCTTTCTGTCGAATAAATAAATAAAATCTTAAAAAACAAAAAAACAACAAAAAAAGGAAAATGGAAATATAAAAAACCAAGAAAATAAATTTTGTAAGTATTAAATCACTTGAAATGTTGAAAACACTATCATATTAGACATCTAATCCCAGAGTATTTTATATATTCAAATGTAGTGGGAAAATGATAACAAAAACAAAACAGAAGCTTCATAATAAAAACTGAAGCACTGATCTATGTCTTTATTTTCTGAAAGATAAGAATAGAAACGTAAGAATTTCTGAGAATAAAGAAATGGGTACTCTGAGAACCCCATGTCCTTTTCGGCTATGAGGCAATTTAGGGTCTGTCCTACTCCAATATACTCATGAACTATTTACCTTGGTAAACTCTATAGGCGCAGTCCCCTTGGGATAGCTTCAAAAATACAGTCATTTAAAATTCTCAGAAGGCAAATATTTTATGTCTCGGATTTATAGGTTAATTTTAATTATTTTTCTGAATTAATCATATAACTCAGCTTTCCAAACTAAAAACCTGCCGAAAGAGTAAGCAGGTTTCAGATCAGATGAGTGCATCTCACCAAAAAATGGAGTTTCTGGTTAAAAACACTCAGGTTTCTATAGCCATTAAAAAGAAAGCTAAATAAGTAAATAGCCAAGCATACAATGTATATAGGTTATTTATGTCTGCTATTTATATATATACACACACATATAAATATAGAGAGTAAAAGGCATAGTTCATGAAAATTTAAAGTTAAACACATTCTCATACCTTTAAAAAAAAAAGCTTTAAGTTCAGTTGGATACATGTACTCTTGCTACAGCAGACAGGAGGACAAACATACTGGTTTTACAGTGATTATATAACTTAACATTTATTTCTAAGTAGGAGTGTTTTAATGGGTAGGCTGTTTCTGTCAAACAGTAATAGTAATAGGAACTAACATTTATTGAGTGCTTTCTTATGCCAGACATTGTTCTAAACTAAACATGTATTACTGCATTTAATCTTCAAAGCAATCCTATAAAATTGGTATCATCATCATTATCACCACTTTACAAGAGAGGACAGAAGAATAAATGGCAGAGACATGATTTGAACCCCTGAGAATGGACTCCAGAATTCACAGTCTTAACTCACTCTTTTACACTGCTTTCTCAAATGAAATGAGAAATTATGTCAACCGTAATGGTCATATTCGACAAATAGCCAACATTTACATCTGAAATAACTCTACCTAACAAGTCAGCCATAGAGTTTTCTCTGGGGACAAAGCAGACAATATTTTTTTAAAGTTATATTTCATATTAAATGATACAGAATACTTGGGTCTTAAACAATACTTGTACAAATTTTTGGGATGATCACCAGATCTTTTCTGAGGAAGATATGAGACCTGGGCCCATGTCTATGAATTTGAATTTGTTGACCCTTCTCTGGAGACAAACAGAAACTGATGTAATTGAATGGCAATTCTACCACTCCTTATGTATGGTGGTATTTGAAGCATGCAAGTCTTCATTTTAAGCAACAAACTTTGTGCTATTAACATTTTTAGATAAATAAAGAACTATATATGATCCACAACTCAGCAAGATTGTTATGCTCCTATAATTACTGATCTGTAATTATTTCAGGCATCCACAGAGGTGCCATTATTCAAACCTTACTGAAATTAAATTCCTCTTTAAGATTAATTTGGGAGCAGGTGGGAGAAGAGGTAGGTTTTTCAAAGAAAGTTTGTGCACTTTTTGTAAAACAACAAATACTATACAATTTAAGTTTTCCTTCTTCTGCCTTAGCTTTTATGAAAAAGACAAGTTCAGAGCCCCAGAATAGCAGTAATTAATTTAGTTCAGGTACCTGATAACTTATTTCCCTTATATTGACTCTTATATATGTTTTTCTTTCTATATAAATCTATAACTGGTCCATTTGAAATAGTATAGTAAGTTCTTATGGAAGTAAGTTGGACATAATACATTATAACAAATAAATGTAATTATAAATCCTTAAAACAAATTAAAACCCTAATAAAAATAACAAAGTTTTGGAGTAATCTACCCCACACCAAAGTAAGAAACTTTTCTGACCCTGAGCCTATCAAATTAATACTAAATGAAAAGATAATTTTAGAAATGAAAGTATCTGGACTAGGGAAAATCCCTTTATAACCTGAGAATGTCTAGAACAGTTTTTAATTTGTATAAATTCTTAGGTTACCCAAATCTATTTAGGCAGACAAGATTTTTTCTTTTTACTTTATATAAAAGATTTCTATTAATTTAATGCAGTCATGTTACTTTTATGTTCATTTCATAAAAAGCCTATTGACTAGTACCTTCATGAAACTTTCAATTAAAAAGATTAATAATAAAGATCCATCCTCTTAATCCTAAACCTTTATCACAATCTCCTTAAAGAAAATTCCCTATCATGCCTCAGTATTTCTATTAGTAATAAGTACTGACTAAAATAATAAAATTCTAGCAAACTGCATTAATTTTAATATCTGCTTCATGCACCAAAATTGGAGTTTATTTTTTTAAGATTTTATTTATTTATAAAAGATTTTATGTATTTATTTGACAGACAGAGATCACAAGTAGGCAGAAAGGCAGGCAAGGAGAGAGGAGGAAGCAGGCTCCCTGCGCAGAGTCCGATGTGGGGCTCGATCCCAGGACCTTGGGATCATGACCTGAGCCGAAGGCAGAGGCTTTAACCCACTGAATTATTCAGGTGCCCCAAGAGTTTATTTATTTGAGAGAGAGGAAACGGCGGCGAGACAGAGCATGAATTGGGGGTTATGTGTGAGGGGGTGGGGAGGAGAAGCAGGATCCCTGCTGAGCAGGGAGTCCAATGAAGGGTTCAATCTCATGACCTGAGAAGAAGCAGTCTCTTAACCGACTGAGCCACCCAGACGCCCCTGAAAATTTGGAGTTTATAAAATAAATTCATTCTGTTGGAAAGTGAGCCTAACAAGGCTTCACTGGAGCACTAAAGAGCTTTCTCTTTTAGTCCACAATTAGAGTCAAATTGTCTATTTTCCAAAGACTTGTACTTTTTACATGGCTTCCTGCTCATGGCTACTAGATTTATGACTAAAATTTCCCAGATCTTTATTTTTTTTTTAAGATTTTATTTATTTATTTGACAGACAGAGATCACAGGTAGGCAGAGAGGCAGGCAGAGAGAGGAGGAAGCAGGCTCCCTGCTGAGCAGAAAGCCTGATGCAGGACTCAATTCCAGGACCCTGGGATCATGACCTGAGCTGAAGGCAGAGGCTTTAACCCACTGAACCACCCAGGCACCCCTAGAATTTCTCAGATGTTAATTAAAAAACATATAACCCATAATTAGAAAAGCTAAATAGGCAAGTTTAAAACTATGATCAGTATCTCTTGTTATAGCTCTACATTTGAGTATTTTTCTATCTTCTACTCAGTTCTAAATGTAGAACGTCAAGACAGTTTAGAATGTAACATCATTTCAAGTAGTTTCCACTGCACAACTCTTTTAATCATATGTGATTATTTTCACTCTACTTGAACTGTTAGTTTACTTAAGCTGAGGTCCATTGCAGTCTTTCAGTGTCCAAAGTCCTTTTCTACTTATTAACAGAAAACCTGAATACTATGACTAAGAGGGAGAAAAATCTAACTGATTAAGTTTCTCTCTCAAGACAGATTTCTCTGCCATACTTGATTTATTTTGAGAGGTCTCCCATAAATTTCTTCCTATGAGGCATTTTGAGTGCCTATCCTACAACAGTGAATAAATGTTGGTGCATCTTTTAAGACCCAAGATATTATAATGTTTCCCAGGGTCTTCTAAAACACTGCTTTTAAAACATTAATTTGTACGCTTTTGAAAAAAAACATATTCAAATCTATCTCAAAACTCTTTCCCTAAATGATAGCTTTCATTCATTTATTTATTTATTTTTGGTATGGGATGTTAACATCTTTCCACGCCCAAGCTTCTTGAATTTGAACAGTTTACAACTGAAGAGTTTCTTGGTTCTCTGAAATCCTAAAATGGTATCTTGGTCTTCCTTCAACTATCCCAATTATCTGTCAAGGTCAGATAATCATGCAAAAACTATGAAAAGTAGTTTATATTTTTCAGTGGACATACAACAATTAAACTATAAAAAGGATTTAGATAATCTCACATATATATGACATTTGTTCTACACAGAAGTAATTTCCTTTTATTGCAGGTCTAAAATCTGTGTGTGTGTGTGTGTGTGTGTGTGTGTGTGTGTGTTAGAAATGTGAGTTCTAACTGAAATATTCTAGGGGAAACCCTAAAATAAATTTTGAAATTTTGGGTATTTTGGAACTGCAAACATATATATACTGGGTGTATGTATAAAATATAACATATCAATCCATATGTGTTATAGATACTTGCCTAAGTAAATTTATTGGAAAACTACACAGGATATTCAGTATCATATCCAAAACTGAATTTTTTCCAAGTTATTATTTCTCAAATTCTTAAGACTGTATGAGGCATAGAATAAATTTTTTTAAATAAGAGTTTGTTATATAAATTAAGTACTATGTTTAATCCTGACACTTTCTTTTTAAACCATAACTCCCCAGTGCCTGGAGTGAATGATGAAATATGGAAGGATAACAATCTATTTTTCTTCAGAAAAATCTGCAGTCATTCCTTTTGCAAACTTTATTCAAGAACTACTTCTGTCAAAAAGAAAACTCCAATCATTTCACTTAATTATTTCACCAAATGAGAATTTGCTATAAACAAAGATCACGCTGCTAGTTATTGCGAGAAATGAGCCAAATCCTAGGCTTCACTGAGATTCCCATTCTAATACTCTTTTTGCTACATTGTATTGCCTCCTCTATATGGTAAAATATTCTTTTTATACCAAAGCAGCTTAAAAATTAATTTTATTTGACTAGCAAGGTTAAGTTGCAGTTGCAACACTGTGGAAATTTTTAAAAGATCACGAAAGGAACAGACAAAAGAGCAACTATGGTCAAATGAATGCTAAAAATGCTAAGCTGCTGATTTTGAAAAAGGGTGCTGTGATTACTATACGAAATAGAAAATGTATTTAAAAGGGACCATTTACAGAAATACATTTATTATTACTGAATCCATTATCTAAAGTTAGACATCTTGTGGAGGTTAACTCATAAAATTTCAAATAAGTAACAAAAAGTTAAAAAATATGTATCACTTTAAAAAGAAACTGCAAACTGAAGATTGCCATTCATGAGAATATGCTTTTGTTTTGTTTTTCAGAGGCTATGTGGCCCCTCCCACTTGTTCTATGCCCTGCCTGGTTATTTCTTGATGTTCTTTTTTCTACTGCATCCATCATGCATCTCTGTGCCATTTCCGTGGATCGTTATATAGCCATCAAAAAGCCAATCCAGGCCAATCAATATAACTCACGAGCCACAGCACTCATCAAGATTACAGTGGTATGGCTAATTTCAATAGGTATGTGGGGAATGTCAGGGTGTGGGGTGGTATAAATAAACAGCTTTTGGTTTCTTTTGGATAAGAAACATACCAGGCCAGGTAGGCTGTGAAACTTAGCATAAGAGATCAAGGCAGACTATTGATATACTGGTACACCAACACAAACTCTTTATGCCATGCCATCATATAAAATCACACTATCAACAACATGTGTGAAAAAGCAAAAAGTTCATGTCCTCAGAAAGAACCATCTTCATAAACGTTCCTGAGATATCTTCCTGCTTTGATTTTGACATGCAGGAAGACTAAGTCTGAAAACAGGTTTTGTTTCTGTCAATAGATCATTAAGGTCTAGGGAGCATGCGGAATCTCGAAATTAGTATTAGAGTAACAAAAAAATAAAATGCATCTTCAGTCACACTTAAGAAGATAAACAGGAAAAGAGAAAAAAGAAAAAAAAGAAACAAACACTTTGTATGCACGTACTAAAGACCATAAATTCATCTTGGAAGCCAATATGTGTATAGAATAAAGGCAGTAAGTGTCTACATAAGTGTTCTGAATATATGATTAATCGGAGGTTTTAAGAGAGATGCTAGCGATATTCAGAAATGATTTACATAAGAAAATAATATTTCTTCTAAACTGCCTTATGCCCTTGTGCCCATCTTTAATGCTCAAAGATAGCTTCTATGATAGAGTATCCTAGCATGAAGTACAGCAGAAATAATTCAGACCTCTTATAAGTTAGTATCAGAAAAAGATTCAAAACAATTATTACGATGATCATCAACAGTCTGACTAGCAGATTCACTTCTTCCTAGGGGAAAAAAAAAATCAAGAGAGATCTGGAATGCTAAAGGAAAACCATGAAAAAGACATGGTCTCTCTCTAATCAAAATAAGAACACTGGGCAAAAAAGCAAGATAATGAAAGTGACCTTTATGTTCCTGAAACAATAGCAGGGCCAAACCTCTTCTGAAAAGTTTGGAGGTAAAAGTAAGGAGCGTTACTACTCTGGCTTGTGAAGAAATCAGGGCCAAGGAAAAGTCTATTCAGAACAACAGGTTTGTAAGCAGAGAGATAGGCTAGTTTTGGGGACAGGTGCTGATTGGCAGAGCAGAAAAGGCCCCCCAAAAGAATCCAGAGAAAGGGCATGGGAGATAATGGGTAACAGTCACCAAAATTTAAAGTGGAAAAGAGGGAAACTACAGTAGCTCATGCCAGAAGTTCCAATCTTTTTGGTAAACTCACTGCAATAAGGGAGAGGATGGGGGGAGACAGTGTGAGGTATGTGTGTGTTGGGTTAAGGTGGAGGAAACAGGGCAAAGGCAGGGAGAAAACAGGAGAAACGATCCTTAAGAAGAATTAAAACATTTGAAACCATGAAATAAATATGATCAAGCCAATAAATAGCCTACTGTTAGAAGTGATACTCAATTAAAGCTGGTTCGCATGAATCCATAAGCAGATCAAATCTCTGTTGCATACCTGTGACAAACTAGATATCAAGAATACAAAGATAAAGAAAAAAGAGCCTCTATATTCAAGGAAGGCAGATAATAAACAAATTAGACTAATACAAAGTATTAAGTAGGCAGGAAGAAAAGAATAAAGAGAAGACTCCAGATTTACAGCTTTGGAAGGGATCTTATAAATTCACTTTTTCCTTTTATAGATGAGAAAAGAAACATAGAGGTTTTATTTTTTAAAAAGATTTTTATTTATTTATTTGAGAGAGAGAGCGTTAACAAGCAGGAGGGGAGGAGCAGAGGGAAAGGGAGAAAGAAGCTCCCTGCCCTGACATGGGGCTCAACCCCAGCACCTGGGACCATGACCTGGGCCGAAGATGCTTACCGACTGAGCCACCCAGGTGCCCCAAAACATAGAGGCTTTAGATAGTTGGCTTAAAGACTGTTAAGAGCTTTTCAGCACCAAGGCCACAATCAATGCTGTGTTCATTTCATCACCCTTTGTTTGTAGGCCCAGTGACAATTTAGTAACTTTGTAGAAGAAAAAGCAGATGATAGGGTTAGTTCAGTTTTTAAATTCTGCAAAATGCTGAAAAGAGCTCACTTTCTTCTGGACTTAGTTATCCTCAGTAAGACCTGGCAAAAAGTAAGGTATGAAAGAGTAAGGGGATAAGGGTATAAAAAGTACCAGTGAAAACTTATGTTATTGACCACCAATCTGGTTGGAAAGGTAATGTGAACCTTGAAGGAGGTTAACAGAATGTGAAAATAGAGAAGGATGAATGGACTAGAGGTCAGCATAACTGTAAAACGATGTCCCACAGTAATGAAGATTAGCAGGGCAAGAAAGGGAAATTTCACACAAAGTTCTTGGTTTTAGATGTGGGAGAGTTTTAAGAGGGTTTGTGGATGCCTTCAGGAGTGCAAATAATAATAATGAGGGTTGATACACCAGAAACTAATATAATACTGTATGTTAACTACATTGGAAATAAAATTTTAAAAATAATAAAAGATATCAGAATGGAGTTCAACAGACACAAAATGAAGGTGTCAGAAGGGTCATCAATAAGGTCAAGTCATGGAACGTAACAGCAATGGAATGGTGGAGAGGAAGGCTTTAGCAAGGTGTTGAATCTACTGAGGAAGATGGATAGAGGTCCTGGAAGTTGGTTGATGATCTGCATGGAGAACAGAATATTGTAAGCAGATTATCAGTAGACTTCAAAAGGGAAGGGTTTTGGGGAGAAAAGTGGGAAAATTACTTAGAATTACCAGGGTACAGCGGGGTCAGCCAACTTTTCCTGTAAACACCAAGAGAGTAAATATTTTGGGCTTGCAGGCTCTAACTGTTTCTGTCACAACTACTCAGCTTCGCAGCAGGAGAGTAAAAGCAATCATAGACAATTTGTTAACAAATGGGGATGGCCGTGTTCCAATAAAATTTTATTTACAAAAACAGGATGCAGGCCAGATTCAGCTCTCAAGCTGTAATACGCTGACTTCTAGTGTAGAACAGTAAGTATAAAGAATCCACTTTCTGGTAGGAGAGTTGAGGAAAAGTAGAAAAAGCAGTAGCCTCCCTGTTAGAAGGTATTTGAGGAAAATATTTTCATCAAAGGCTCTTCAGTTACCATAAAAAGGCTGTGTACATGATGAAGTACTTTCAGATTCATAAAAAACAACAACAACCAAGGATTCTAGAGATTTCTAAAGATACAGTTAATTTAAACTTCTTTTTAAGAATCTGCTGTTTCGGGCACCTGGGTGGCTCAATGGGTTAAAGCCTCTGCCTTCGACTCAGGTCATGACCCCAGGGTCCTGGGATGGAGCCTCGCATCGGGCTCCCTGCTCAGTGGGGAGCCTGCTTCCTCCTCTCTCTCTCTCTGCCTGTCAAATAAATAAATAAAATCTTAAAAAAAAAAAAGAATCTGCTGTTTCAAAGGGAAAGGATTCAGGATAACACTTGTGTACTTAGTCTAATAAGCTACTTCACATGGCAAGATCATATTTAAATACCCACTCCATGGTATTTAAAGTACTAGAAAATTAGCATGAGATATATTTCTTTCATATCTATTAGAGGAACTCTCAATCTGAAAATAAATTTCATTTGGATGTCTTCTTTGCAGAAATGTCTGTTCATGTCTTCTGCCCATTTCTTGGTTGGCTTATTTGTTCTTTGGGTGTTGAATTTGATAAGTTCTTTATAGCTTTTGAATACAAGACCTTTATCTGATACATCATTTGCAAATACCTTCTCCCTTTCTGTCGGATATCCAAGTGGCCAACAGACACATGAAAAAGTGCTCAACATCACTCAGCATCAGGGAAATACAAATCAAAACCACAGTGAGATATCCCCTCACAGCAGTCAGAATGGCTAAAATTTACAAGTCAGGAAATGACAAATGTTGACAAGGATGTGGAGAAACACCTATGCTGTTGGTGGGAATGCAAGCTGGTGCAGCCACTCTGGAAAACAGTGTGGAGGTTCCTCATAAAGTTGAAAATAGAGCTACCCTACGACCCAACAATCGCACTACTGGGTATTTATCCTAAAGATACAAATGTAGTGATCTGAAAGGGCACTTGCACACCAATGTTTATAGCAACAATGTCCACAGTAGCCAAACTATGGAAAGAGTCTAGATGTCCATCAATAGATGAATGGATAAAGAAGATGTGGTTTATTTATACAATGGAATACTATGTAGCCATCAAAAAACCCGAAATCTTGCCACTTGCAATGACCTGGATGGAACTAGAGGGTATGATGCTGAGCGAAGTAAGTCAATCAGGGAAAGACAATTATCATATGATCTCTCTGATATGAGGAAATTGAGAGGCAGGGCAGGGGGTTATGGGGGGAAGGGAGGGAAAAAAATGAAACAAGATGGGACTGGGGAGGAAGACAAACCATATGAGACTCCCCCCACCCCCCCATATGAGACACTTAATCTCAGGAAAAAACTGAAGGTTGCTAGGGAGTGGGGGGAAATAGGGTGGCTGGGTTAAGGACACTGGGAAGGGTATGTGCTTTGGTGAGTGCTGTGAATTGTGTAAGACTGATGATTTACGGACTTGTACCCCTGAAGCAAATAACACTCTATAAGTTAATAAAAAAGAAATAAGAAAAGGAAAGTAAATTTCATGATTCATATGATCTCAAATATTTAAGTAGCATTTAAAAAAAAAAAAAAAAACAACGAACTCCACTTAGTTTTCCCGAAGTCGTCAGAGGAAAAGATTAAGACGCTCATAAATTACAAATAATGAAAATGTCTATTAAATCAAACTCTGTAGCCTCAAAGACAATAGTCATCTATCTAGAATTAAGATACTGCATGAATGTACTCTGAAGTCTCTTTAAATCAACAACATTGGATATAAAGATAAAGCAAATTCTCCTCTGAACTACTTTTTCTTAACCTGGGATAGATCAACAAACAAACAGATTATGAGAAATGGAGAATAAATGACATTCTCTTTATTTTGTAGACATACTACAGCTTTAGGGAAGCTTAAATTATAAACTTGAAATCACGAATCAATCTCTGTTTAAAAACGTCAGGTTTGCTTACTTGGGTCTATTTGTTAAATCTTCCTTTAATTAAATGCTTTGACAGATTCTGCACTGTGTGTACTAGGAATGAAAATCCACTAACCATTAACCACATAAAGTCACTAAGATAAACTCTAAAAGGATCTAATCTAAGAGTCAAAGGTCATAAAATTAACTCAATTTATCTTGTTCCCTCTTCCTTAGGCATTGCCATTCCAGTACCCATTAGAGGGATAGAAACTGATGCAGGTAACCCAAGCAACATCACCTGTGTGCTGACAAAGGATCGTTTTGGCAACTTCATGCTCTTTGGCTCACTGGCTGCCTTCTTCACACCTCTGGCAATCATGATTGTCACCTACTTTCTCACTATCCAAGCTTTACAGAAGAAAGCTTACTTGGTCAAAAACAAGCCACCTCAACGCCTAACGTGGTTGGCTGTGTCTACAGTCTTCCATAGTTCCAAAGAAACACCTTGCTCATCACCTGAAAAGGTGGCAATGCTGGATAGTTCCCACAAAGGCAAAACTCTGCCCAACTCAAGTGATAAGATACGTAGGCGAAGAATGTCCACGGTTGGAAAAAAGTCTGTGCAGACCATTTCCAATGAACAGAGAGCCTCTAAGGTTCTAGGGATTGTTTTTTTTCTCTTTTTGCTTATGTGGTGCCCCTTTTTTATTACAAATATAACTTTAGTTTTATGTGATTCCTGCAACCAGACTACTCTCAAAATGCTTCTAGAGGTATTTGTGTGGATAGGCTACGTTTCCTCAGGGGTGAATCCTTTGATCTACACCCTCTTCAATAAGACATTTCGGAACGCATTTGGCCGATACATCAGCTGCAATTACCGGGCCATGAAATCAGTAAAAACTGTCAGAAAATGTTCTAGCAATATCTACTTCCGAAATCCAAGGGCAGAGAACTCTAAGTTTTTCATGAAACATGGAATGAGAAACGGGATTAATCCTGCCGTGTTCCAGAGCCCAATGAGGCTCCGCAGTTCAAACATTCAGGCTTCCTCAATCATTCTACTAGATACACTTCTCCTCACAGAACATGAAGGTGACAAAACTGAAGAGCAAGTCAGTTACGTATAGAAGGAATGTCAGTTTTCATCTAATTAATATACGAATAATATACGAATTAATTAATATACAAATTAAATAATGAATCCAATTAATATACGAATATTCATATATAATAATATATGAATAAGGTGATGAAGATGAGATAAATGTACCAAGAATTATAAAAGAAGAACTTTATGTCATGAATCAAATCATCTCTTTAAAATAAGAGTTATCTATTAAGATGATACAATTTTCTTTATTTGGACAAAACTACTCCATGAAAAAAATCATTTTGTATAGCTGAAAGCAAAAACAATCCAGCAGTCTGGCTAAATGTTAAGGTATTCAAATGAAATAAAATTAAGTAAATCGGTAAGTTTCAGTCTTAAAAACAAACAATGTCATTGTAATAATTTGTTTAGTTCCTAACTCTATGAAAGCTGTGCTAAGAATGAAATAAGACAAAAAAGCATTAACCTCTTCAAAGCCTTAAAAACATAAGGCGTAACACAGAACAACAACGAGAGGAAGAGAAGACTAAAAATAAGTACACAGAATGATCGCATCTGGAGGTAAACTAAGATTGTCACTACAGTCTGGCTCAGTTAAAGGTAGTCATGATATTGCTTTGATCAAGAAACTTGTGATGGAAGGGTAGGGAGGACGGTTATTGGGTATCACACAAAGTAACAGGATCTCAGAACTAGAGCTGTTTGTTAAATGTCAGATACCAGGTACATCTACTCACCAGAAGTGGGTCTAACTTAGAGAACGAGAGGACGCAAATGAAATCACTCCTGAGTACCTGAAATTCGTTTTGTTCCTTGGAGAACAAATGCAAACTAGAGACACAGGATCTTGATCCAGGAACCTAAACTTTAATGACCCCATAATGACCCAAAAACTTGGCTGAACTCAGGCACAACATTTTTTATTCACCCTTTCCTAATTTCACTGTGCACTGCTAGATCTGGGAATAAATCCAAACTGTGTCACCAGCTAACTGACTAAATTTATGAAAGATACTTAATTTCTCTGAGCCTCAGTTTTCTCAGCTACATAGGGTTCTTATGAGAATGAGTACAGGCGGGCAGTCTGTATTTGTATCCAATTCTAGTTACATCTGATATTTTATTGTCACGCTATTGTCATAAATGGTGAACAAAAGAGTTCTGCAGTGAAGACAGCCCACATCTTAGCTTTTCCTTTTCAGGCTGACCCATTCTTATGTCTCAACCTATTGCTCTAGGGCTGTCCCTCTCCAGGTGATTAAGTTTTAAGAAAATTACTTCAAGAAATGTGCTGGCTATAGAGAAACTCAGCATAAGTGAACCAGGTATATATTCTCCAAATGGCAGAATCCTTTCCTGGAACATAGTTAGAACATAAACCTTATGGGCTCTGTGTCATCTGCCAGAAAGAGTATACCTTGCAAATTTAATCCTAAAATCTCAAAGCTTTAGGCATGGAATTCCCCCCAGCAGTCTAAGATTTTTCAGCAGCATGAAGGGTGGCCCAGTTCAGATATGCAAAATAATTCTTTTGTTTTTTTAAAGATTTTATTTATTTATTTGACAGAGAGGGAGACAGCGAAAGAGGGAATACAAGCAGGGGGAATGGAAGAGGGAGAAGCAGGCTTCCTGCTGAGCAGGGAGCCCAATGCAGGGCTTGATCCCAGGACCCTGGGATTATGACCTGAGTTGAAGGCAGAGGCCCAATGACTGAGCCACCCAGGCACCCCTAATTTAATTCTTGAAGTAAAACTTATCTATTTTGGTTCTAGTCTCTAATATGATGAGTTTGACATTTATTAAGATTTATATTATTGCCAAGTCACATAAGATTAAATTTTCTGATGTCACTTTAACAGTATTCCAAACTGCACCTTAAATATCTGAAGGCATATATAATTGTTCCAGAAGTCTAAATACCAGAGATGGCACACACACTGCCAAACTCCACCCTGAGACAAACTAGAGTAAATGGACTACCTTCTCACATGCTCTATACTGTTTCCAAATTAGTGTATCTGCTTAAACAAACACATACCTACAAAATTAACTGTAAGACCCTTGAACTAGTTAGCGTCAATTCCTGGGGAAAAAAAATCTTTGCTTATAGTCTGCTGAGAGATCTTTCTCTAGGTAATGAGAAATATTCTAGTACTTCTAGAAAATGAAATACAGTTCTAATATAAACTATTTCTGAAAAAGTACAACATAGCACAATCTTTTGCCACTTTGATACACAACTGATTCTTCTGTTATAAGCAAATCTGAGAAGTTAACCACACCAATAGCAACCAAAAGACTAGTTTTAACTTCATAGAAAAAAGAGTAGAACTGTATTCCTTTAGAAAAATAATTTTTAAAAACCTTTCATTTGCTTTTATATTTATCATTAATTAGAAAATGAGTGAAAAAGACAAAATTAAAGTAAGGAAATTATAGCATCAAGAACACAGACACAAAGACACTGAGGCAGAATACAGAGAGTATGTATTGAATTGATACAAAATTGTGAATGGCAATATTGTAAAGATGAGTCACACATTTGGTAGTAACTAACTGCTGGGGGTTCCTTCAAATTCTAAGCATCCATGATGGTGCAACGTTTTTTATTCAAGGAACCCATTTCTCTATGGTATAAAAAAGTCTGTGCCAAGAATCTCCCTCACATCTTGCAAGACCCATTCATATCTGAAAGCATATTAATGTACACATTGAGAAATATCCAGTTTTATATTTTAAGAGCTTAAGTCATAGCAGAGATGACCAGGATTGTCTAATTTTAAGAAAAGTCTACATCAGGGGCACCTGGACGGCTCAGTTGATTAATGGTCTGACTCTTGATTTTGGCTCAGGTCATGATCTCAGGATCAGGAGATCAAGCCCCAGATTGGGCTCTGCAGTCAGCAACAGAGTCTGTCTGAGAGTCTTTCTCCTTTTCCCTCTGCCCCTCCCTCCACTCATGCTCCCATGCTCTCTCTCTAAAATAAATAAATAAAAAAGTAGAATCTTTAAAAAAAAGTTTATATCAGATCATTATAGAAACTTAATCTCAATAAGTATGTAAAGACCAATGCTTCTTTTAACTAGTTTCTTCACTTTCCTTTCCAATGTCAAGTTAAAATAGTTCATACTATGTTCAGTTCCAACTGAGTTTCAGCTAATGCCAAACACAGTACTATAAAAAGAGTTATAATAGTTATAACTATAGCTATAATAAAATCTCCTACTGGACAGATAACAGTGGGCCTAATAATCACCTACTTATTACACAAAAATGTTCTAGATTCATTTCACCAGGGCAAAAATGTTTTTTACTTAATTCTCAATATTTATCTTATATATTAAGAACAAATAACACAAAAACATCAGTAGAAAGAAACACTGAAAATACTGTAACTCCCTGGACTATCTGAGGGTAAAGAAGATAATAGACATGAGAACTGTTAGTTTCCCACAAGACAATTTCATCTAAGTTGAAGTACAAATACATGTTCACCCACATGTTTTCAGTACTCACGTCCAATAAGTAGACTTAAAAAGAAGATTTAAAAAGTCATGGTTCAACAGACACTTCTGCAAGGAAGACATCCAAATGGCCAACAGACACATGAAAAAGTGCTCAACATCACTTAGCATCAGGGAAAATACAAATCAAAACCACAGTGAGATACTCCCTTCATACCAGTCAGAATGGCTAAAATTTACAAGTCAGGAAACAACAGATGTTGACAAGGATGTAGAGAAAGGGGAACCCTCCTACACTGTTAGTGGGAATGCAAGCTGGTGCAGCCACTCTAGAAAATAGTACGGAGGTTCCTCAAAGTTGAAAATCGAGCTACCCTATGACCCAGCAATCACACTACTGAGTATTTACCCTAAAGATACTAATGTAGTGATCCAAAGGGGCACATGAACCCCAATGTTTATAGCAGCAATGTCCACAATACCAAACTGTGGAAAGAGCCTAGATGTCCATCAACAGATGAATGGATAAAGAAGATGTGGTACATATATACCACGGAATACTATGCAGCCATCAAAAAACCCGAAATCTTGTCATTTACAACGACGTGGATGGAACTGGAGGGTATAATGCTGAGCGAAATAAGTCAATCAGAGAAAGACAATTATCATATGATTTCTCTGATATGAGGAATTTGAGAAGCAGGTCGGGGGGTCATGGGGGGAGGGAAAAAATGAAACAAGATGGGACTGGGGAGGGAGACAAATCATAAGAGACTGTTAATCTCAGGAAACAAACTGAGGATTGCTGGGGGGTGGGGAGGGAGAGGGTGGCTGCATTACGGACGCGGGGGAGGGTATATGCTTTAGTAAGTGCTGTGAATTGTGTAAGGCTGATGATTCACAGACCTATACCCCTGAAGCAAATAATATATGTTAATAAAAAATATATATTATGGTTCAAGAAGGTCAAATGTCTGCAGTTATTTTAAAAGTAATATGTAACATCTAAAAGGAAAGAAATGGTAAAATGGAGCACATTCTAAGAAAGTAAATGATGGTGCATCAGAAAACTTTTACTGTTCTTAAGAGATAGGATAGAAACTTTCCAAATATTAAAGGTAATGAGAAAATTTGAGAATAAAAATGTTCTATGAAAGTTGCTTAGGAAAATAGTACTCTGATGGAAAGGCATGCTGTAGAAAGCATTGGTCTATAATAAGATCTGTTTTGAATTTCAGTTGTACCAGTTAGTCCTATGACAATGAGAAATTTTATTAACTATTTTGGAATTCAATTTCCTTCTTCTTCTTCTTCTTTTTTTTTTTTTTTTCAATTTCCTTCTTTTTAAAAAAAAATATTTCTAAGCTTCTTCCACCTTTAAAAATTCTCAGTCTCAGGAAACGGCACTAATCTAAAATTTTGAGAATTTTGAGAATTTGGTTTCAATTGCAATTCCTAAGTTGATTACATTTAATTTTTTTCATCTATAAATCTATAACTTTCAGACAAAACCATCTCTAAAGTCCAGTTTCTTCTACTTATAAAGAGTCATATTATGAAAACAGAACTCAGAATGGTCCCTTAGAAATAACAAGCATATAGAACCACTCATTAGCTGGATCTCACTAGTCTAGGTAGTAAAAACAAACAAACAAATAAACAAACAACAACAACAACAAAAACACACACACACACAAAAAAACCCAAAAAACTAAACAAAGCCTTTAGACTTTTATGCAGCTCATGGAAGACATCTGCTGCCCAAACTGGGAATTTAGCATGAGTGTGAGCTACAGGAAGTGCAAAGGCAGAATTGAATGTTAATTGGAGAGCAAAGCGCTGTCAGGTTAAAAAGGGAAGAAAAACAGTTTTCACAAAGCTCAGCTTCCTCTGTAGCAGAATATATACACCATGCCACTGATATATAGGATATGAAATATAAAATCACCAAGAGGAATTAGTAACTGTGACAATATAGAAGCAAAACAAAGGAAGAGACCATCATGAGTAAGATTGTTTACACAAACCAACAGTTACTAAAGGTACCCCTAGAAAAATATACTTTCCAAATAAAAATTATCTAGTTCTCTGATAAGAATTAAAACAAAAAACCCTCTCTAGATAGCAATAATACTCCCCCCCCCCCCCCCACAACAGCACTCCTATCCTTGGATCTAAACTCCAGAGCAAAATCAGTGAAAGATCAGGGTCACAGTTTGTGGCTAAAATAATACACCAGAAAATGGACAGGGAGAAAACAGAACTATCCAGCTTCTATTTTTACTTATTTTCTCCCTTAGGAGAATGATATTTGGACCAGAAAGATAAAAAGTAATGTTGTGAAGCTTGATCAAAATGAAAAACAGGTTGGGCAGCCAGGTGGCAGTTGGTTAAGCTGCCGACTCTTGGTTTCTGCTCAGGCTGTGATCTCAGGGTCATGAGGTCAAGCCCTGCATCAGGCTCCCCCCGCCAACAGGCTCTGCTTCAGATTCTCTCTCTCTGCTCCTCCTGCTTGTGTTTTTTTTCTCTCTCTCAAATAAAGAAATACAATTTTTTTAAAAAAGTAAAACAGGTGCAAAGACTGGCTGCCTTAAATGAGTTCAGCTCTGTAAGCTAAATGAATCACCTCCCTGAAAGAGAACTTGTGGTTGTAGTTATGGAACCACTGCTGACAAATCTGAGAAAAAATAGAGAATGGCAAAGGTACAAAAAGACTATAAGTGGCTAAATAGTCTATGTTCAAGAACAGTAAGAGGACTCAAGAAACTAAGTGTGGAGTCTATTGCAGATCTTTTAAAAAAATGTGGAACAGCTTAAGGAACATAGGTTTTGTTATACCTTAGAAAAAGAATCAATGAGGGGCGCCTGGGTGGCTCAGTGGGTTAAGCCGCTGCCTTTGGCTCGGGTCATAATCTCAGGGTCCTGGGATCGAGCCCCACATTGGGCTCTCTGCTCAGCAGGGAGCCTGCTTCCCTCTCTCTCTCTCTGCCTGCCTCTCTGCCTACTTGTGATCTATCTCTGTCAAATAAATAAATAAAATCTTAAAAAAAAAAAAAGAATCAATGATATGACACTTCTATGGATTACAAAAACAATAATAACCAACTAATCGCTTATCTTATTTTGGAGGTATCAGACTTAGTAGATCTGTGTAAATACTGTCTTTAGATTTAGTGAAGGCTCTCTAGTGTCTTTGTGAACAACATGAACAAAAGAGATTTAGAGAACACAATGAAAGAGGTTGGCATGTGGCTGAACAACCTTATTCAACAAAACCAGTGTAAGGAGAAACCTGATTACCATATCATATAGGTCAGTACTTCGCTGTTTTATTCAAAATTTTTATCCACAGAGGAGTAAAATATCTTACAGCCTATCTGGTAACTTGATAAATGGAGTAACTTCCTATCTAAGATGTTACGAAGAAGTTCCTGTAGCCAGTTCACAATGGATGTTCAATCTTTGTTGAACTGTATTATGACCTTTACAACAAAGTCCACTCCCAGGAATGTGGGAGACAATCTACTCCAGAGATTAAAAGGACGTGAGTGAGACTCATCTAACTATCTCATCTAACAAGTACCTTGGGAACTTATTTTTTGGTATAATTCCATCACAAATGAGCTACAATAAGCAGTGTCCAAATAGAGCTAAAAGAAGTACTTTTAATTTGCCTTTGCTAGATTTTAATATAAAGTATCTTAACCAGAAGAAACAATGGTACTTGAGATTGGAGATAAGCAGATAAGAGCTGCAAAAAGTACTACTGCATCTGCCAGCACCGTTAGAGTTACCACTACTGTCATACGCTTAAATAACACTTAGTGCCAGAGGCTGTTCTAAGGGCTTTAGGTATTAATTCAGTTACTCATCCAAAAACACACTTCTTTTTTTTCCCCCCAAGATTTACTTATTTGAGAGAGAGAGACAGAAATAGCACAAGCAGGGGGAAGGGCAGTAGAAGAGGGAGAAGAGGGAGAAGCGGTCTCCCTGCTAAACAGGGAGCCCTACTCAATCCCAGGCACCCCAAAAACACACTTCTTAAATAGGTACTATAGTTACACCCATTTTACAGATGAGAAATTGGAGGCTCAAAAAGGCTAACAAGCCCAAAGTCACTCAGCTTGAAGTGGCAGAGCCAGGATTCAATCCCAGCAAAATGGTTTCAGAGTATGTCCTCTTAATCACAACTATCCTATGCCAAGAGCATCTCCAAATCTCAAGTCCAAAATTGTTTTCTTAAATCTGCAAAACTTTCACCCTTCTGCTTTGAAACAAAGCTTATTACCTTTTATTCTCATTAAAGAGCTTCAAGAACTCTATAACCCTATGTTAGATACAGGATCCCATTTGAATTACCAATGTGTATGGAAAGAGGAGTACTAAACATGCTATTTGGATTTAAAAATTTAAGCAAACACAGGGAATGTTATAAAAAAAAAACAGAAATAATAAAGTCATTTCACTACTTTTCAAATAGGTTCTTGGACTCTCAGGACACACTTGCTTCTTTTTCAGATCAATAATACTAATCTTATTGTTAAATGGTCTTCACTCTAAACCTAGATATATCCCTCAGATACTTAGTTTCTGTTTAGTTACTATAAAAAAAAAGGACTATAAAGAGAACCAGAAGTTAGAAATTATTACCTGAACAGAATGAACCCAAGTGATTCTACTGCTGCCCTCCGGACATCATCATTGACATCACTTACCTACGAAAAATTTTAAAGGATGGTTACATTATACCATGCATTCTATTACTAGAATTAACTGATATGAGAGGCTCACATCATTCAAATGTAAATCAGATCTCATTAATATTAGAATGTCTTCCCTCAACTTGGGAAAAACTCGTCTGAAATACCCTATTTCAGGACTTGGAAGCCCTTTAAGCTTGGTGAAGTTTAAGAACCAGGGCTACTTCTAAAGATTATTTCAGCTGTACTATGCCTTTTGCAGGCGACACTGAAAATCTAACCATTCCTTCAGTGTTGTTTTCCAAAAAAGTGTGTTCTAAATTCAAGCAAAACACAAACATCCACAATTTACAACATACCACATGCTGTACTGATAAAAAATAAATTAATAATAAATACTATGAGATGTGCGTATCTCTGGGAAGAAGATAGTAATAGTTCTAATACTTTTCTGTGTGGGAAGATGACCTGAGGTTTAACTTCTCCTGGAACCAAGATGGTAGAAACCTACTAAGTTAAGACATATGTACAGTGTCCGCTGCGTTACCAGGCAACACTATTGTTCATAAGCTCTATCTGGGTTGGGAGGACTAGGGATGGGAAAAGCCTGTTGGAAAACATGGGCATTGGCTTTCCTGTGCAGGGTAGCTCTTGTAATAGGGTATGTTCCCTAACGATATGTGGAAGCTATAAAAAGAAGTGGTTTTTACTGTTCATTAGATTTCCCTATCCTAGGGTAGCTGCACATACTCACGTGGTCTTGTCCCTTAGAAATGAGGGTGCCCTTTGGAGCTGGTTTTCAGAAGTTGCCCCTGAATGATTTTAAGGACTTCTATTTGTACTGACATACTGTTTTTCTGCTCTATACTTGGTGCTTAGGTTACAGCTGATTGTGTCCAGTGAGTGAGAATCTGAACCTGACATCACTCATGCTAGTCATGCAGTGTGGGTGCTGCAGCAGCCTAGACATTTTACTGTCCATCTGCAAACTGTCCTTTCTACCTCTACTCGAGGAAGAGTACTTACAGCAACGTGGAGCAGGCGTCGAATAGCTTTGTTGTTACCCGAGCCACAGTAAGCCATGGCTACGGTGTACATTCCAGATCTTCGAAGAATTGGGTCCTAAGAAGAATAATCTACATCAATCGACAAATTGTCATTTCAAACAGTGACTTCTACAGTCTAACTGGCACAGCTACATCCACCAGGAGAGTTGGTTTTAGGTAAGAAATTGGAAGAATGATTTTGTGGTTCATAATTTTCTAAATGAATGTGGAAATACAAACTCTAATACAGGAGGAATTAACTCCTTTTAATTCCCAACACTATGCAATGTGCCTGTACTGCCTTACACTGACTAGAAGTATCAACTCAAGTCCAATACCAACACTTAACTACCTTCTCATACTCAGCTTCCATTTATTAAACAAGTAACAAAGAAGCTTGCTTCTAATTCTACATTGTAACTTGCTTACTTAATTCTTGAGGGCTAAGGGGAGCAGATATGACGTCTGAGAGCTGAGCAAAATAATGAGCAGTTTTGTCACTTAACTATTAACAGTGATTCTTTTTACCAGACTATAGAGGACAGCATTAGCTACCACTCACTACCCACCACACACAATACCACTATCCAAATGAAATAAAACAAAAAGCAACGAAAAACCTCACCCAGATAAATAAGTATAGAGGATGGCACTGGTTTTTGATGAAAAAACAATGAGGTAAACTTTAAAAACAAACAAACAAAAAAAAAAAAACACAAAAAACAATGAGGTAAACTTTATACCTTATTAAATGGTTATGAAGTAATTTCAAAAATATTATTTTTTTTAAAAAATTTTATTTATTCGACTGACAGAAATCACAAGTAGGCAGAGAGGCAGGCACAGAGAGAGGGGGAGGCAGGCTCCCTGCCGAGCAGAGAGCCTGATGTGGGGCTCGATCCCAGGACCCTGGGATCGTGACCTGAGCTGAAGGCAAAGGCTTTAACCCACTGAGCCACCCAGGCGCCCCCCAAAAATATTATTTCTAAAGGCAATCAACTTGTAAATTTCTAAAGAACTTTTCTGGATCTGCTTATCTGAAAATTACTGATCTGAAGTCTTAATTTAAAATTCTCAAATTAGTCCTATTAACCTGTTTTAATCAGTGCTCTCCTTTCCTATGTTCCATTAGGCTTTATATATCTTGCAAGGAGTTTCATCAACATGTGTAGCTAGGTGTTCTGATGGGAACAGAGATAATTTCTAATGAAAGTGCTTCTCTAAATGTGGGTGATAAACAGGGTGTGATGAACTGCAGGGAGAAAAGGATAAACAATGTATCATCTCACCTTATCCCGGCATAGAGATTCAATGAGAGCATCAGCTTCCTCCATCCTCCCATACATTACTAATGCTATGCCAACTGCAAGACCACGCAGAATCTTCTCATGTTGAGTTTCCTGTGCATAACCGACCATGTCCTCAATAGCCTGGGCATTTTTAGAGCCCAACATAACCAAACCTAGGGCCAGGCCAGCTGCTTCACCTAGTGAGTAAAAAGTAAACATTAAAAAATAAAAATTATGTATCTAAAATCAATGAAAGATAGCTTACTGGAAGTAGCACTTATTATCATCACATATCAAAACAGCCATTAGTTCTGGTAGCATTTTTTTCAAACCATTTGATAAAAAGCACATCCACATATTTATAGCTATTTTCCTTTTAAATCTTGATAGATTACCTCATTGAATCCTACAACGATTTCAAAGGAGACATAATGACATTATTCTACATTATCACCATGCAGTATAGGTAGTTCTGAGACTCAAGTATCAAGTACGTCACTGTAATAAATTTCTATTTGCAAAAGTCAGCTATATAGAAAGATACACAGGATATGTCATTTTTAAAACCTATGTATCACAAAACCTATTTTATGAATTTGACAAACAGGGCAAAACCCATTCCCTTCTACAAGTAATCTATTAGATTTTTAAGAGGCTACAAAATATAAATAGAAAATAAAGTTATATTAGTTAATCCTAGTTTCTGGAAAGAAACACTTACCTGTCACAGCATCATCCTGATAAAGGTTTGTTTTTAGCAAATCATACACATCCTGGCGTGCAGTCCCCATGGCAGCCAAACCAAGGCCCAGACTGCCACCATGTCGAACAATCTAGGGGAAAAGCATGGGCTCTGTTGATTCAGAACACTGTACTTAAAAGTCCAAGCTTTCATTCTGATTTAAAAATATGATATTAAACACGCAGAACAGTTGACCTAGTGAGAATGAGCAAAGTATTTGCGAACCAGATAGTCAGTGGTAACCTCGGCAATTTCAGTTTCAAAAGAATGATGCTTGCTGATACAAAATAATAGTAAGTTGAGAAATGAATGAAAGTACGAAAGTGGAGTTAGAAGGTACAGGTCTCTTTCAGTAAGTTTACATGAGAAGGGGAGAAATATGGTAACTAAGAGGGAGAAGCAAGGGTCAAAGAAAGATTTTTTTTTTTTTAGGATAGGTGAGACCTAAATATACTTATGGGCTGAGGGGAAGGAGCCTGAAGAGAGGAGAAAGGGTATCTAACAGACCATGGTTGTAAGGAAGTGGGGAAAAAATGGGGTCAAGGGCAAAAGTAGGTCTTTATTTCAAGAGGGACACTTTAGCAGTCATGTATGATTTTTGAGTGCACAGTCTCCATTTACAGGTGACAGCACCCCAATCTTGCTTGGAAAATACTCCTCTCCCATTGGTTAGTCTTGGTGGGATTGCCATTTAATAAACACCCACCTTCCCCTACCCAAACTGTGGACTGTGACCCAAAACAGACTACTCAGATGCTCTTTCGCTAAAATTTTAATCTTTCCTTAGTGAAGTGACTCAAAACCATATCAAGTTCATTCATCCTGACAGTAGGGCCCTAGAGAGATGATTCATTAGTTCCTGTTACCTAGATCCCTAAAACCGTCCTGGCTCTTAACTTTTGCAAGAATTGGTTTATCTGCTTTTCCTTTCATTATATAAGCTACTTTCGATACACTCCTTGCTTGAAGTTAATCAGTGGAAGTTTCTATTGCTGGCAACCACAGGAGCTTTGTCTGATAAGAAAAGCTATACCTGAGACCAGAGGAAATGAGGCAAAGATATAAATAAATGTACATAGTATTTGTGGATGAGGAGCTTATTAGGTAAGACAGATGATCCTACTGGCCTCAATCTTTTCACTGAAATCAAAGGACAAAGCTGTCTGGCTTACTTACCTACTCTCCTAATAGCCTTCTAATGAAGAGTCTACTCTAACATAAAAGCTAAAGTCTAAAATCAAAATCCTATTTCAAGGTTCTGTAAAGTAAGAACAAGTTGCTTAGTAAATTTTTCCAAAAGAATTACATTTAAAAAATATAAAATAGCAAATAATCAAGAATTCTGGTTCCTGAGAAAGTTATGCATTTCTTTGGGACTTAGTTTCCTATAAAATAACAAAATTAGGCTAAATGATCACTAAGGTCACTTATAGTTATAACATTCCAAGACTCTTAAGTGTGGAAATACAATACATATTTTACAAATATACGGTACTTTATTCTGCTTGTCACATACAAGGTTTAAAGGACTGAGAAGAACAATTTTAGTTTAGAGAGAAAGAAAGAAAATTACCTTAAAAAATAATTCTTTAAGAATAGTTCTATTTTTGGAATTTCAAAATCCTACAAACTTTCTATTCACTAAAATAATTTGGCAAGTATGTTTTCCTGGACTCTCAAGTAACAGAAACTAGTTTTTCAATCAAATACTTACATCATTGCTGGCATTCTTAAGCTGGTTAAGCAGATAGTCAATTATATCACCACCATGATTGGCATGAATGAGACCTAATGCATAGAGACCTCCACCTTCCTGATAGGCTGACCCTGGAGAGGTGTCCTTGGGAAGATATGTTGCCATTAACTGTAATGCTTCTTTCTCATGACCCTGTAAATTTGAACCACAACAAAGGTGTAAGAGAAAGTGAGAGTAAAAAATATGTATTTTCTATGACTATTGTCTTCTTTCTAGAAAATTAACTTTCTAAAAGAGGAGGAAATGGGTGTCTCCCCTAAATACTTTGTAACTCAAATGAGAGGGGAATTTTAAAAGACTCAATCACAACTTTGTTAGAAACAAGTGCTTTTTTCCCCTTCTTTTATAACATTTCTCCAAATTAATCTTGGACAATGCAAATAACTCATTTCAATTCATCCTTTGAGAAATGTCATCTTCATAGGAAAAGGATTTCCACCTTTTATTAAAAACAAACATATAGGGGGGCGCCTAGGTGGCTCAGTGGGTTAAGCATCTGCCTTTGGCTCAGGTCATGGTCCCAGGGTCCTGGGACTGAGCCCCACATCGGGCTCTCTGCTCAGCAGGGAGCCTGCTTCCCTTCTTCTCTGCCTACTTGTGATCTCTGTCTGTCAAATAAATAAATAAAATCTTTAAAAACAAACAAACAAAAACAAACACATGGGCGGATGCCTAGGTGGCTCAGTCCGTTAAGCATCTGCCTCCAGTTTAGATCATGATCCAGGGTCCTGGGATCAAGTTCTACATCAGGCTCTCTGCTCAGCAGGGAGCCTGCTTCTCCCTCTGCCTGCTATTCCCCCTGTTTGTGTGTGCTCTCTTTCTCTCTGACTAATAAACAAACAAAATATTTAGAAAAAATAAAAACTAAAAACAAAACATAGGTATTTTAATTTATTTACTTTATTCTTTCCTATAAGAGGACTAATCTGATTTAACAAAATGTACTTGTGAATGATTTACAGTAAACTCTTATTTTTTTGACTCCAGAAAAATAGTTTCTGTTCATACTGATCAGTATATATTACCTTATGAATTACACCCAGACTGGCTGTAGCTGTAAATTTCGCCCAGTTAGTGGCCCTGGCCAACCATTCCAAGTTATCTCTGTAAGAAAAGAAAATTCAGCAATACTATTGAAATGAATTCCATAAAGCTTTTTTTTATAACACTACAGTCAAAGCATTAAAATTTTACCTTGAACTATTATAAATCATTTTACTTCATGGAGCTCAAGTTACTGCTGATTCTATTTTACCTCCTAAGTTCTTAGTATTCTGAAGACTTTAACAAAAGTAGAATTATATTAATATATTTCAAGCAAAAGCCTATAATTTAAGCTCATTAATAAAGGTAACTGATTTTAACTTAAAACAAGCAGCCATATGCAATAAAAAATGTACAGGGGAGCCTGGATGGCTCAGTCAGTTGAGTGTCCGACTCCTAATTTTGTCCCAGGTCATGATCTCAGGGTTGTGGGATTGAGCCCTGCACTGGGCTCTGTGCTCAACAGGGAGTCTGTTAGGTATTCCCTTTCTCCCCCTCTCTCCTCTCTCCCCACTTGTGCACATGGCACGCACACTCTCTCTCTTTAAAATAATAAGTAAATACCTCTCTGGAAAAAAAAATGTATAAAATAACAAAAATAGAATTTAAAATTCAGAACAAGTATGCAAGGGAAGCTCTGCACATCCATGTAACAATGTCAACAGAGTCTCTATTAAAGATGAGTATAAACCAAAGTGGAAACCTTCTAGTATATTTACCTAAGAAACTGGTCACTGGTAGTCCCACAGTGCATAAAAGAGTTTGCTATAACGGTTGCTGTATGACACACAGAATTCCGTACTGCATCCTACAAAAACAAATAGGTTTTTATTATGACAAAGTATTTATATATATGCAAAGTTGCATGTAGACATATAATCAGATGTTTTGTGAAGAAAATATCAATAAACTGAACTGATATTTAAGCCATCAATCTTGGATATTTCTATATAAAGATTAAATAGGTAGTTTATAAAAACAATCAAGTCAGAGTCTTATTTGTGGTCTTAACTTGAGATCAGTATATTTTAGGCAGAAATTTAGGTAGTAGATTTTCTGTTTTTGAATAGTTTAACTTGCCATTTCTCTTCAGCATCTTTTCTAGAGGTCTCCAAGGTATTAAGGTAACCTGAAGAGCAGTGCCCCACCTCTTCTCGCTCTGCACTTCTGACAGTCACCAAAGTGATTTTATTTTTAATAAAACTATATTATAAAGAGTATCTTCAAATAATTGTTAGAAAAACACATTGTGTAATTCTGTGTCCATTTGCGATTTGTAATTATTGGAAGTTTGAGAAGTATGATTTCATGTTTCAAGCAAACAAGGATGTAATGAAATAATATACAGCTACAAAAGAAAAGGGTACTGGGTAGTTAAGGCGGAAGGCAGGAAAATGAAGATTTTTCATACCAAAAATCTTTTCATATTAAAACATTTTTTGAACCAGATAAATATGTTACTTGGTCAAAGATTAAAATTAATATTAGTAATTGTTAGGATCAATAGCTCAACAAAGGTTATAAAAATATCAAGGTAAGAAGCTCTGCACTCAAGGAGTTTGCAGTTCAATGGGAAAAAAGACACATAAACAAACTATATTAATGTTCTAACTGTGCCATCTGTTCAAGTGCTACATATATGATTAAAATAAAAAGGTAGCTAAAAAAATGAAAATAAAACAAACACCACTAAACTTCCCAAGGAAGGTGAACACAGAAACAGGAGCTCAATCGATATTAATTCCCTCTCTTCTCAACAAATTCAAGGGTTTCTTCCTTCGTTATATTTTTTAAAAGTTATTTTCTTGATCAAAATAAAATGCAACAAAGTATTCAATAAGAAGTAAGTAATTAGGGGCGCCTGGGTGGCTCAATGGGTTAAGCCTCTGCCTTTGGCTCAGGTCAGGATCTCAGGGCCTGGGATCAAGCCCTGCGTCGGGCTCTCTGCTCAGTGCCCTCTCTCTCTGCTGCCTCTCTGCCTACTTGTGATCTCTCTATCTCTGTGTCAAATAAAAAACTAAAATCTAAAATAAGACAAAAAAACCTTAAAAAAATTGATCACATTTAAAAAAAAGGAAATAAGTAATTTTAAAAATTGTATTAATATTCAACAAAGAAATAAATACAAGAAGAAAGCCTCAGTTACAGATGAATTTCCTACCTTTGTGTTTTTTAGAATCATGAGATCTGTGTTATTGTTTCGTATTAAGAACTGTAGATGTAACTCGATAGCCATTTCACCACTTAAAATTTTAATCATTTTCAAAGTTTGGTCCTTGGGCTCTGGACTCTGCCAAAATAAATAAACAAACAAGAATGAAAATTCATATTTTACTAAAATCCACTAAGCCAACTGTATTTTAACAGCCCTAGACCAGTGAAATTCACAGTCCATACACATACCAAAACTTATATTTTAATAGTAGGATCTAGAAAACTCATATATCATTTATTTGAGAGAAAGAATGATTTATTTATTTAATAGCTACCAAGATATGATACCAGTTTGACAGAAGAATGCAATTCATTCTGAACAAGTTTCCAGTGTAAAACATTTTAATATTAAAAACTCAAAATGTAAAATAACTGATTACTGATGATACGCAAGAAAAACTCTTTTATACAGAACAAACCCATAGTTAAGACGAGAAACTCCCTACTCCAAACTAGAAAATCAAAAGCACATTTAATCAACACATATATACGATCTCATGAAATAACAAGCCATCCAAGTAAAGAATAGTTTACATACCTGAGTATCAAAAATCAAAAGTCTTGTTGGAGGAACATTTATATCCAAGGGACTACTAATACCCCCTTCTTCCATTCACTATGAATATTAAAAACAACAAAGGCAACTAAAGTGCTCCCCCTACAGTAAGTTGAGATTTCTTTGTTAGAGGTCATACTTTTGTCTCACCCTATGACAAGTAATTCAGTTATTCTAGACAGAGTTCAATCTTTTGTAAGCATCCAAGGATTTGATTTCTTCTAAGTTAAATGCTTTCCAAAATTTTAGCTTTTTAAAGAAGATCTACTTTTATTAAATGACTATAGTATTAAACTTAGTATTAAACCTCTTTAAAGGCAAATATATAACACTTTAAAATAAATTAAAATATACTGTGGGAATATATGTTAATGATAAACTCAACTTAAAAAAACACACTTACCACTTCTGGCGTCTTTCCTACAAGCACACTACCTGTCTTTTCTTCTGTTTCCATTGACTCACTGAAATAAAGAGAGCCAACAGTTACTAATCTGATAAATTTTTTCTGAATAGTATGTATGGGTGATTTGTTATCAAAATGAAAGGTCTGAATCATGTTCAAATTAAATATTTTGCAAAAAAATATTTAAGTATTTCCGTTAAGAAACACCCAAGATTCTATTAAGATGGAGGCAGCCCATGATTTAATTTCTTCCAAATAAATTCATAAAAATACACAAAGCAACTAACCATGTTAGCATGGACAACAAATACAACAGAACTAGGTGAGAAAGGATCCCCCCATACTCCCAAAACACAGTCAGGTAGAGATACACTGTCACCAGCTACACCAGTTTGAAGTGAAGCAGGTGGGGCCCCAACAGCTCTTAAAACCAACACTCCTTCTAGGTCAAAGCACGAAAATGCTGGGCACAGAATCCAAATTAATATGGCAGAAACAAAGGAAAAAGAAAGCCTAAATAAAAGGGAGAAAGTAAACAGACTTAGGAGATCTCAGATCATAAGTCACCATTTTGTTTAAAACTCTCTAACACAACAGAAGAGGAAGTTCTAGAGAGCAGTGAAATTAGAAAAACTATCCTAAATAAGCTTCTTTGCAAAAATTCAGAAAAACTAATTTCAGTAAACATAAGCTACACACAAGGATCAAAGCAAAATTCCATATGATATTAGAAAAGAAAAATTATGGGGTGCCTAAGTGGCTTAGTTAAGTGTCTGACTTGATTTTTGGCTCAGGTCATGATCTCAGGGCTATGAGATCAAGCCCCATGTTGGGCTCTGTGCTGAGTGTGGAGCCTGTTTAGGATTTTCTCTTTCCCTCTTCCTCTTGCCCCTCCCTGCCCTCACAACCTCGCTCATGTTCTCTCTTAAAAAAAAAAAAGAGAGAGAAAGATCATTTCAAAAGAGGTAAAAAACATTAAGAAAATTACGTAAGATATAAAAGAATAAAACATGTCAGAATTAGGAAACTCAGAAATGAAATAATCAAACTAGGGAAAAATTAGAAATGAAGAAAAAAATAATTTCAGAAGATTAATTCAGAGGGGCAAATAAACACAACATGAATAAAGGATAAGGCAAGAAAGAAAAATTTTAATTAACAAGGAATAAACCAAATGCTATTTCCCTAAGATCAGGAATGAAGGATGTTCACTCTAAGGTCCACCCAATTGGAAACCAGAGCCAATGCAGAAAAACAAAGCAGAGGGGGAAAAGACATGAAAGTTACAAAGGAAGAAGTAAAATTGTTTCTATTCAGAAGGTGTGAATTCCTATGTAGAAAATTCTATAGGATGATCTATATTACTAGACCTAATTGATTTAAACAAGGTTATGGATTCAACATTAATATAATCAATTGCATTTCCACATATTGACCACAATTAGAAATTGAAATTTAACATACCACTTACAATACATCAAAAAATATACATAGGAATGAATTCAAGAAAAAAAATGTACAAAATCTCTGAACTAAAATTTATAAAATGCTGCTGAGAAAAATTAAAAGAAAATCTAAATAAATGAAGAACAATACTATGCTTATAGATTATAAAACTTGTATTGTTAAGGATTTCAATTTGTTCCAAATTGAAGAGATTCAACACAATCCCAATTAGAATCCTCCCAGTCTTAAAGAAATGCAAGAGATCCAAAACAATCTTGGTGGTGAGGGGAAGAGAAGGGAGGTCAAAACTTTATATCTTCATTAACATAATTTTAAGACTATAAACTTTAGTAATAAAAATATTATGGTATAGATATAAAGAAAGATGAATAAGTAAATAGAAAAGAACAGCAATCTATCAACATATCACATGTCAAAGGCTCAAAGGCAATTCAGTAGGGAAAGGATAATCTTTTAAACAAATGGTAATGGAACTACTAGATATCCACATATTTAAACAAACTCTACTACTTCACACCACATACAAAGGGTTAAGCTGAGTTCTACCACATACCTAAACATAAAACCTAAAACCATACAGCTTCTGGAAAAAAGTGTAGCAGAGTATCTTTATAACCATGCGGTTCGCTAAGAATTTCTTAGACTGGGATACACAATGGAAAATTAGATTATCAAAAATAAAAGCTTCCATTCATCAAAAAATACCACCAATAAAGAGAAGAGATAAGCCAAAGACTGGGAGAAAATATTAACAATATAACAAAACACAGGCGCCTGGTGGCTCTGTCGGTTAAGTATCTGCCTTCAGCTCAGGTCATGAGCTCAGGGTCTGCGATGGAGCCTCACATCAGGCTCCCTGCTCAGCAGGGAGTCTGCTTCTCCCTCTGCTTCTTCCCCTGGTTTGTGCTCGCTCTCTCTCACTCAATCTCTTTCAAATAAATAAAAACTTTAAAAAATAATTTGATAACAAAACATCACTTTTATCACTAGAATGAATATTAAAGAAACTGGTTAACACCTAATGTTGGCAAACAAATGGAATGCTAATATACTGCTGTGGGGAGGGTAAAATGGGCAACCACATTGGAAAATAGTCTGGCAGATTCTTACCAAGTTAAATATATACCCTTTGACCCAGCTATTCTAATCCTACATATTTATCCAAGAGAAATGAAAACATCTGTTCACAAAAAGACTTGTACAGGAATGTTCCTAACAGTCCTGTTCTGAAACAACCCAAAGGTCCATCAATATAATAATGAGTAAACAAACTGTGGTATATTCATACAACGAAATGCTGCTCATAATGAAAAGGAATCAGTTACTGATTCACCAAAAAAACACAGATATACATCACCAATGTGCTGAGCGAAAGAAGCAGAAACAAAAGAATACACACTATATGATTCAGGAACTGGCAAAACTAATATATGTTGACAGGAATCAAACCAGTGGTTGCCTCAGGGGCACAGGTTGAAGTCAAAGGCCACAGAGGCAGTTTCTGGGGCGATAATAGAGGTGATGGTTATATGGGTGTTTATACTGTCAGAACTCATTGAACTGTATCATGAGGATATTATATTCTTTAGTATTTACAATATTCTTCCATTAAAAGAAAGAACTGAAGAGCTGAAAAGGAATAAAAGAAAGTGAGAAATACAGAAGAGCAGAAGATGAGCAAAGAAAATCTAACTTACATATAACAATAGGCCCCCAAAAAGAAAATTAAAGGGAAGAGAACAAATACTAAAAACTAAAATTCAAGAAAACCTTACCGAGGGCAGGAATATTTCTGGTGTTTTTGAGGACAAGTTAGAAGGCCAGTGAAATCTGAAAGCAATAAGTAAGGAAGAAAGCAGCAAGAGATGAGTTGAGGGGTAGGTAGAGGACAGATCATGTATAACCTCGCAGGCCATGTTCAAGACTTAGAATTTTATATGAAATGTGTTTTGTAAAGTATTGGAGGTTGAGACAGTGATGACATTTAGGTTTCAGAAAAATAACTCTTCACTGCTGTGTAAACAACTTTAAAAGGAAAAATGTGGCATAATAGACACTTTTTTTTTTTTTTTGAGAGAGAGAAAAAGAGGGAGAGAATCTTAAGCAGACTCCACACCCAGCATGGAACCCAATATGAGGCTCAACCTCACGACTCTGAGATCATGACCTGAGCTGAAGTGAAGAGTCGGACACTTAACTGACTGAGCCACCCAGGAGTCCAATAACAAAGACACATTTAAATATTTTTAATAAGTAGCCTAAATATGTAAGGAAAAAAACCAGGAAAATAAAATCTAGTACTGTATAGCCTAAGATAAATGTATATTTAGTTTTAAAAGACGCTGGAAATGTTTCTTACTTTCCAAGTATCTAAAATCTAGCCCATCTAACCCATATGACATTTTTTTTTTTTAAGTAGGCTCCACGCTGGGTATGGAGCCCAATGCGGGGCTTGAACCATGACCCTGAGATCAAGACCTAAGCATCCAATTAACCTACTAAGTCACCAAGGTGCCCCAGCCATCTTAAATTTTTAATTTACGTGGTTAGGTAGCACATATGCAATTGGCCCTCCCTATCAATCACTTCCATTTCTTTCTAGAAAGGTCCCTTTCTTTGGTATTCTTTAAGGTGTCCAGCAGAGTGCAAAACAGAGTAATAGCCTTAATAAGACTTTACAACCTAAGAAAGCTAATTCTGAAATTAATTCTTAGACTATATGTCAATGAATATTCCACCTATTTGCAAAATGAGATAAAGATTGTTCAATTAGTTCTGGTGCAGAAAAAGATACTTATACCTGTCTTTCTCTGATCCTGGAACAGTACCCGTATTGGTGGATCCAGGCACAGAAGCAATAGGGGTACCAACAGTTCGAAGATTCTGGATTACAGATGACAAAAACTGCTGGCTAGCACTTTCATACAAATCAAAACAAATCTGATAAGCCATCAGGAGGTTGTCTTCCTTTACCAGTTTTTCTAAGATATCACTCACAGCCTGAGGATCATCTAAGAAAATTAAGCACTGAAATGCAGATAAAGAACAATTACATAATAATTGAAAACTGTGTCTACAAAATACTTAAAACAGTGACAGTTAATAATACAGGAAACTTTAAAATATAAGCACAGGCAAACTGGGGAAGATGAACTGTTCTAGCACTCCATTTCTTTTAAAAAAATTAATTTAAAATTTTAATTCCAGTTCTAGCACTCTATTTCTGATCATGGCACTAGACAGAGTTTTCCTGAAAATGGCATCTGATTGTACCTGGCAATCAGCAGTACTCAGTAACTGGTAGGTGAATGAATCTTAGCTTCTTCAAATCTCACCTGTATTTTATTATCAAGTGCTCCTTAATTTGAATTTTCTGCTTAACCATAAATTACAGGGGTCACTCATTTATTTAACAGACATTGTATCATGCTGGGCCAGAATAAAAGGCACTAAAATGACCATTTTGACATATCTCTCTTCTCACTCTTATGATCTGTCACATGTTTTAATCAAACTACCCAATAAATTTAGGATTTTTATTTTTTAAGAATTCAATTTAAATTTGTTTCCTTAAAGTGGCAAATAACTAATTTCAAAATGAACATATTAATCAAAGTGTTAGTCAGATTAAGAATAGGAATAATGGAAACAAAATAAATGACCAATAATAGGGAATGGTTAAGTAAGCAAAGTACATCCACTAAATGACTACTGTACAGTCAACAAAATGTTGAAACAACAGTTTGTGAAGACTCAGAACATGGAAAAATGCTAAAATTGGAAGGATGTATATAATCGATACTATTCGTCTCCAGAGAAAGGAACTTTAGGAGTCAAAGGAAAGGAGTGGAAAGACTTTTCACTGTATACCCATTGGTTCTTTTTAAATTCTAAATCACGAGAATGTTCAAAAAGACGTATTTTAAAATGTAAAAGTTTTATAAAGTTTTGAAAGGACAAGAAATAGAACAGCTAAAAAGAAATAAAATTGCCTCTGAGAAATAAAACTGATATACATATGGCAGAGGACTATGATTTTTCATGTGAGTTTTAAAACACAACAATTAAAAAAAAACTATTTAAAACTATTTAGAATATTTAGAAGCAAACAAAACTCCAAAGAGCTATATAGAGAAAAGTGAAAAGAAATACACTAAAATGTTGACTTTGGGTGAAATAAATGATTTTTCTTCCAGTCTTTTCTGTTTCACACTTGCTTCAAAAAGCATTTTAAAAAGGATGCATTATTCTAAATTTTAAAAATGTGTAGAGGATGACAATACATGAGACTATATTACAGTGAAAAAGTAACAAAACCTGTGATACAATACTACGCTCTAAGCAGAATACAAAAATTTATACAGTATGGTAATTGTTAAAAAGCAAACTTCACTTCCAGTCAATAAAATCCAATGTAGCCAATTAAAATGCGAATAAATGAAAGAAAAACACCTATGCGTTATCTTTGAGAAAAGGCCTGGGGAAAGGGAAAGATACACTTGGCATTTTCTGGACCATCTCAATTTTTAAAAATGTGCAAGCAAATTCACACATGAGAAGAGATAAAATATACCTAAATGTTTTGGTTCTGTTTGGGTAATAAAACCAAAGATCATTTTTACACCTGAAATTTACTTTAGAATGACACAACATACATACTGTTTTTAACCTCTTCTACCTTTTATTTTTCTTTTAAGCTAGCTTCCAAAATTTCTTTTAAAAGGATTTTAAAAAAATTTTTAAATTTTAAATTTTAAAAGGAAACATTTATTTGCAATACTTTCAAATGTAAAAAGAATACACAGAATGCATGAAAACATAGCAGTTTTTTAGTTTTGTAAGATTGCTTCTTACCAGTAAAAAAGAGTATAAATGTACACCTTAATTGTCACAAGCTGTTGTGAAGATCAACTGAGTTAGATACATGTATTTGCCATTAGAGGTACACAATGTAACATAATGCAATGTAATGTACAGCCCAGCAGTGCGGCATAAAGTAGTGTGATAGGAAGTAAGATAACATAATGTAATATAAGTACCTGACAAACATTGATGAAATCGGGTTTCTCCAGGTTCATGTAGATTTTAACTAGAACCCTTAGTACCTTATTCCGAAATTGTTTATTCTGCATTAAAGACATGCAGAGCTTGAGGCTATAAGCTAGCATTCCTGGGACATCATTCTGAAAGACAGAATTTCAAGATACATCATTATCTGGTTACTGATACATTGTGTTTATTTGGAAATCAAATTATTTTAATCTACTTTCTTTAGTTATTTTAAGCAGCCAAACATTTATCTGCAACTTAAACAACAGAACTTAAAAATCAACATTTTAGATAAAAATCTTGAAGAAAATTACTTATTTTCCTATTTTCATGAAGAAATGGGTTGAAAACAATATTTAATGATCATCCTGAATCCTCACTATGTGAACACAGAATACTATAAAAGAGTGGTGCTGTTAATTATTTAAAAAAGATATATACAACTGTCCATATACCAAGTGGTTACGTGCTGTTAATTATTTAAAAAAGATATATACAACTGTCCATATACCAAGTGGTTACGTTTTTCATAAAACTGCAAACTGACTACTGAAGTCTTTCATCCTTCTGGCTCCAATCTTGCTAGTCCTTAGGTCTTGCTGCCTTGCCTATACTTGAGAGCCAGGAACACCATAGGATAGAACTATTCTCCAGCTCTGAGTGACTCAGGCTTCGGGTGCTGTCACATCTAGAGGGTGCTCTTCCTGAGGAGATTCTGACTCTGGACTATGTATATCTGAAGTGTCTTTTGTATCTGAGATACCGACCTATAAAAGTCCCTTCAACATAAACAAGCATACTGAAGAGCTATGGGAGTATTTCTCAAAAAACAAGTTGTGACCCATTAATGAAATAAACTTTATTTTTGATGAAATACAATTTTAAAATATCAGTTACATCAGAAGTAGTGAAAGTAGGTACTGTTTCATAAAACTTAAGTTATATCCACATGCTCTGGGATGCAAACTAAGACACATTTCTTACTCTACTTTGTTCTTTTTTTTTGAACATTGCATGTCTTTTCCTTATATTTTTATTTGCTCGTCTGCCTATTCCTCCAGTGGATTGTTCCATCTGAGAAGAAACTTTGTTGGTGTGGTTTGCCACGACATCTCCAATGCCTAGAACAATGTCCGACTGAGTAGACACCCAAAAATATTTGTTAGTGAATGAAAACAAGTACTTTGATTCTATTCACTGGAAGAAAAGGAGAGGTTACAATTGCCCAAAAATGAAGCCAAGTAAAACGAGGTTTAATTCTATCACATTAGGTCATTTACTCATTTAAATCTTATCACTGCTGCTAAACACAGATATTAACTACCAAATAACACAATTACTTAATTACTATACTGTTAAACCCTATGATAAAGCATAAGGCTCTGAGAGATTAACAGAAGATTTGGACCTAGTCTTTGCAGTAGGGGTAAAGAAGGATATCGGGCTGGGAATCAATGGATCTATAAACCAGTGACTGTTAAGCTGAACTCTCAATCTTGAACAGGAATAAAGCAGATAGAGAAAGGAAAGGGTATTTCTGGCAGAGGCAGTACTTCTGGTAAAGGGAATAGAGCAGAGTACATCTAGGAACTGAGGCTAGGCTGCAGTGCAGAGAGCCAGCTCATGGAGACAGATAGGTGGCCAGGCAGGCCAAGTGGGTGTGAATGTCCATTTAACTCAAATGTCCATTTAACTCAGTCTTGCACCTTCCTGACCACCTCCTTATACTGATTTATTACAACTATCATAATTATTAGAAAACACCCCAAACCAAGAATCTAGTCTGTAGTTTTAGCCATAAAACTAAACTAAAACTAAACTAAAAATATAAAATAGCATTCTACCAGTTTATCAGTATAGGCTTCTTAAAAAGGGCAGGATAATTAAAACAACTTCCCCATGTACAACTACAAAGTAATGAATGTGGTAAGATAAAAGCAGGTACTTGATGACCACAAAACACAGCCAAGGTTCATACATAAACATGAAAAGAAAACATCTGGCAAAAGAGCACCTTATTATTCCTAAGATTTTCTCTTCACTACCCATGGTTTTCAGTTTTAATTACTTGCCTTGCCAATTCCCCATCAATAACAATCTCTAAAATCACATCATCTACCTACCGACTCCAATATAGTCTTCTCAAAGACATCCAGTCTTCGTGTCTCCAGAGCAATACCAATAGCCTGCTTATACTTGTGATCATCTAGACATCGCTGGAACATTTTATTTACAATGCCTTCCAATCTCTGGTCAATTGGTTTTTTTTCGCCTTCTGGCAAATCTGCATTTTCCACACACTGTTTGGTGTAGTGATCAATGCATTTTGCTATGAGGAAAATAAAATAACGAATCACCTTATTAACAGGGCTAAACTACTAGAAAAGACAAATGCCTACATTTTTTAATCATAAAAATTTATGGGATAACTACAAAGTAATAAGCAAATTAAAAAATGTTTTAACTCTAGATGTTATACATTCAAATTAATACTATTCCCTTCATAACAATTATACTGGAGGGTTTACAAACTAATCCCAATGAGGGTGACAGTATTCAAACATTTCTTTGTATCATATTTTGACCATTATATTACTCAACTGTACTGCTTATTAGACAGCGTTGGCTACAAAGAGCTACTGCTTTCACTTTCAAAAACAAATATGTGCCATTACTGAGGATATTAAAAAAGACCTATTGTAAAAATTATCAAGAGCAATAAATTATTAGACTTCCTCATATTAGTGAAACTAATAGCTCAAGACAATAGAGGCCTTGTCTAAATCATCTTCCTAAAATACTGGTGAATGACGTGAAATGTACCACAGATTCTAAAGGCAATTCCAAAGATTGCCAAAAACCTTTCCAGCAACTGTGGCAAATCTGTTGAAATACTGTTGCAAAGTAAGGTGGGTGAAATCTATGCAATCCCCACTCCCAGCCCCCGACCCTCACTGCCACTGCCAGTCTTAAAATTCACCCAGCAGTATTATCTACATGCAGGCTTTGGCTTTCATATTACACAATGATTTGACTAAATGGGGCAGACAGGGCAACATACTGAAGGGGGCCAATAGGATAGTTGTTGAGAAATATTTAAGTTTGTTTACAATTCACACTACTTTACAATCACACTTTAAAATTATTAAGAATAACCAATAAAGGGAATTTCTCTAAGCTTTCTCCCACCCTCATAAGGAAGATAGTTACCCAAGTGAATGACCTAAAATAGTTATACTCCTTATAACTCATTGACTTGTCACTGTCCCTTTCAAAAAGAAAGGGTACATGGACAAAATTGATTAGTTACAAACTACAGCCCTGGGAAACAAATGATTTGAATTAGCATAAAGAATTACTGGTCCACTACATGGCCCAAATTAAATGAATCTGTATTTTGGGAGAAACAGAGTCCTTTTACAAATTGGAATATATCACATTCAGAGGCCATCCAGACAGAACTATGAAGGTTTACATACAGTTAATAAGGACAAAGTGGCAGTCACAAAGCAGATCTTAAACAATTCTGGTTGCAGAAAATCTTTAGCAGGCCCTAATAGGAGCATTTGAAACCAAATGTAGTTAAGTGAGAAAACATTACACCTACTCTATCAGAAAAGAACCTCAGAATTATAACAGTTGGAGAATTTTCCTTAAATTGTAACTGAAGGGAAAAAAAATTCCTTCTAGGTTTCAAATAAGATTCATGCTTTCACTTACCAGGTTTATATAATAACTATATCCCAGAATCTAGTCTCATTCCCAGCTGAACTCTTTTTAGAACACAGAGAAAATTTACTAGCCTTGAATTTTCTGGATATATAATATTCATTAAGATTCTAGGAAGTCTTTCCCAAATTCTACTTTGTGTATCTCCTCACAAATTTCACTGACGGTCAAAACAATCCATTCCTTTTTAAAGATTTTGTTTATTTATTTGAGAGTGAGCAAGAAAGCATGAGTGCATACATGGGCGAAGGGGAAGCGGGGGAGAGGGAGAAAGATTCTCAAGCAGGCTCTGTGCCTGGGTTTGATCCCTCAACCCTGAGATCAAGACCTGAGCCCAAACCAAGAGTTGGGACACTCAACCGAGTGGACCACCCAGGTGCCTGCAAAATAATCCATTCTAAAAGTCCCTACAAAACTAGAAGGGTGAACCCCACTGCCACACAAAGAAAAGCAAACAGCATTGGTCTATTTATCAACAATTGCCTTCTACAAGCTAACATGATACATAGCATTTAGAGAGCAGGAAGGCATCTACCACCTCATAGCCCCTTATAGACCAACAGTCCTGTTTAAAACATGATTTGGAAAACAGTAGCAATGTAAGCACTTGCACATCATTGTTGAAAAAATTATCAGTATTCATCAAAAAAATCCTTGAAATAAGAGAAGAGAAGTTAAGTGTTTTTAACTCCCCATTTCTAACTCAATATAGAGAAAGTGTTCCATGTTTCAAATGTTATGGTCTATTCTTTAAAACCACTTGTTCTTTCCATAAGACTTACAGATGAAAACTCCAATTCAATGAGCCCTCAACAGCAGTAAGTTACATGCAACATTTTCACACCACCATGGCAAAAACTTTTAAAACCATAAATGCAGAATTCTAGTTAGAACATCAGAAACATCTGAAAGTATCCCTTCGGACCACTTCGTACAGCACTTTCCAATTTCTGAAAGAGAATACCAAAGTTTTCTTTCTAAGCGTTCTGGTGAATAATGCAGACCTCTTCTAAATCAGCAATTAAAAAAAGATCTCCATTGCATACCACTGAGAGAACACACCCTTGGGCTCTCCATAACTATGACCAAAAGTCTGATACTCCTACAGACTTGTCTGACGGGTATATAGCCTGTTCTTTCACCTACTAGATTAGAAGTTTTCAAACATTTTTTAAAGCTACAAATCTTTGAATAAAACATTACATAGTTATAATTTAATTTACAAGATAGAGAGCCCAAAGTCTTGCCAGTATGCTATTCTCCACTTCAAAAATAAAGAAACAGAGGAAAAAATGACAGTTGCTAGTAGAAACAATATGGATTTTGAAACAAGCCAGAGTTTTAAATTCTAACTCTCCCATTTAATAGTAACGTGTCTCTATCATCTCGAAACCTGAGTTTTTTTCATTTGTAAAACAGGGAAAGCGCCTTCCTTATGGGACAACCATGCCATGAAGAATGAATGGCACAGTGCTTGGCAAATGGAGGTAGTCAATAATGATTTCCCATATTAGAAACAGCTCTACAAATTGCTGTCATTTAGTTTGTTACTCATAATAATCTAATTTTTTCATAGAACAGAATGCTCATTTGAGTAACAATAACTATAACTACCTTTATGCTGATTAGTCTAAGATAACTACCTTTATTACTAAAGGTAATTTAGTACTTAGTAATTTATTACTAAATCACCTTTATGTGATTAGGCTGTTTCTGATTAATTTCTTAGATTCATTCTTAAAATGTTTTTTAAGGTGTCTTTACTATAACTTACTAATGTTACTATTTATTATGTCAAAAAAAAAATAACAAAATTGGAAGGCAGACCTAAAAACTCAGCTTGCATAAGATTATAGGACTGTGAACTTCCAATTAAAATTAAATTTGGCAACAGCAAGAAGTAATTCAGGAAAAAAATGTTATATGCACTACAGCAAGAAAAACGCCAAAATAAAGCTTTACCAGATAGAAAATAATTACCTATAATAGTCTCCACGTATTCAGAGTTGTCATTGACATTGAAGAGGTCACCAGCTCCAAGTGCATAATTCAGAGATTCCTCAAAAGCCCCAAGGTGATAAAATACTTTAGATGCCACTAAGGCTGCAAACTGCCGACTCCGGAAACCTTCATCTTCATACAAAACTTCTCTGAAAGAAATTAGGAAGTATAAGCCTAGCTCAAATTGGTTTTCCTTAAAAATCCCAAATTTAAGTATATTTAGTAGCAGCACATTTCTAAGTGAATTAATAAGCCACATGACCCACATCCACAGATAATTAGTTGATCTACTTTAATCCAATTTATAGAAATAAAATAATTTCTTACATTTTATCTACAGACTCAGAAATTTCTGCCCAGAAGTCATTGACTACTGCATTCAACTTGTGTAGTGCAAATTCCTGCAGAAGATAAAAATAAAATAGTTTTTTACAAAAAAAAAAAAAAGTTTCTGATAAATCACTGGCCAAATTCTCAATCATATTTACTAAAATTTTTAATCTACGACAAATACAAAAATTTACTGACTTATGTTTTCTCTTGGGTTTATAGATTTCCCTTCTGTTTTTAATCATAAAACATCAGACTAGCCATAGTTCATTCCTTACCATAAAGAGCATCTTTCTTCTCTGTATATATAAAATTAATTACTGGATATAAGTAAATTCAGGTGTGTAGAGCCACTTTAAGTATGTTCCATTTTAGTCAAATACAAATAATTTAAAAATACGTGACACAGAATAAACAATTTTTTTTGTGCTTTCCTTTGATAAAGAAACAAGGATGGGTGGGGAGTGTTCTGGTGCCATAATGAGAATTATTTACCTTAGCTTTGTTAAACTCTAGGGAAAAACAATATGCTATTTTGGCAATAGCATACTGCCAAAATACTGTCCTGGGATGGGGGGCTAAATTTAAATGGCTATAGACTGGGTAAGATGGCTATATGGAAAACACACAAATACGACTCAATCCAAAGTTTCACAGCACTCAAATTAACCCCAGTTAATTTTTCTTCAACTCATACCTTAAGCTGTGGTTCTTCCTCATCCAGAAGAGAAATAATTCCAGCTATAAGATAAAAGGTATATCATAATTATAAAGCATACGCTAAGATAGAAGATACTGCTTAGTCAAAAATATACCACAATTGGAAAAATTAAGTATTTTTTGAGAAGTGACTTCACTAGAAGAATGATTATTCTTTAAAATTGTGAATGTTTATGAGGTGCCTGGGTGGCTCAGTCATTAAGCATCTGCCTTCGGCTCGGGTCATGATCCCAGGGTCCTGGGATTGAGCCCCACATTGGGCTCCCTGCTTGGTGAGAAGCCTGCTTCTCCCCTTCTCACACCCCCTGCTTGTATTCCCTCTCTCACTGTGTCTCTCTCTGTGAAATAAATAAAATCTCAAATAAATAAATAAAATTGTAAATGTTTCTATTTTGAAGTTTAAGAACTGTGTTATCAAACCCTCGTGACACCACAAAAATCACATTTACCAAATTCAGTGGTTTTCAAAGTGCAGCCCTTGAACCCACAGAATTAGCATTTCCTGGGAACTTGTTAAAAATGCAAATTCTTGGTCCCATCCTAGATCTACTGAATTATAAATTGTGGGGATGGGCCACAAATTTTCCTTGTGACACTGATATCACAGTTGGAGAATCTTTGGCTTAGTGTACTAATCAAAACTTTCCTAGACAATTGTAGAAAAAACTTATTCACACAAAATAAATCAAGAGTTATAAAATTATTTACAAAAAAAGGTGTAGTCATCAACTCCACAGAGTAAAATATATCAATTATTTCAAGATGCCTATATTAAGGCACCACTTTTATATCACAAGTACCCTAGAAGGTATGTTAAATGATGAGCTATCTTGTTCTGACTTCCAATTACCCAAGCACAGTGTTCCCCACATGACCTTGAGGTGTTAGCAGACACTGGAAAGTGAAGGATACTGAAAAGAATACACCTGGTCATATACCGAAGGGATTTTTGGGAAAAGTGTAAGGGAAATTACATCCTTAAACCACAAAGAAACAAACACCACAAAAAAACAAAGAAAACTAAACTGTCTCTCAGATATATGTTTTCCATGTAGATCTTAAAGTCATTCTGGAACACTGAATTCAAACTGTGAGTTGAGGGGCGCCTGAGTGGCTCAGTTGGCTAAGCATCTGCCTTTTAGCTTGGGTCCTGGGATCAAGTTCCGCTCTAGGCTCCTTGCTTGGTGGGAGTCTGCTTCTCCCTCTCTCTCTGCCCTCCACTCCTGCTTCTTGAGCTCTCTCTCTCTCTCTGCGTCAAATAACTAAATAAAATCTTTTCAAAAAAAGATAAAATAAACTGTGAGTTGATTAAAAAGCGTCATGACAAATTTACTTAGGCGATGTAACCATTTTTTTAAAAGATTTTATTTACTTATTTGACAGAGAGAGACACAGCGAGAGAGGGAACATAAGCAGGGGGAATGGGAGAGGGAGAAGCAGGCTTTCAGGTGAGCAGGGAGCCCCATATGGGGCTTGATCTCAGGACCCTGGGACCATGACCTGAGCCAAAGTCAGACACTTAATGACTGAGCCACCCAGGCACCCTGAGATGTAGCCATTTTTAAATGGTAAGTGTAGCTTTGTCAAGTAGCTCCAGCAGTCTTTAGAGAGACATAGAGGAAAGGATACAACATTTAGCCAACACAAGTACACCATGGTGTTGGCTAGGGCATACTACTATTCTAAAAGCGTAAGAGCAGACAGAAAGAACTTCTTGGTATTCTAGTCTGGTATGACAAGTCCAGAACAGAGAGGCTAAACTGACAGAATGCAGAGAAGACAGATTAAAAAATGTAATGGGTGATCCGGAGCAGTTGAGGGTTTGGTGAACTAGTGATATGGAACAGATGATAGAGAATAATGCTTTAAATATGGAACAGATCATAAACAGAAGAACACTTCATCAACATACTAAAAATGCTACCCACTGCCTATCATCAATCAATCATGTATCTGAACTACTTTTACCAAAAGAGGTGAAAAATTTTTTACACTCTCCTGTTTGGTATCACTTAAGGCTAATTTGTTACATGGTTGTCCTGGCTTAGAAATACAGTCTTTGTTCATGGAACACAACTAAATCAAATAAATACTCTACACTCCATATTATTTCCCATCTTAAAAACAAAACAGAACTTTCCTTTGGATGGGGGGAGACGAAGGTATACAAAGAATGTGAAAAGTCTGGGATGCTAAAAAAATCTTTTCTGCCATAATAAAAAGCAAGCAGACATTATGTAAACTTCTTCAATCATTTATAGTAACATTTGGATGTTATTTATAAATACAGAAGTACGTTCCAGTTATAAGTTGAAAATGGCTGTCTCCAAGGATAAGGAAGAGGAAAGAGTGGGGGATTACTATCTTAAAGCTTTTTAGCATAATTTCCCTTTATGTGCCTATATTATGTTACAAACCCACAAAATCCCACTCATCTCACATCTCTCTCCTGCAACCACCTATCTCTATCTCTCCACTCCCTTTTGCTGACAAATCTTTTGAAAAACAGTATGAGTTCACCTCTTACCACTATGTTCTTAGTACTTAGCAAATGACTAGAGAATAAATGAAAGAATTAACTGATGAATCCATACCAAAACTGTGAGGCTAGCTTGTTTAGCACCTGGGACAGATCCTAAGCCACTGTGAGCCACAGAACAGGAAACAAGGTGACAAAATGTTTTGGGCAAAGGCTGGTAAGTAATTCAGTAAATGTAACAAATATACACTCACCACAAGTATACTAAATCACCACAACTTCTCAGAATAGTACCTTAAAGATCATTACTCTTGCCACTCTTAATAGGTTTAAATTCTATCATATTCCCACTAAGTATTTTTTCAGGCTCTCCTTAAAATACTCTAGGGATTAATTTATTAATTTCATTAGTTGATTCCTCCATTCTAAATATACTTCTGAACTTCTGCTATCTGCTTGACGGTGCTCTAAGAATTATGAAAACAAGTTTGCTGCCCAAACTTGTGTCTACAGAGAGACAGTAATCAGGTAAGTAAACAAAGTAATCGCAGGGCTGTGGTGAAGGAAGGGGACAGCTAAGGGGAAGAGAGGCAGGCAGCATATTTTAAAAGAATGATCAGGAAAGACTAACATTGGAATTGGGACTAAAGATTGAGAAGCTAAGGGAAAACTTGAGGAAAAAGAGTCTAGAAAGAGGGAACAGAATACGCAAGGGTCCTGAGGTTAGGAGAGAAACTGACATATTCAAGGAACAGAAAGAAGGCCAGTATGAATAGGATATAGTGAGTGAGGAAGACAGTAGTATAAGACAAAGTGGGAATCCAATGATATAAGTCTTTGGTTAAAAGTCTGGATTTTATTCTAAACACAATGGACATTCCTAGAGATGTTAAGCAAAAAAATGACATGTGATTAAAGTTTGAAAAAAATTACTCTGACTACAACAAGAAGAATGGACTGTATGAAGATAACAGTGGAAAAAACAAAATCTTACGGCCGTTACAGAAACCCAGGCAAAAGATAAAGGTGGTCTGGGCTCATACAGAGCTGTGGCAATGGACAGATGTGAAACAGAAGGAGCTTTACATTTACAAATGGTAAGAAACTTCATGCTCATTTTACCTTTAGAGAACTGTGACTGGAAGAACTTTTTCCTATTTGAACTAAAATTCATCTCATTTGTACCTCCAAGAGAGAAAAGTCTAATTCCAGGTAGAGGTGACACCTCTTGAAGTCTTTGAAAATAGCTTTATATCTCTGGGGTCTCCACCAATTCCTTTCAGCAATCCTCACAAATACATGGATTTGAGCGCCATACAAGTTAGTCCAAGCAAGTCTGTTTACGACAAAATACTTGTGGGACAAGTGTAGATAAACAGGACGAGAAAAGGGTGTGTGAACAGGCAAGCAAAAAAAAAACAAAACAAAAAAAAACACTAAGGCGGTGGACAGCTACATGCAAATCATTCTTTGGGGGAGAGGGGGTTTAACAATTCTCCACTGGATCCTTGAAGCTTATCTCATTTCCAATGTCATCGCCCGGATCTACATATGCAATGATTAAGTGTATGAAACCCGCTCCGCACGCCCATGAATTCTTTCTTCAATACACAACACGCACTGAGCCCCTAGCCTCCAAACTACAGACAGATGATTATTATAATGCAGTCTCCAAGTGCTGTCTTCACCGAACACGAAAGTTTTCTGGGCGCCTGAACTGAATACTCGTGGAACAGCCCCACAAACATCCCGCCTCAAATGTAATTTTCGATTTGACTCCAAGGAGAATGGAGCCGGGGCCGGGGCCAGAGCACTTCTGTAGTTGTTAGGCTGTCCTACCCGCCGATCGCACCGGGGGCCAGCCCATCTTAACCATAAGCGAGGGAAGCGCTGGGATCCGACGACCCCAGGGCCACCTTCGGGAGGGACAGAAGTGAGGACGCCCCCCTCCCCGGAGATGGGGATCGGAGAAGGGCCCAAGAAGCTCCTCGGGTCCGGGCACGGGGGTGTGACTGGGGAGGGATGCCCAGGCGCTCCAGCCCGCGCGATCCCCCCGAGCCGGAGGTTGTCGCCGGGCCCTGAGAGGCCGGGCCCAGACCTCCAGCCCCCAGGCCGGGGGGTGGGCCGTGGGCAGCGAGGGGCCGCGCAGGCCGGCGCTCTGCCGGGAGGTGCCCAGTCACCGGCCCTGACTCAGCTAAAAGCCGGCGTGGCGGCTCCTCCCTTTCGGCGCCGGCAGCGGTCGCACTCACCAGCTGAAGTGATCATGGCTGCGTCCCGCACGCGCCTGCCCGCTCGCTCGCCGTCCCGGCCGCGCCGTCTATCTGTCAGCTCCGGGCCCGTCCGCTCCGCCGCGCCTCCTGGATCCCCCGGTGCGGTGCTCAGTCAGTAGCCTCCTCAGGCCGCCGGCTCGCTCCTCTTTCAGGACCCCGCCAGCCCCGGAGCTGCCCGCCGCCCCGCCTGTCGCTCGGTGCAAAATCTCCGGCCGCGGCCTGCGATTTTCTGCGCCGCCACTGCTGCCCCGGCCCTCGCGAAAGTGTGCACGGAGAGCTCCATGTTTTCTCTGACTCTCCTCGAGGTCCAGCGCTCCCGCCGGGGCGCGGACCCTCCTTGGCACCTGCGATCAGGCTTCAGGATAGCCACCCCCAGAAAGAGGACCCCATTATCACCCGCCATTGCTCAGAGAAAGGGTGTTGCGGGCCGGTGCTCATGGTGCTCGCAGCACCACCTACTGCTTGGGCGGTTTCTCTGCATCGTTCCCGCCCGTCCGCCCGCCAAACCTGCGGGGATAGGAGAAAGGCAAAGGACGATATCTTAAGAAAATGAGTTTCAAAGTTTTTAAAAAAGCAGAATCCGTCTTCAAAAGAAATCCTCACAGAAATGCTTTAGTATCATAATGAATCCCTAAGTAATCACTGGCTTATAATAAAATTGAACAATGATAATTTTCGTTTTACATCTGGAATAGTTAATACTGTATGTTGCTTAAAAGAAGCGCGAAAAGATTTATAATTAAGGACGCCAGGGTAGCTCAGTGCGTTAAGCGCTGCGGCTCAGGTCAGGATCCCAGAGTCCTGAGATCCCTGCGGCGAGTCCCCTCCCCCTTTCCCTCTCTTCCGGTCTGTGCCCTCTCTTTCTTTCTCTCTCTCTCAAATAAATAAACAAATACTTTAAAAAATGATATATAGTGAAAGTGTTCCATAGAAAAAAGAGCTTCCCATTCTTGCCTTCTACGCGTCTAGTTCTTCTTTGCCCCCATAGCAACAGTTCTTGGTTTTTATCTTTTTTAAATAAAGATTTTATTTATTCATTTGAGAGAGAGAGACAGCACTAGCGAGAGTGAGCACAAGTGGGAGGGAAGGGCAGAGGGAGAGAGAGAGAGTGGGAGAAGATGGCTCCCTACTGAGCAGGGAGGACTAGGTAGGGCTACCTACCATCCCAGGACCCCAGGATTGTGACCTGAGCCTAAGGCAGATGCGAACCGACTGAGTCACCAGGCGCCCCTCCTGGTTTTTGATACGTCTGATTTGAAATGGTAATTGTGATGGCCACCAGCTTCAAGAGCCAATCTACTTTGATAGTCAGTACTGAGAAAGGCTTCACAAAGATTAGAGACAGATGGTGGCGTTTTTAAGCCACTAGTCTTGCACCGTCAAGTTACTCATGGATTAGATAGCAATTACTAAAGATGATTTCTGAAAAAATAAATAAAATTATTTCCAAGGCCTTGTCAAAACAATGCAATCTACTGGCACAAGCAATATTTTGTGCTTGACTTAAAATTTGGTTGATAACACATTGGAGTGAATGTGTGAATTTTTAAAAAATTAGTATTCTAGAGCTAAGGTGGTTAAAATACATCAAATATAATTATTAAACACTTCTGAAGAACCTGTAGATCAGATTGGAAGGCACTACCCTGAGAGGTGTGCACACACACACACACAAACAGTTATCTGGGAGTATTGTTTCACAGAGGCACTTTGGCCCATCCCTCACATGAAGACACCTGCATGCCTGAAACTTCTAGAGGAATCACACAAAACAGGCGATGGAAATGAGTGGAGCAGGCAGAGTGTAAGGAAGTGGTACCTCAGCAGGAGGGTGAGTGGCAACTAAGAAGCGACAAAACGAAGAATGTGTGGTCCACTAAAAGAGAGGAGTGGCTACTTCTTCTCCTGCGGTGTTGCTGTGCAGAACTACTGGGGCACCTGGGTGGCTCGGTCAGCTAAGCATCTGACTCTTGATTTCCGCTCAGGACATGATCTCAGGGTCATGGGATGGAGCCCCTCAGTCAGGCTGCACTGGGCATGGAGACTGCTTAAGATTCTCTCTCTTCTAAAAAAAAAAAAAAAAAAAGATTCTCTCTCTTCTTGCCCCTCCCCCCCTTCATGTACTCTCAATCTCTCTCTTAAAAAAAAAAATATAAATAAATAAATTAGTCAGTAAGTAAGTGTTGGCAATTAATTCAAACAGTTTTAAAACAAGAGAAGACCAGGTGCCACGTCTGCTCTTCAAAGAGAGGACATTATGAGAGGATCATCATGTCTCTGGCTTGGATACTTGGCTTTTAACTTCCCCGAAGTTAAATGGTTTATTCGTCTCCATTTAATTGTATACTCTTTAGTCACAGCGATCTTTTCAAAACTCAACTCTGACCACCGTCTCTGCTCCTTGAAACCTTCAGCCCTCATCCTGGGCTCTATTCTTATGCTTCTTCTTTCTAGTTTCTGTCCAAAGCCTTTGTCTCACTCCACATTCTCCCTGTGAGAGATCCATGCCCCCATCTCTGTGGACAGAATGGTGGCCTCCTCAAATGTATACCGTAGCCCCATCTTCTCTCTGGAGCTCCAGACTCATACATTTACCATACATCTCTGCTTGATACTCCTTAACTCAATAACTTCAAAGCTCCATGCACGTCTCCTGCCTTGATCTGGGGGTGGAGAAGGGCACCAACAGCTACTAAAGCTGGGCCATGACTGTTCCCTCCCGCTCACTGGGTCGGTACCAGCTCTGGTCTACTTAACCTCTCTCACAGCAGCCAAGCTCCCATTTCCTGGCAGTCTCGGCTCCCCCTCTTCTTTTCTGGCTGCAACCACTTCCAACAGCTTTGCCTTCCTGCTCACCATCTCAGGATGCTCCCGTCTGTTCTCCACGTCAGCCGGAAGCACGACCAAAAACAAGGAAGACAAGGACTCTCTCCTCCAAGATTTCCACCCAACCCTGCTTACCCTTAGTCTTTATGTCCCAGACCTCCACCCTGGCATGCCACAGTCCAGCGATCCGGAACTGCTGGGGCTCTCAGAGTCTGACCTTGTCTCTGACCCTGGTATTTGCCTTCCTCTGTCTTCCTTTCCCTCTTCCCCTACCTACCAACCAGCTCCTCCTCCAGGTGGGCCTTTCTTGACCGCCCCACTGTGTGTCCCCTTGCATCCTTTACTCCACACAGCTATCGTCCTGTCTCCTTGCCCAGGTCCCAACTGGACTAGGAACTTCTCAAGGAGACGAGCCACATCTTATTCATCTCAGTATCCCCTATAGCAACCAGCATAGTGTTAGGCAAGCTGTAGGTGCTCAATAAGTGTTGGATGAATGGATGAAGGCGGAGTCAGTTAGTTATTGGCACAATGCTGGAACTCACACCTGTGTCTCTGAAACCCTTGCCCTCTCCAAATTTTATAATGAGATATATTGGTCTTCAGAGAAGATTGAGGACAGACCAAAATCACTGAAGGAATTCCTCCCCAGTGCTCAATTCATAAACAACTATCTGCCTCCAAATTTAGGACTGAAGCAAAAATTCGCAAAGCCCAAACAAGGTCCTCTGAAGGCTCACACAGACCAGGACAGATCGGGACAGACCGGGGCGACTGTCAGGGTGAAGGGAAGAAACCAGAGACGGCACTTAACTTTGCTTGAGCGACCACCTTAAACAGGGCTCAGGAGCTTGCCTGGAGCATCTCCCTGGCCCTCGCGACGCCCTCTAGTGGTCACGGTGCTCCCCAGAAGGCGGAGAACTCCGCGCGGGGCGAGCGCCCTGGGACCACCCGTATCCTGCCCTCCACGGCTCCCGACCCCCATGCCCAGCCTCGGGGGTATTAGGAGGGCTCGCTCCTGCCAAGAATCGGGCTTGACTGCTATTTGAGCTGAAGCGTTATGAGTTGATAAGGGCAGGCGTCGTCGGAGCCGGGAAACACGGGATCAAATCCCTGCTTTGCCACTTAGCGGCGCTGTGGTCACGTGGTCACTGAACCCCAGGCGCGGAGGGGACCGGCCCACCTGCCCCTCAGGGCCCTAAGTGAGGGGAGGTGCTCTAGTTAGGGTGTGGTGTAGAGCAGCGCTGAATAAACCTCAGATCTTAGGTCAGAGGGCCAGGCCCGGAGGCTGGTGGATGCTTTAGGTACACCACGCATGCCACATGCTAGTCGAGTGAAATCATTTGTTCATGGAGCAGAAATGCAAACGCAGCAGTGTGAGACGGGCTTCCGGTGGGGGGTGGGGGCGGTGCTTGATGGGAGGGAAACACCTGGATGGGGCCCTGGGTGAACTGAGGCACAAAAAGACCCGCAAAGCCATCTGAGACACTGAACTCTCTTCCCCCGGGGACGGACTCCGGGGGGACAGCTCCTATCCTGGGCGACCGGAAAACTGGCAAGCTGATGCAGGAAGCCACTGCCCTTCCCTTCCTGGGGGTCTGGGGTGAGGCGGGAAGAGCCACACCGAACCCCTAAGACAGTATCCTGCACGTTTCCATTGTTCTAGACTCTTGCTTTCACACTGGCTAGCCCCTAGCAACAGGTGCAACCAAGAACTGGAAACGCAGCCATTGCAAATCCTGGAACTGATTTCTAGATTCCATTTTATTTCATTTCATTAAAATTTAAAGACTGATGCCCAATTTAGTCATTGGGAAACTTTTAAGTATATCTGGAGCAATTTGAGAGTGAATCTCTTTTTTCAACTACAAATTTCATGAACTCTAAATACAGATCAAGTATTTTGGTTTAAAAATTTGGTGTCTAAATCAAGCTGTTGTATAATAGCCTCACAGGATTTCGAAGATGCAAACTGTGTCATTACAAATGCTTTATATTTAAGTGGAAATAATGCTATTTTGGACATTCTGGGTTAAATAAAATATATTATTAAATAAAATATATTATTAAAATTAGTTCCATCTGTTTTTTTTTTTTCCTCATGTGGCTACTAGAAAAATCTAAACCTACATATGGTCCTGGTGTTAGATTTCTCTTAGGCGGGGCTGGTCTAGACCTACCCAGAGGTCTTGTGCCCTCTGACCTCCCTTTTAAGGCCTGGCCCTGCTTCTTGGTGTTGGCACAGGCCGGACCAAACCAGACTGAGGGAGAGAGGCTAAAGGTGAGACCCCCTCCTGCCAGGGAGCAAGGGGCTCAGAGTGGCTGCCCTGGCAGCTAGGTTCTGGAGTGGGCAAGATCCCTGGGATGGCAGGTGATTGGTTAGGGTAGCCCAGAGTTGGGGTAACTATCTGAGAAGCCCTCATTAACCAGTGAGGGAAAGAAGAACCGCAGGGCAGCAAGACCCAGTATGTGTAATCAGGACTCAGAATGAGGGCTTAGTCACAAGGACTCAGAGCCTAATGACTCCACAAGTGCAGAACAGGACAGAAACCAGCCTGACTTAAGACTTACCATGTGAACTCCTACCTGAGGGGCTCTGAATTTCACCAGTCAGGTGTGGGTGGGCCCTTGCAGCAGGAGCCCTGGCTGGGGAGCTCAGGGAGCTCAGGGAGGAAGTCAGACTCTGCCAAAGTCCTGGACCCGCAGGGGCCCCAGGGCCCGGGCCAACTCTGGACCTGAGCCATTCCACACCTTGCTCCCTTTGGGATCTCTGTGAACCAGGGCATATCCCCGTGGGTAGCCTCTGTTTCTGCTCCCAGTTCAGCAGCCCCAAGTATAACATAACGCAAGGGCTCTGGCTCAGGGGGCAAAGGCATCTGAAGAATTCGTGTACAATCCTGGTCAGCCACCCTGCCTTGCACCTCCCTTCCTTTGAACTCAAAGATTACACAAGCGACAGCCTGTCTCAATCCTTGATCCACTAACACACAAGACCGGGTCAGAAGGGGGTTGTGCAGCCCTCAGGTATGAAACAAAAAACTCTCTCCCCGCAGTGCTGTTTTTGTTTGCCGTCCAAACAGGACAAAGTGCAGGCCTCACCAGCCAGCCCCACAGTAAGGAGGTGTTACACTTTGAAGCATATAGACTATCAGGTTAACATGGCTGTCGTCGCCTTTTCCCATGAGCTTGGGTCCTGGTTCTCTGGCTGGGATAAGAGGGGGGCTTGTTGAGAACACACTGGTGTTTGGGGGCCTTGGACCCCAGCCCCTTTGCAGGTTTGCCCTGTTCTTGGTTTGACGACTGAAGGACTCCTCTTGCATGGTAAGTCTTGGAGACAAATACTTCAAGAGGAGAGAAACCATGACACAAATATTATACAGGGCTCTCTGGGGCTGAGGCAAGGCCATCTTGCCTCGTTAAACATGCTCATAGGTGCACACGAACGCACACATTTGGGTGAGCCGCAAGCAAAATGCTATCTTTGAAAACCATCTCTTTTCAAACATTTACTTTCCGGCTACATGTCTTTCCAATTCCAGCCAACAGGGTTGTAGAGATGTTTCCCCAGGGCAGGACTGGAAGACTTTCAGGCCAAACTATTCCAGAGGTTCCCACCTTTTGCCCAGGCTCCCTGCTCCCACGGGCTCCTGGGAGCAATGCTTTGAGAACAAATGCGAAGATCCATTCTGGTTTTGATTAGACAGCCATGAGGTACTGTTCGGTTTTATTAGATAGAAGGAATTATTGATTCAAGTCAGAAGCAGCACAACTACTCCCATATTAGAAGGATTAATACCCACCAGTCCAGAGTGTGACTTGGCTGGAAACCCCCACCAATGGCTCCCAGTACCACTGACCCCATTCGGGGCCTCTATTCCCAGACAGACCCACCGCAATCTTTGGGCCTTGAAAGTCCTCAGGGAAGAGACCTACCGCCAAGGTCATCCCTTCCAGCACCTAACTCTTGTGTCTGCTAGAAAAATACCAACTAGATTATTCCTAAAAAGATCATGTGTAGCCATGTGTTGAGAAACCCAACGTGGGCCCTTTAGTCTCTCAGTCCAGTCCCGTGTTTCCCGGTTGGGAAGCAGAACACGAACCTCAGGAAAGACCTTCTGTCTTCAGCTAGTCACCAGAGACACTGAAAATAACGAAAAAGTTATACGTAGACCACTCTTTATCCCACAGGTATGCGAACTCGAATGTTCACCAGGACCAGGCAGGTGGCACGTACGAGTGAAGTAGAGAGGCAGATTAGATGGGAGGGAGGGGGGCTCTACCCAGGGGAGGGGGGTTGCAGTGAACTGGACGTGATGGCATGCCCTGTCCTCTATCCAGCAAGCTACATTTTTTATGTGCAATTTCTCAAGTTTCCAATATTGGCAACAAATACAAAAGGTTTTTAAACACAGCAGAGGCTGTGCCTTGTAACTTCTGCCTTAGGTAATTTCCCACCTTAATAAAGGCTCCCCCCAACCAAATAATACAACTCGAACCCAATTATTGCAAAGAAATTATCAGAGAAATAGAAAAATAGAGCAGCTTTGAAAATACCAGTCTCCTCATTTCAAAACAAAATCTACGGTAATCCATTGAGTTCATTCTTGTGTAGAAGGAGGTCAGCTGGGTCTACGTATTGGTGAGACAGCTTTGCATTATTAAAATGACACCTGCTGCTAACCAGCCCCAAATAAGAGGTCACCCCGCCTGCCCTCACGTTATCCCCATGAGGCAGAGAAGGGATAGAATTAGGCTGCTTAGTATGAAGAATAAATTGAGGCCTAGAACCAGGAGGGACCCCACCTTGATATCACACAGCCCCTCGGCCACAGGTTTCCAATTCCACATTGTGGTACCAGACATTAAAGCCAAAGTACTACTGGAAGGTAGGCAGAACCTTGTAGAACCCTGGACATATAGCCCCGCTGCATGTCTGCAGAGCAAATAATGCACAAATGAATGAATTTAGCTACTTCCCTTAGACAGGGCTTCCTACCAGGGCAAATCAGGAGCTGCTCTTTCCCATTCCAAAGACTGCATTTCTCCAGGGGTAGGCAAGGAAGGCAAGGGAGGTAATGCAGAGTTCCTTCTACGAGTGAACAGATGGCTTTTCTGGCTTTGAAGGGAACATCATCATCAACCCTGTCTGACTCATAAACAGAGAAAAAAGGGATTCAGGAACTTGGCACCTCTGGGCTGGGTCTGCTTTGACCTTGGACAAGGGCCTGAGATGGAGAGAAAGTCCCATGTCCTTGTAATGCACACTCCTATCTTTCTTGTTTGTTGTCATAGACAGTTCCCAGCATCCTTATTCTCAAAGGATTTGGCACAGAAAGTCAACATCAACATGAGGAAGAAAGAGGGCATGCAAAGCAGGTGGCTGTCTTTGCTCTGACCCAACAGGCCCCCAGGGTAGCAGTGGAATCTTTATGTTGGCTTTGCTCTGGGAGCCAAGGTCTCAGGAAGCCCAACCCTCTCTTCTGGGGGTGGGGTACTCTTAGCATTTCATAGGGAGAAGGGATTGGCTCACTCAGTTTCTCAAAGGAGCCATGATGGGCAATTTTGGTGGAACAAATCTTTACTGTTACAGATTGTACTGTAGGTTGTGAGAAACCAACTAAGTGCCAGGGGTACCTCATAGTCACAGTAACCCCCACACAACACACACACACACACACACTCACTCTCACACTCAAACACACACGTTTCCAGTGCTACCTGGAACGGTAGCCTGGTTCTTGGTTGAGAGCCCCTGGGCTCAGAGCCTGGTCATGTGTTTGAGAAACAGAAGCTCCAAAGGTTCAGTGGCATGTCCAAGGCCACCCCCCGTTCCCGATCTGATGACTTCTGGTCCAGAGTTCTTTCCAGTTGCACTTGAAATGATGGATTTTCATGCAAACACACCATGGGCTGCCACAGCACCACAGAGCCTCAAGGTAGACAGCCACCTGTCCCAATGGCATAGAAAAACTGAGGTACGGAAAGACCAGATAACCTTACTGTGATCGGGGAGTGAGCAAATGTGAGGTGGGAGAGGGCAGGTTCCAGGAAAATAAGTTTTCCTAGCTGGTTCAATGCAGCAGCCCCCCCGACAGGTGGGGACTTTGTAGTTACCACCATTCCAAGGTCAACACGGAAGCAAGGGGGCTCAGTGAGAAGAAGCCAGTCCCCAGTGTGCAGGTTAAGAACGCGGGTGGCCCGGTGGTCCAGCCTTCATCTTGAGTCTACAGCGGAGTCAGCAGGAGCAGGGACAAGTCCATCACAGGCTCTCGACCCCTTCCTGGTGTCCTCACAGTCTCCATTGGGACATATGGCTGTCAGGGCCAGCTCCTCCTCAGTGTCCTGGAGGTGATCTGGAACACAAGAGAAGGAATCACCCAATCAGAAGGTCAAGTTTAGGAGTGAGTAAGGTAGGAGCGAAAGGGAGGAAGTCGGCCCCTGTAACATCTACTTAAAAACCACAGTAAAATATGTATCAAGACCTTAAAAATGTACATACCCTTTGACCCAGCAATTCCACTTCTAGAATTTTATCCTAAGGAAATAATTAGGAATAATTAGTGGAACTGCCATCTTGGGATGAAATGACACGGAGGATGGCTCAGCAGAGAGAAGGCAAGGACCTAGGTCCTCAATGGGGTCACTGGGCCCTGGAATTGACCAGCTCTGAAGCTGACTCTACCTCTAGACTATCTTTTAGGCGAGATACTGAATGCCCTTGCTATGCCAGCTTGAGACATGGTTTCTCTCCCTGCAGCAAAAAAGCATCCTAACCTAACGTGATGTCCAAAGAAGGGACTGGTTGAGTTCCAGTCATGGAACTCAATATGGGCTCACCCATATGATGAGATTGTCAATGGGCTCACCCATATGATGAGATTCTGGCATGAAAAATGATGCATCAGGGCACCTGGGTGGCTCAGAGGGTTAAGTGGGTTAAGGCCTCCATCTTTGGCTCAGGTCATGATCCGGGGGTCCTGGGAGCGAGCCACGAGTCGGGCTCTCTGCTCAGCAGGGAGCCTGCTTCCCTCTCTCTCTCTGCCTGCCACTCTGCCTACTTGTGATCTCTGTCAAACAAATAAATAAAATCTTAAAAAAAAATGATGCATCATCCCCATTGAGCACAGAGTCTGCTTCTCCCTCTCCCTTTGCCCCTAGCTCCTGCTCATGCAGTCTCTTGCTCAAATAAAGAAAATCTTTTTAAAAAGATGCATAAAATTCCATAGAACTACACACACACACACGCACAAGTAACGCTGAGGGACTCTTCATAAGATCTGTGGATTGTTTCAATGTCAATATCCCAGTTGTGATATTATCCTATAGTTTTGCAAGATGCTACCAGAGTGGGAAACTGGGCCAAGTGTACACAGGATCTCTTTGTATGATTTCTTACAACCGCATGTGAACCTACGATTACCCACCATTCTCCTGAAAGAGAAAAGATGTTACTGATAGGTAATTACTGCTGTGGAATATTGCACACTGACAATATGTTGCTGTGAAGGAAGTGGATTCCAGAACGGTATGTATGAATGTCTGTACTTCCATATTTACTGTGTAAGTTATAAATGCATACACATAGTCCATGAATGCAATTTTCATTTTAATACATTCACTTCTACTTGAGATTAATTTGTTATGCTATAGGGATGCCTGGTTGGCTCAGTCCTAAGAGCATGCAACTTTATTTTTTTTTTTAAGATCTTATTTATTTATTCATTGATGGGGGGGCAGAAGCAAGGGGTGCGGCTGGCAGAGGGAGAGGCAGGCTCCCTGGTAAACAAGGAGCTTGAGATACTGGACTTGATCGTGGGACCTGAGCCCCGGAAGGCAGACGCTTAACTTACTGAGACACCCAGGCATCCTGCGCACGCAACTCCTGATCTTAGGGTCATGGGTGTGAGCCCCGTAGGGGGTGTAGAGATTATTTAAATAAATAAATTTTTAAAGAAATTGTTACATCCTACAGAGAGGGGAGTTATCCAAGATTTATGTAAAATTGTTTATGATTCCTTTGCTTTATTATTTTTTCCCTTTGGTTTCCAGAAATATCCACACTGATGATGGAGAGACTGAAGTTAACGTTTTTGCAATGGAATGCTTTGAATACCTGATGCATTTGGCTGATAATTCATGTATTATATAGAAGCATATTTATTACAATTTAAACGCCACAAGGAGGTATATAGATAGGTAGACAGACAGATGAACAGAATGGTCTATGTCAAAATACAGCTGATAGTTACTTTTGAGTGATGGGATTCAGCAAATGATTTTCATTCTTGTTTTCCTTTCTCAAATTTTTTGAGCTTTCCCCCGTAATAGGCAGAATTCTAAGATGACCCTTAAGATTTCCACCACTCGGTGTACCCATCCTGCGTAATCGCCTCCTTCCGGTGCCGGTGGCGTCTGTCAGTAGGATGGGATCATCACTCCCTTGATTAGGGTCCCATATAGGACAACAGAATGGTTCCCCCTGTGACTGAGTGACATTATCAGAGATCAGAAAGTCTCCTGCTTCCTGAAGGAGCAGCTGCTGTGTTGAGAGACGTGTGGCGAGATGGCTGTCGGCTGAGAAGAGCCCCAGCTGATGGCCACTAAGAAGGCATCGAAGAAGGGAATTCTGCCCACACCCACTGCAGCATGAAGGCCTCTGGCTCCGGAAAGGAATGCAGCCCAAGCGATACTCTGATCGGCTTTGTGAGACTCCTGACCCATGGAAATTGTGAGGAATTAACGGGTGTTGTTGTAAGCCGCTGAGTCTGTGCTCACTTCTTACGTGCCAAGGGAAGGCTAACACCTCGCCTGGTGATTTTTTTTTAAACATAAAGGGACACAAGAAAAGTTTGTTTTAAAACACTGCCCGTTGCTTCTGTAACAGAGCTGTGCTGTTCAGTACACGCTGGGGCCATGGGTCACGTACATTTAGGTGGTTACAACGTACTCCCCCAGTACTTTCCAGCTCTCACAACAGCCTCAGTGCCCACTGGGTGCTCCTAGGGACTCCGAAGAACTGTCTTTCCCCCCTTCTCTCTTTAGTGGCTTGAGAAGCCTACACTAGAAAAAGCTTCCAGCTGAGTTCCTTCCTCTCCCTTCCCAAACTGCCAGTGTTGGGTCCAGGCTGCTCCTTGTCCCTCCTGGGACTAGGCAGTCCCCTCCTAATTGGCTCTGCCTCCAGTCTTGCCCTGCCTCACAATCTTGTCACCTCTCCAAAACGCCCCTAATCTGGACAGCCCTGCTCAGAAATGGCGAGCAGCTCACTATTCGTGGGACACTTGGGTCCAGAGTCCCGATTTGGTCCCAGCTCTCCTCCTCAGCCTCAGCCCTCCCAGTCTCCTGGTCCTCAACCCCTGGCACTCCCAATGGGGGCCCCTTTTCTGAGCATGACATCATGCCTGCAGGCCTTCATTCATACTGCTTCCTCTCCAAGGTATCCCCCTTGCTGCCTAGGACACTCTCCAACCCCTGGCTCCAAGGTCGTGTGTTCTGAAGCCTCAGGGGAAGGTTAAATGCATTGGCTCCAAGCACCCCACCATGTACGGGGCAGACATCTGACCTGCCCACACCGATGCATTCATTAGTGGGAGACCTATGGGGCTAGAGTCCTACTGGGGGGTCTGTGTGCCTGTGGCCCTCAGCAGGAACACCTCACATCCTCACATCACTCACCTCCACGCCCCGCACATGGCAAGTGCTCCGTGGATGTCGGTCAACCCTATCCCTTAGGTCCCTGTGTGCACAGGACCCACCCCATAATCCCAAGCACCTGGCCCGCAGGGTCCAGAAGTTCAGGAAGAATGCACACTCACCCTGAGCTGGGTCACTGGGGGAGGTGGCATCTGGATCCTTCCCCCGGCTCCAGGGACCCCAGGAAAAGCATGCCAGCAGTGCTGGGAGGCCCGGTCTCTCCCAGGGTCCTGCTGCCAGAAAAAACACAAGGTCCCAGACGCAGCAGGTGAGCACATTTGAGAGATTTTTCTGTTCAGCAAACCAAGTGCTTCAATTATCAACTGCCCTAGTTTCAACTGTTTGATTAAAAAAACAAAGATTCTGGGGGGCTCCTGGGCAGCTCAGCTGGTTAAGCATCTGCTTTGACTCGGGTCATGGTCTCAGGGTCCTGGAATTGAGCCCCATGTCAGGCTCCCTGCTCGGCAGGGAGTCTGCTTCTCCCTCTGGTCCTCCCCTCGCTTGTGCTCTCTCTTTCTCTCTCTCAAATAAATGAATAAAATCTTTAAAATTCTTTTAAAAAAGATTCTGCTTTGCTAAGTGGGGTGGAGTTTTTGTATTTGCAAAATTGACCCCCCCAAAAAGTGACATGAAACTAATAACAATGACATAGCACCAAAGAAAATACTCAAAGAGCAGAAATTTCCCCTTGAGTTTTGGTTCAAACTATCTCTTAATGGGAATAGACTTAATCGTTTTTTATAACTACTGTAAATCAATTATATGTTTTTTTAAAAGATTTTATTTATTTATTTGAGAGAGGGAGAGAGAGAGAGAGAGAGAACACAAGAGGGGGAAGGGTCAGAGGGAGAAGCAGACTCCCCGCCAAGCAGGGAGCCTGATGTGGGACCCGATCCTGGGACTCCAGGATCATGACTCGAGCAGAAGGCAGTCGCCCAACCAACTGAGCCACCAAGGTGCCCTAAATCAATTACATGTTGAGTCTAGTTTCCTTATTTTTTTTTAAAGTTTTCAACACAGTAGAAACTTTAATACTTAAAACTATAAGCTACCATTTTTCATCTAATTGATTGGCAATGCTCAAAAGTCTAGTTTCCTTCTTATAATAAACACCTCAGCACCTGGGAGCCCCCACTCTCGGGAAAATGGCCAACTGGAACACAGAACATCCTCTTTATAAGTCCTCATGCAGGACCTATTTACTCTGAATTTGTACCCACTTCTAATAAGACTGGGTCCTTCATTGGTTTAGGATCAGGGTCCTCAGCTGGATTAAGCATAAACTAGGTAAAAGGTCATTGCCAAGGCCAGGCAACCTAAAAGTATAAGAATAGCCATCAGGCAGTGAGGAAAGAGATTGGAAAACTTAAAAAAAGCCAGATGCAGTTACTCTCAAAATCTTAGCAACAGAACTGCTCCGTGTTAGCAATCCATGGCATTGTCCACTGAAAAAGCCCCGAAGAGAGTAGTGGACAGTGAGTTATACCTATACTCCTTAATTTTGGTCATCAGTGAAAGGTTTCATGTTGTTCAGGATGTTTCTATAAAAGTGGAAACAAGTTTAAACAGTAAAGAATGATTCCTTTGCAAAGCGTTAAGATTTCTTAAGTGATAATATTTAAAGGGAGGCAAGGATTCTGCATGCCAGGCAAGGTGTTGGGAAATGGGGATATAACGGTGGTTAAACTCACCAAGTGACAAAATCTGGTGCTTAAGAGTTCTGGGATTTCAATTGCAAATTTACAAGTGGGAGTGGGGAGGGTCAGGGAAGGCTTACTGGAGGAGGAAGTCTGGTCCCAAATGATGAAATGGGACTGTCAGGTGAAGAGGAGGACAGGAGAAATGGGTTTTCATTCAAGGCAACTTTAAGATGTACAAAAACTTGAGGAGGCCAGAACACACTTGGCTCTGGAATTAAAGGTTGTTCCTGGAGATTAAAGGTTGTTCCTGGAGAATGGGAGAGGGCTAAGAGACTAAGAACTTGGAATTTTCTAGATACCAGCTCATTGGGAGCAGAAAATCTATTTGTGTGAATTCCTTCCTTTCCCCTGTGGGGCCAGATCCGTGAAAGGACTGGCAGTGACAATCACAATAACAATTCACCTCAGGACTTTTTATGCCTTTCAGAATACTGTTACAGAGTTTCAAATTTAGCAGATTCAACAGAAAGGGGTTGTAGGCACTAGATGTGGGGGTGGGAGGAGTGAGGCTGGGGCTGAGCCTAGGGCTGAGATGCATGGCTTTCACTCAGGCAGGCCAAGCTAGCTGGTAGATCTGGGACATTTGGGACATCGGAGGTACCAGGTCTCCTTACTGAAAAGCATCCCTGCTCCCCGGCAAGCCTGGCATCTCCCAGTTTCTGGTTAATACACCAATGCCCAGAGAAGCAGAACACAGTCTCTGTGTTCATTACCACTTTAGCAAGAATGGAAGGCTTGAGGTCTTGGGACAGCAGCAGGTGCGGGGACGGTGGGGGCAGGAAGGGATCTGGGAGCGCAAAGGACAATCCTGCCCCTCTCAGCTTTGCCAGATCCCGCTGTACTTAGTGTCAGTATTTTAATCCTGAGACCTGGAAAAGCTCTTGTAAAACCTTCCGATCGGTACCAGGGTGGAAGAGATTTCTCACATTTCTGCTGATGGCAGTAGTTACCCAGGCTGGGTGCCCTCACTGCCCTTCCCACGCTTCAGGAGAACGTGGAGAGAAACGCAGCAGTGGGTTCACACCCAGAGTGGGATTAGAAAATTCTGGGCCCGCAGTCCCTCACACCCTTTTCCCACACTCAGAGCCTTGGCACCTATTCCTGTGAGCCAGTGGGACATCCACGCTAAGCCTCCACAGCACAGGGTCCTGGAAGCTCCTGCCACCGCCAGCCCCCAGGTCCCAGTTCTATTCCCTTCCCACCTTGGAACTTGGGCCTCCTGATGCTTTCTCACCTCCTCTCCCTCCCCGCAGCTCCCCCAGCCCAATCCAACCCTCCCTCCACCAACTTCCTGCCTTGAGCTGGTCTGCTCGGCTTTCCCAAGGCCTTGGGTCTCTTACGCTCTCTGGATCCTTCCGGAACAGACTGGACGCCCGATCTACGGTAGCTGGAAGGCCTAGTGCTGGGGACCTCCCCTCTCTGGGCCTCAGTTTACTGTGGTGCCCAAGGAGAGAAGCTGGCCTAAAGAGTTCCAACTTCGGGGCCTCACCCCACCCCCTGGCCACCCACCGCCCGTGCCCCCCACCGCCCCCGGGCCATGTTGTCTCACCTGGTCGCGAGGACCCGGCTGCTTGTAGCGCCCTGCAGGCGGCCGCCTGGACGGCCACGCTGGAGGCCGGGTGGCCGGGGCAGTAGGCGGCCGCCTGCACTGGGCCCCCCGCCTGGCGGCCGAAAACTGTGCGCAGTAGCGCTTCCAGGAGCCGCAACCCCGGCGCCACCGTGTCCTCAGGCCCGGCCTCGGCCACCAGCACCCCGACCAGCGCTGCCCCAGCCCGCCGGCGGCCGCGCACGTCCCGCAGCATCTCCCGCAGGCGGCGCCGCGGCTCCCGGGCGGTCAGCGAGGACGCGCGGCACAGCACGAAGACTAGAGGCGAGCGGATGGCGCGCGCCCCCGCCGTCCCGGGCGCCCTTTGCGCCCCCGGCGCCCCGGCCCCTGGAGTCCCGGCCCCCGCGCTTCCCGGCTTGCCCGCCGCTTGCTCGGGCGGGAACACTGCCCGGGCGAAGTCCCGCAGCAGCGCGCGGCTCTGCTCGCGTTCCCACAGCTCGCCCACCAGCAGCACCTGCCCGCGGCCGCCCGCCGCCTCCACCAGCGCCTGGAAGGGCGGCTCTGCCGGGCGCGCGGGCCGCGCCACCAGCTCCTCCAGCTCGCGCTCCATGCTCGTCGCCGCGCGTCCTCTACGGCCGCCCGGGCCCTGCAGCGGTGGCTGCGCGCCTCTCCCGCCGCGGGCGCCGGGGCCCCGGAGGACACACCCCCAAGGGCCAAGCCCCGCCCGACTCCCGGCCCGCGGGCCGAGATTTCCGCGCTCCAGCGGGCCCTTGGGCGGGGGCCTGGGGCTTCCCCCCCCCCCCTTTTTTTTTTTAAAGATTTTATTTATTTATTTGACAGAGAGAGAGATCACAAGTAGGCAGAGAGGCAGGCAGAGAGAGAGGAGGAAGCAGGCTCCCTGCGGAGCAGAGAGCCCTATGCGGGGCTCGATCCCAGGACCCTGAGATCATGACCTGAGCTGAAGGCAGCGGCTTAATCCACTGAGCCACCCAGGCGCCCCTGGGGCTTTCCCCTTAATCGCGCTGAGGGCGGCTTCTCTCGCAGTCCGTGTGGCAGACTCGGGGACACGGAGCCGTCCATCCGTCCATCCATCCATCCGTGCACGGGTTCCTCCAACCATTCGACAGACATTTGTTGAGTACCTACTAAGGTGCGGGGCAGCCAACGGAGAAGGAAGACAGAAAATTATCATGTGAACAAGTTAGATCGGTTTGAGACCCGAAGCACAGACTTCCTTGGAATCCGTGTAGTTTGGGGACTGGAACTTCTGTGGGGGGGGGGGGGGGCACTGCCTCTAATGTACTGCTTTGGGGTGTTGGTGGGGGGCGCCAGAAAAGGGAATGCAGAGAAGGCAGTAGGGAGGTGAAAAAAGAGGGGAAGCAGGGATCTCTTCTGTCCTGTCACTTAATTCATCTTTAGGCCTCAGCATTTAACAAAGGCTAATCGAGGGCTCATTATTTCAACAAATACTTATTACCCTGGGCACTGGGGGTTGACAACGAAGGAAAGAGGCAGCATTACTCCCCGTAGACCAGAAAACCTAGGAAGGCAGTTGTGGGCACTGATGGTGCTCAGATCTGGGCGGGAATGGGGGCGGGGGGAGTGGTGGTGGAGGGAGTGGTGATGTAGGTGATGTAGAGAGGATGTCTGTCGGCCAGGTTAGAAGCAGAAATATGTTTCCTTTAATTCTAAGAGTCTAGGTCACCTTCATCCGATGGAACAGTCTTTGATGATGACAATGTTTTGTATTATCTACACTGTCCAGTGCAGTAGCTGCAAAGCCCCATGTGACTATTATTACTTGAAGTCTGGCTACTGCAACTGAGGAGCTGAATTTTACATGTGATTTAATGTTAAACGAAAATAGCTGCGTGCAGTTCATGCCTGCGACATTGGACAGTGCTGGGCAAAGTTCTTTACTTTTGCCTTGTCACACTGTATAGACCAAAGACCCTTTTCAATCAAGAGCTTGTTCATGCTCAACTCTCTTCTTCTCCGTATAACCCCCAATCTGCTCTTCAGTAACCCTATTTCCGGTCCCATCTAATTATGCTGAATTATGTCCTCCTGGAGAATTTATACGTCCATTCAATAAAACACACCTTTTCTTGAGCATCTACTGGGTGCAAGCAGTGGAGATTGGAAGATGTACACGCAGCACCTCTAAGTCTAATTATCCAGCAGCTGTTTTAGCCAGTGTCTGGAGTAAGGACCCTGTATCTTTGTTGTGAGTCTAGTTAATATAAACCTTTTCCCTCTGTGTATGTTCTTTGCTCAGGGCAGAGATCCAAGGGATTAGGTCGGAAAAGCCCCAGATTTGGAGCAAGAAGCCCTGAGCCAGAATCAGAGTTGGGTTCTAACACCAGGTCCCACTTGTCTTTATTGAACATCTCTGCCAGGTACTGCCCAGTGCTGAGGACACAGCTGGGAACAGGCCAAAATCCTGCCTTCATGGAGGGGCTGCTTTAAGGAAGGCTGGGAGAGAGAGAGAAAAACAAACACATAAATAACAGCTTCAACTGGTGATGGGTGTTATGAGAAAAGTAATGCATGGCTGACAAAATGGTCGAGTACTTGAGATGCTGGCCCCTTCCTGTGGGACAATCCTGAAGATACCACAGATGCAAGAGAGACTTTGGTGAGGATTAAGAAAGGGATGTAAAAACCCCCCTGAGAACCTGCCCTCCCCATTCTACCGTCTGGGAGGTAGTGGGTGTGGGAAGGAAACAGCAGCCCCCCCCCCCAAATGAGGACTGTGCTATAGTAGGGGATAGGTTGAGTGGATGTCTTGTAAGGAATGTGTACTTTTCTTTGCCTACATTGGCTTGGATAGATCATTGCCCAGCTCCAGCCCCAGCCCCCAGCCCCAGCCTTATCGCAGTCATTGCCATGGTGCTTTGAGGGAGAAAATAGTTGCACTAGCTGGGAATGGTAACATTAGGCTGAGGCCAGAAGCACAGAACAACGATCAGATCTGGCAGCCTGTAGCAGTCCTGGCCCTTCTTCCCACTGCCTGGGTCAGGGCATTCCACCCACATGACCTAGCTCACAAAAAAGTGTAGTGGTCAGGAGAGTGTGCCAAGAAGTTCACTGAGAAAGGTGCCTGGTAAGTTTTGGGGGGTCAGAGGCACCCTGGGGGGGTAGCCCAATTTACATTGTAATAGCACAGGCAATTGCCCTGTCTTTACCACCCCTCCCCCCTTCTTTGAGCTCCCCAGGAGGAAACAAGGTAGAATTTAGGCTTTAGCCTCTTTCAAGGTAGCCACAGTAGCTGATAACCAGGAAAACATCAATCACTGGGAAAACTAATCAGAAATCTGGAAAGTTTAAGATGAAGCAGATTTACACAATACATGAATTAAGATTCATTTCAGATATTAATAACACAGATTCCAAATAATAGCTACTGATAACGCAGACTCCAAACACAATGAAAGTTTATTTTCCCTTTTGTAGAAGTGTGGAGGTGGACCATTCAAGGCTGATAGAGTAACTTTGTATTACCATTATTTTGAGGGCTCAGGTCCCAATCCAGCTCACTATTCCCCTATCTCCTCTTCATAATCCAAACTGGCAGTGAAAATGCCAGCCATCGCGTCTGTATTCCAGGTACCTGGATCACAGAGGACTGATGGAGGAAAAAAATCAGAATGCCTTCAGATTTCTCAACAGCAACACTGAATTTAAGATGATAGTTGAATTATATTTTTAAAGTATTACAGAAAAAGAACTTTGAGCCTAGATTTTGATTTCTGGCCAAATTATCAGGTATTTAAAGTTTCAGAAGGTGTCTCACATAGATCCCCTCTTGGAAAACACTGAAAACACTGTTAGAGGAAGCACTCCCAACAAGAAAAGAAATAAATACAAGTGTGCCCCACAGGAGGAAGAGGAATTCAGTCACTTGTTTAAATCACTCTTGTCTAAGTAAATGGGGCAGTGCAGGACGAGCACAGCAGAGCGTGGGTACATAAAAGATGCAGAGGTGACAGAGGTGGGAGGTGGGGATGGGAGGTTGGGGGGTTGGGGGACCAGTCCTCCCAAGTGAATGGAAAGGGAATTGACCCCATCTAGGTTACAGCTTTGTGGGAGAAAGAAGACACAGCAGCTGGCCAGAGAACTGCTCTGAGTTTTGGACACAGACTTTTCTAAAACCAGCACGTGGGACACCTGGGTGGCTCGGCCCCGTTTGCCTTCTTCTCAGGTCGTGTTCCAAAGGTCCTGGATTGAGTCCCACATCCTGGCTCCTTGCTCAGCAGGGAGCCTGCTTCTCCCTCTGCCTGCAGCTCCCCCTGCTTGTGCTCACTCTCTCTCTCTAATTAAAATAATATAATAATAAAAATAAAACCAACACGCTCTGCCTTGAGCTATTTATTCTCTGGCTTGAAATTTCCAGGTAACAATCCCAAACCTCCCAGTGATGGGATGGAGGGTGAATCAGAGAGGGGGTGGGTATTAAGCAAAGGTCGGAGTCCAGGCCGGTACATTTTATCTTTACCTGTGTTATTTACATGGCAAAGGTTCAGGTATTAAATTAACAGGAAACTGCAAAGACCTTAAAAAGGGGGGGGGGGGCAGGAAACCAAGATGATTTTTTTCCTCCTCTGTGTCCACACCCTTGAAAACATCATAAAACAAATAGGCTTTTTCTGATTTCCCTGGTTTTCAATGAAGACGTAAAGTGAAACTGGATTTCTGAAGCAATTTGCTTCTCTTTGGTCCCTCAAGCAGAACTTGGTGGGAAGAATGATATAAACCTGTTGATCTGAAAAAGAAGGAGTGATCTTGGTCTGGTTTTGGGTACCTCCTTTGTTCTCTTTTCTCCCTGTCTTTCATGCTCTTCTGCCTCCGTCCTCCCTCCTCTATCCCTCCCTCCTCCTTTTCCCCTCCGCCTTCTTCCCCCTCCTCCCTCCTCCTTTCCCCTCCTCCCCTCTTCTCTCCTCTCTTCCCCTATCCCTTCCCCTTTCTCCCTGTCCCATTACTCTTTCTTCACTTCTTTCCTTCCTCGCTCTTCTCTCCTAAAACAGTTGTTTCTGGGGGCGCCTGGGTGGCTCAGTGGGTTAAAGCCTCTGCCTTCGGCTCAGGTCATGATCCCAGATTCCTGGGATCGAGCCCCACATCAGGCTCTCTGCTCCCCGGGGAGCCTGCTTCCTCCTCTCTCTCTCTGCCTGCCTCTCTGCCTACTTGTGATCTCTGTCTGTCAAATAAATAAATAAAATCTTTAAAAAAAAAACAAAAAACAGTTGTTTCTGGAGCTTTGAGGAAGGTGGGACTGGGGGAGAGTGTGTGGGCTCCGGGGGAATCCCTAGAGGGGGAGAAAGATCTTAAATGTGTAGGGGCGCCTGGGTGGCTCAGTGGGTTAAAGCCTCTGCCTTTGGCTCAGGTCATGATCCAGGGTCCTGGCTCAGCCCTGCATCCGGCTCTCTGCTCAGCAGGGAGCCAGCTCACCCCTCCCCCCACCCCCGCCTGACTGCTTCTCTGCTTACTTGTGATCTCTGTCTGTCAAATAAATAAATAAATAAAATCTTAAAAAAAAAATCTTAAATGTGAGGAAGACCATGAAAAGGAAGGAAGCTGGAGGGGTACCCAGGACCCAGAGAGGACCAAGGCAGGGGTAGGAGGACGTTTCCAGACTGGGTCTGACTGGGGCCTGTGGGTGGGACAGTGAAGCAGCCCCACTCCCCTGTGCTGTGTCCCGGATGCTGGATGGCCCCAAGGGTAGCGCTGTACTCAGACTTCATTTCCTTGTTGTCAGGGTGGAACATTTCCATTTATTTACTTATTTATTTGTTTGTTTATTTATGTGATAGAGAGAGAGAGGAAGAGAGAGGGAACACAGCAGGGAGAGTAGTAGAGGGAGAAGCAGGCTTCCCGCTGAGCAGCAAGCCTTATAGGGGAGGGGAGTGGGGCCTGTGGGATCATGACCTGAGCTAAATGAAGGCAGGTGCTCAACCGACTGAGCCACCCAGGCACCCAAAGCGTGGAACATTTTCCTTTTTTCCCTTCCTAGATTCTTTGGCTGGTCTAAGAATTAAATTAACAGGAGCCAAAAAGGAGAGATTAACAGGAGCCAAATAAATTTAATTACATCCATACTGCTGTCCCACAAAGACATAAGACTCAAGGCAGTGGGACAATTGAGGCTCAAATGAGGTCCTGAGCTGAGGAACGGGACAAGGGACCTGGGGCTCCAGAGGGAGGAGGACAAGTCCCAGGAAGATGAGAAGAACAGGTGTTGGGTAATCGGGTATTGGCCCTGTCATGCTGGTAAGTCTTTCTGATAAAAAACAAAAAACAAGGGGCGCCTGGGTGGCTCAGTGGGTTAAAGCCTCTGCCTTAGGCTCAGGTCATGATCCCAGGGTCCTGGGGTTGAGCCTGGCATCGGACTCTCTGCTCAGCGGGGAGCCTGCTTCCTCCTCTCTCTCTGCCTGCCTCTCTGTCTACTTGTGATTTCTATCTGTCAAATGAATAAATAAAATCTTAAAAAACAACAATAACAACAAAAAAAAGCTATCTGGTAATAGTTCTCTTTCTGGGTCAGGCCCCCTATCTAAATTCTTCTAGGCAGTTAAAGGAGAGGGAAAAAGCTTTTCCTGGGTCTTTGGGTCTTGACTGCCTTCAGCTCAAATAATCCACATGCCAAAGTGGCACATTTTGGGGTGACATCTTCTGCTCCCCTTCATCCCAGCCCAGCCCGATGGTTCCTGTCGGGGTCCTGGGAATGCAGATGTCTCTGACAGCTGGTGCTCACAGGAGGATCAAGCAGCTCAGTTTTACCTGAACGTTAGATAAATGAAGGTCTAATGGATGTCTGTTAAGCTGGCCAGGCAGAAAGGCCCTCGCTCTCATCCCTGCTGTACACTTGCTGGGCCCAGGATGGGTCAGTGGTGTCTGGAGGAGAGGTGGGCAGGTCCCCCATTCTCCCCACCACCCCCAGGGCACAGCTGCACAGGCTGAAGGAATTGGGGACCAGGAAGGCAATCCTCCACCTGCAGAAACGTGCCCTCAGCCTGCCCTTGAGCTTCCTACCCTTGAGCTTCCGACCCCATCCCCGTGCTACAAGTAACAGCTGAAAGCATCCATGCAGAAGCGGGGACACAGGCCTGGCTCTGCCTGGCACCTGGGAACAGGTGACCAGCCCGCCTGAGCATTGGTGGCAGGCCTACAGCTCCTGCCTAGTGCAATGTTGGCCAAATGCTGCTCTAGCATGCAACCCTAGGGAGGCTGTCTGCACCTGGTGCCCTGGCCTAGGCACTTCAAGGTCACCTCAAGGTGACTTCATGAGGATCTGCTGGTGTCTGGTCCCTGGTGTGGCAGAGAGGGGAGCGGTAGCTGACTTGGCCTGCAGTGACACAGGGTGACCTTAAAGTCACTCAGCTTGGCCCTCCTTTACAACCCCCCTGGCTAGGGCAAGTTTGAGTTTGGGCATGAGTCTCCAAGATCTGGCCTTGCAGGAGGATGGCACTGGCCCAGACTGGCCAGGAAGTGGCTGTGGGCTCTAAAAGTTGAATGGGTCTATTTCCTCCCCCAGCCTCGCTCATGGTGGCACCTTAATTGTCAGGCTTCCTGAGGTTTGAGTGGATCAGAAGGGGGCTGTCACTAGAGGGATTCCCCCTTCCTCACCCAGGGCTCAGCACGCATACCCCTTTCTAGGACAGTCCAGTAGGACATCCGCTGTTCTACTGGGGTGTCCTTGGGGTGGGCCTCGGGGCCAGCGCTCACCAGGGACCCCTGCCCAGGTACCTGTCTGTCTCATTCTGCACACTTTCAGCTTCCCCTTTGTCCCTGGCTGATGAGATCTAGAAAGAGTGTGTGTTTTGGGGATATGGGCAGTGGGGTGAATTCCTGATCGCTCTTCACAGGGGGCCTGGCGTTGCACAAGGTAACCATTAAATACTGATCTTACAATGATATTGTTTGTTTCGACCAGCTCCTGGCCAGCACCTCTCCTGCCCAGAGAGATGAATGGAGGATTCGGTCAGGATCCTGATGTGTGCCCCCAAACTCGGGTGTCATCGCCAGATGACAGATGACAGAGAGCTTCTGTGATTACTGCCTTCAAGACTGCTCAGCTCCCCATTCTCAGGCTTTGCTGGGCAAAGGCGAGGGGTTATTGCCAATGACTGGAGAGTGGCCTGACCCTGGCCGGGTGGGGGGGGGGGCAGTGAAGCCCTCACCTTGTAGCTTTAGAAGAAGCCTCTTATCACTTATCCTTGGCAGCAGAAGCGGTGCTTGCCAATAGAACTTTTTGTGATGATGAAGGTGTTTTATGTCTGTGCTGTCTGGGACGGTAGCCACGAGCCACAGGTGAGTGCTTGAAATGTGGCTAGTGCGACTAAGGCACTGTTTTTAAATTTTTATTTAATTTTAATTAATTTTAAGTTAAGTTTAATAGCCACAGGTAGTCAATGGTTAGCGTATTGCAGCACAGATCTAGAAGTAATGCTGTCATTCTCTTACAAGGATGATTTCTCTGGCTTTACTGACAATTTAGTTTAGATTGGTTTTCACCTAGACAGGGACAGGACGAGGGTACTGGCTGTAACAGACATCAATGTTTCCCTACTCACTGCCCCTCCATGCTCACGGAGCCCTGATATGGTTACAAAGGGCCAGGGGTTGAATCACTGGTGGATTAAGCCACCTATGCTCCTCTTTGCCGGTGACTGGTCTCAGTGTGGGTATGTACCTCAGTGTCCCCTGGAGATACTTCTGGGAGACATTTTCTTTCCTGAGTAGGGAAGGTGAATAGTCCTTTATAGCCCACCATCTTCCTTCTTTTTGGGACACTGTTGTGTGGATTTGATATTTGGACCTGTGGCAGCCATCTTGTCATTTGAGGGCAAAGCCAAGACAGTCAATATCTTTCTATGAATTGTTGATAATATTTGGGGAAAGTCAGGGAACCCGTGTACTATGAGAGCATCTAAGGCACCTCACTAAGTCTAAGCACAATATCATCAATGCAGTGAACCAGCATTATGTCCCATAGTGAGTGAGGTGTGGCAGTGAAGTGATCAAGGCCCAGGCAGTCCAAAGCTTAGAAACAAAATGGAGGAGACTTGCTGTGTCCACTCCCTCCCCATGCTTCTTCTGCACTGGTCGGATAGGAGAGTTATGTAGGACTATAAGAGGAATCATCGCCCCAACGTACACACATGCACGTGCACACACACACAGACACACACCTTCAACATGTTCGCAGCGATACTAATAGCGATTTTCCCTTCTGGGCTTAGAATTTCCTTCAGATTTGCTGTTAGTTTGGGAAAGGGATTCCAAGGGCTTCTCCCTTGTCCTTCCTATCATAATAGTCCTTACTTTTGGGTTATAGAGCCAATGTGTGGATTCTGCCTGAGGTTTAGGATATCTATTCCAACCCTACACCGAGGCACTGGAGAAGTGATGGGTTCAGGATTCCAACAGTTCTATGAGCAGGACTCCAACCAAAGCTCCATTTATCACTCAGTCTGGTGGTGTGCTGGTCCCCCTAGGATTACTGTTGGTTTGAGCTTTGTCCCAAATCCCCTGAAAGTTCTGATTCATTCCTTTCCCCAAGGCACAGTTTCCCTGACATGTGGTCAAACCCCCTGTAGGAAAAGCAGGAGTAAGATAGGCAGAATACATTTTTGATGTTATCACATGGTGTTTTTTCAAGGGGACCCAGTCTCCATTCAATTCAAGGGGTTGTGAACCGATATATCAGAGAAGCCACTCTGCCACTCTGGGACCTTCTGCTGAAACCAGAGAGACCATTTTGATGGAAGTATCCTCCCAATAACTGTCTGCCTGGGAAGCTGACCCTAGCATTACTACTGCTGGCCCCTCAGGATTATGCTGCGAAACTCCTAACTGTGCCGCAATCACTGTGAATATTACCTGACTGACCACAGGGCCTTTGCATTACTCCTTCACAATTCAAAGTCCTTGGCAGGAGCACCTACCTGGCTAAGTTTGGATTACCTGATATAAAGAAGCTGAATGAGAGAATATTTGATTCACCTTTGGCTTCCATAGAGAGGAATAGAGGCTGGGCAGCCAAAATATTGGTGATTTTTTAAAAAAGATTTTATTTATTTATTTGACAGACAGAGATCACAAGTAGGCAGAGAGGCAGGCAGAGAGAGAGAGAAGGAGGGGGAGAGAGAGAGAAGAGGAGGAAGCAGGCTCCCCACTGAGCGAGAACCAGATTCGGGGCTGGATCCCAGGACCCTGAAATCATGACCTGAGCCAAAGGCAGAGGCTTTAACCCACTGAAGTACCCAGGCACCCCTATTGGTGATTTGTTAAAAAGATTTTATTTATTTGACAGGGAGAGAGACAATCAGGGAGGGAACACAAGCAGGGGGAGAGGGAGAGGGAGCCACAGGCTTCCCACAGAAGCAGGAGCCCGACGTGGGTTTCAGTTCCAGGATCCTGGGATAATGACATGAGCTGAAGGCAGATGGTTAAAGATTGAGCCACACAGGTGCCCCAATATTGGAGATTTTTATCTTCACTTACTGCTTATCTATGTAGTTAGGTCTTTCTTTCTTTCTTTCTTTCTTTCTTTCTTTCTTTCCTTCTTTCCTCTTTATTGAGGTACAGTTGACATGTAGCATGTTAGTTTCAGATATGCAACACAATGATTCAATATTTGCATATATTTCAAAATAATCACAATAATTCTAGCTAACATCAGTTACCATACAGAGTTACACATTCTTTTTCTACAATTTATTACATGCATAGTTTTTAAGAAGGTGTCTGTCATTTTATATATTCTTCAATCAGCCAGTCCCAAAGTTATAATTACTATACATGTTCGGGGGCAGGGTGGATTAAAAATGGTTCTTGAACCTGAAAAGGTGAGGAATACTAGCCTAAGAATTTGAGGTGTCAGTCATTTGTGTGTGAGGATGAAACCAAAGTGGTCCTGCCTGGTTGGTCCTGTCTGGCCTCTGTGGGGGGACATCTGGAGACCTTGAATTTCAGAAGAGGTTGTTAACCCTGCCCCTAGCTCAGCTGCCTATTTAGACATTGACATCTGCATTCAACTGTCAAACAGAGACTATTAAGGGTCCTTGCCAGATCAGAGCCATGACCTCACACTCACTCTTGTTTGATGCTCAGCAAACATTTGGTTGAATTAAACAACAATTAGTAAGACTTGTCTGAACGGCAGTCACACATTCAGGCATGCATGAGGGCTCTAGCCTTGTTAGCATTTACTTTGGGTTTATGTACTACATCTTAGATGATCACATGCTCTTTGCCCTCAGGTGCCTTTGTAATGCCATTGACTTAAAGAAGGGTGACTGTTGACACCAACCCATGGCACTCATTGTTTTATTTACAATAAGGATGTTTTTAGGGCCTTGCTTGCTATATTACATAGGCCCTTTGTATGAAAGCATATGGAAGACATTCCTTTCTGGTCTTGGAATTAAGCACTTGATTTGTTTATATATACTAAACATTGTGAGTAATATGGCTGGGCTTGTTTCTTTCTTTGCATGGACTGCTAGTAAGTTCAGAGTCAAATTGTGGCCCATATCTAGTAAGTGTAGAGGATTTTCATCGTAAGTATTTTGTGTATCAACCTTATCTCTGGCTTCACATTATTTCTCCTAATCTTCCCTTCTTCCTAATGATTCCTGTGACTTTTTAAAAACAAGTTTTATTTATTTATTTGAGAGAGAGTGTGTGCATGTGTGTGTGTGCCTGCATGTGCATGAATGGGGGAGAGGTGGAGGGAGAGGGAGAAGCAGACTCCCCACTGAGCTGGGAGTCCTTTGCAGGTGGGTCTCCATCCCAGGACCCCGAGATCATGACCTGAACTGAAGGCGATGTTTAACAAACTGAGCCACCCAGGTGCCCTATTGCAAACTTTGATGCAATTATACAAAGTACTTCTGTCCACAGCCTTACACTAAATCTGTTCACTGATGCTTTTGAGATGCTCTCAAGTCATCCTCAGATGCACCAATGTGGAAAATTGACCCCACATCACCAGTAATCTTTGTGGATTTTCTAGCTCAATGACGTTGGCTGTACCTTTTGTACACAAAACCTGACTTGCTCAGATCTAGCTGACCAGAGCTGCTCAAGAGATGACTGAAGAAAGTGTCTGGCTTCATCCTTACAAGAAGCTTAACAATTGAGCCACCCAAGCTCCCCAACACCATGGATAAGTTAAAGATGCATGTTTCAGTTTTTAGAAAAAAAAACACCAAAACAAAAAAACAGCTAGAAGCAACACCAAGAAGCTTAGCTAAAAAGCTAATAGATGAGATAAGTGGCATAGCAAATGACAGTTCACCCAAAGAGTGGCAGAGAAGGATAAAGAGAGAAAAAACAAACTTCAGGGACAAGTGAAAAACTAAACCAAGATGGTAGACTTAAACCCAACCATGTTAATAGTTATTTAACATCAATGAACTAAATACTTTTATATACAAAGCTGAGATTGTCAGATTGTGTAAAAAAGCATACAGAACATTCACCAAGAGAGACCATAGGCTGGGCCATAAAGCAAGCCTCAATAAATTTCAAAGGATTGAAAACATGCTGAGTACATTATCTGAGGTATTAGTCGTCAATCACAGAGGTATCAAAATTAATAATCAATAACAAAACGATAACCAGAAAGTTCTCAAATAAATGGGAATTAAACAACACAATCTTACATAACATCTTAAAACAGCACATGTGAAATTAGGAAATAATTTTACTTGCGTTAGAGCAACAATAAAACACCAAAATTTGTGAGAGGAAACTAAATGTGTATGTGGAAAGATTTTTTGTTATAGTTATGGGCTTGTCATTATTATGTGCCTCCCTTCTCCTCAACTTTTGAATGAGAGAGTATCTATTATATTTTCCTGTCTCTGCCTTACCAGTAGTTGTCAGGTGTGTGTTGGGAAGACAACTGGTCTTCGTAGTTCACAGGCCTCTGCACCTAAGAAACCAAACGTGAAGAGCTACACTTGACGAATCACACCATGAAAGTATCATCCCACCTGGGTCTGATTTTCATGGTGAGATCCTGGACCTCAGGCCTCACTGTGGTGCTGGCATGGAAAATTACTTTGGAAGTTCTGTTTTGTTTTGAGGGGTGACTCTATTTCACAAGTGGATACAAATTATTAGCTAGACTGTCAGTTGTGACACTGATGGGCCCCCAGTCCACCGAACCTTCTGGCATTCCCATCCTCATATAGTTCCATATTGACTCAGGCTTGGCTAATGCGACATTAGCAAGAATGATGCAGGTAGAGGCTTATTCAGGGCCTGCACAGTGGGGCTTGTCCTCTTGGGACATTCCCTGGAATTCAGCTGCCATGTGTAAGGAAGCCCATAAAAGGGTACTTAACGTGGAGAGGACACTGAGGATAAGAGATGAATGTGGGTGTTCCAGCTCCCACCACACTGCCGGCTCAATGCACCTGAAGGAGTGACCTCAGCTATACCACAAACCATCTTGTTGAGCCCCATCAACCCAGAGAAACATGGGCAATAACCAATCATTGTTTTCTGCCACTAAGTCTTGGGGCAGTTTGTTGTGTGGTGGTAGATAACTGGGACGCATAGGGAGCTCTGAGGCTGGGATGGTCTTTCAGAGTTGTCTCAAAAAGAGACTCGAATCCAGGCCTTTTTACCCCCACATGGACCTGAAGGCAAGCAGAATAGCCACCCCCCAAACATGCCCCTTCAGCTTGTGAATTATTTTGAGCGCAGGCAGTCAAGTCCCAACAGACTCAGGAAAAGCTTTTTTTTTTTAACCTCTCCCTAAACTGCCTAAAATAATTGGCATAGGGGGGGCCAGCCCAGAGAGTGAGCTTTTATCAGTGATAACTTCTTTTTATGAGAAAGACATCTGCATGGCGGGACGTTTGATTACTAAACATCTGCTCTTCTCATCTTCCTGTGAATTTCCTTTCTCCCCTTTGAAGCCCCAGGCTCCCATCCCTTGCCTTTGCTCACGATGGCACAAAAACCTCAATTGCCTGACCGCCTTTGAGTCTCCCATTTTTATGGGGCACCCGTACATATGTAATTAAATTTGTTTTCGCCTATTAATCTATCTTATGCCAATTATTAGACAACCCAAAGAACCTAGAAGGGAAGAGGGGAACATTTTTCTGTCTCTGCAGACCGGTCCTTAGGTTCATCTTGCCTCTTGGGGGTCTTGGGGGATGGCATGATCTCGGGTGAAGCAATATGTTTTTTCTTTTCTTTTTTTGTTTCTTTCTTTCTTTCTTTTTTTTTTTTAGCTGAGGGCAATTTCCAGAGACGGGCACAGCTGTGAGCACTCAGGGGCCAACACTTCTGGCATCTAAGGGAATGGGTGTCTTGATCCGGTAGCACAGTACGGCATTCACTACCGTCAGATTTCTATCCACTTCCTCTATTTTCCCATGGGTGGGATAGAAGGGGCTACAGATACTTTATCTGATGCCAGGTCAGTCTGTAACAGGATGTGCCTGGCTTAAAGGAAGAATGATTAATTAGTCTAAAAAGACATGGTATGTGGGCCCATGAGGGTATCTTTCCTGGATTTCTAGCCTGAGAGGAGTACTTTCCCACCGTAACTGGCTGCCGTGGAGTGAGAATTGGACATCACATGCCCCAACCCTAGAAGGCCACCCTGGCTCATTTCTGTGTTCATTGCTCAGGCTATGGAAGTCATATAATGAAGTTTGATCTTGGGGCCACGGACTCACAGAGCGAGGGATCAGGTGAGTCTGAAGAGGGTATGGGGGGAGGAGTCTGGTAACAGAGGAGCAGGGCATTGAGAAAGAATCTTACGCAAAAAGTGGGTATCTTCAGGGATGTTCCTTGTGATGTGAAAGGCTTGAGAAACTCATACACCCATCAGCAAGTGAACTGCTATAAAAAGGAAAAACCAATTGAGAATCAACATATGTTGATCACCTTCCCAGCATTCCAGTCTTCCTTATTTAAAATAACCTAATTTTCATTCAGATATTCTGCCTTCCCCAGTGCCCCCTACTCAGGGGAAGCTAACCTCGGTCCACCCGGTGGCTGGGCCCTTGGGTGGCCTAAGCCAATCAGCTCAGTCCATCACCGTGGGTCGTGTGATGCAAGGCGGTCCAATTAGAGTGAATCGTAGGACTCTCGCTTGGAATGCTGGGAAAGGGAGAGGCCTGTGGCAACTGTACTAGAATAGAGGCCATTGCCTGTTGTCACTGTAGGCGAGGCAACGTTTCCCTTCTAGCTTCTTAAGGTTTTTTCTTTCTTTCTTTCTTTTTATTTATTTATTTATTTTTGTCTGAGACTGAGAATTAGACACAGAGGCTAGGTTAGTGGGTGAAAGACATACACATTTATATGTTTTATATGACATGGGAACTCTTAAAAGGAAGTGGATACCCAGAGAAATGGTGGATTTTTTCCATCAGGTTGAACAAAGAGAGACAACTGTGGGAAAATTATTAAACTGCGTGGGGAGGCTAAAGGAAGATAAGAAGTATCTACACGAAGGCTGTGGGTATAGAATTCTCTAGGTCTCAACTACTTGTCCTTGATGATAAGAATGTTACGTTCCCTCCGGTGGAGAGGGAGGGCATCTTTCACATATGGGTTTTTAATCTGCTTCCAGAGAGAAAAGGGGAGATCAGAATGCTTTTCCCAGAGCTGCATTCTTTAAGTGCTTTTGATTCAAAGTAATCCTTAAGACCAAAGTGGCATGTTTGGGGTGTCATAACCAGGTACCCTTCAGAGTCTCTTTTGATCTAGTATGAAACAGTCACGTGACGGGACGTCATGCAGCTGCTGAAAACAAGCTATTGGAAAGATTTCCATGAGAAATTAAAAGAATGGGTCCCACATATGTAGTCTGAAGTCCTTATATAATCAGGGAACAAAAATGTCCATTTTAACCAAGTGATCAGTTGGTGTGGGGTAGGAAAGATAGTCGGGGAAGAGGGGGAATCCTCTGTTCCTCAGTTACCTCTGCTTGAATCCTATCTGATGTCTGAGAGAGGAGAGGGCATCCCCTCCTCCAGGGACTGCCTCTGTGGGAGGGAGGGGCACCCCAGGAGACCTGGCAGGAGGTTGAGCCGGAAGTACTGGAGAAGGGGCTTCGTCTACAAATACAAGACTTAAAATACCCAATCTTATTGACAACAGCAGTCATCCCACCACTGGGATCCGGTCCTCTGGGGAGTGGCTGAGACCAGAACTTCTGGGTTCTGTGTAGTAAAAGGAGCAGGCAGGCTCAGGGCCCCAGGAGAGAGGAAAATTTGCTCCTTCAGAGACCTGTCAAGCTCTGTGGATATCTGCTTCTGGTGGGCAACAATTCTGTCTTGTTGTTGGGCCCATCACCCAGGACTAACGTGGGCACTGGCACAAAGTGGTGCTGAATGAAAGAGGCAAGGCCAAGTTGGGAGAGGGGCACAGACTGCAAAAATAGGGGGCTTCCCACCTGTGCACCCCCAATGAGGGGAGGCCCAGAGAAACCGCCTTTGGTTGTCTAGCCTGTCTGCTTTCTGGCTGTTTCGGACATTCCTCCTTTAACCGTAAGTATTTTTAAGGAGCCTCCAGCTTAGGGAAGTCTGGGTCTAACTGCTCTCAGTGGGAATAAGCAACTTGAAAGTGTTTGAAAAGAATCCACTTCGGAGGAATTTGCATTTGCAGAAAGCTTTCAATAGAGGGCCAAGCGATGGAGCCTGTGAATAAGGTCTTTCTGTGTTTGTGGCTCCATGTGAACAGTGCAGGAGGAAGAAGAGAAAGGAGGCACATTGCATTCTCCCCAGCAGCTGTGGCTGAGGGGGTGGGGGAAGGCGCATTTGCCAGGAGCCAGTGAGGATTCTGGGATGTGTGTGTTGAGTCATCCCTTCCCTGCGGGTTTCCAGGGAGCTGGTTTGCAAGAGGTAAACTCGCGACCTGATTCCTAATTCCAAGGGCCACTCTTTCTTGCTCTCCAGCTTCCTCTTGCCGCAGGGCTACAGCCTGGCGGGGAGGGGGAGGGGGTGTTGGGGCAGAGCCTGGCTGCTTTGTTGCTTATATAGAATTCAGCCCCACACCTGGATGGGCTCCTTTTCCATCCTTTCTCCCTTCATCTGGGACCAGTGGCTGCTGTGACCATCAGAAGACCTCACTGTGTGGTTTGCTAATGCTCCCTTGGGTCCCACCCCTTGTTCATCTTCTTTCTCTGACAATGCTGAGAGAGAAAGTGGTTTGTCTTCAGTCTCGGAAGAAGCTGAGAAAGAAAGCCTAGGGGAGGACGGCAACTTTAGAGCCCCACCCACCAAGAGTTAGCGGAAGGCTTCCTGCCCCAGTATAGGAGCCCATCCTGGGTCCTTGGTTCACTCCTGGAGGCTCGCCCTAGAGGTCCCAGTGACAAAGAAAGGGTGTTTGCCAACCCTCCTCCCCGCGGGAGTCCTTTCCCTGTGATCTGCGGTCAATCTGTTGGGTGTGTCTCTTGGAAGGACACAGATCGTAGAGTACCAGAGGGACCCCGAGACACTGTGGGGTTGTTGTCCCCAATTCTTACCGCAGGGCCTTTGAGTACTTGGAATCAAATTGCTGAGGGGGTCCAGGTGTATAACTTTGAAGCCCTTTGAAGTGACTGACATGCATGAGACATCATTTCAGGTGAGCTAACCCTAAGACCAGCCTATACACTAGACCAAGAAATTGCTCTTGCTTTTATTTCTGATATTAACCAAACAAGGTAATAGACAACAAGCTAGTAGAAGAAAAGTACCTCCAGATGAGGCCCCCTTCCCCTAGAAAAATATTACACTATTCCCTAATCTTTCTTCCTCCCCTCCCACACTTTCCCTCTCTCCCTCTCTGCTCCTGCCTCTCCCTGTCTTTCAATTCAAACAAAATATTATTGACTCTTCCTATATGCCATTGTTATGGGAGCTGGCAATGTATTTGTGAACAGTAAAATAAAGAGATCCCTGGCTGGTAGATCTTACAGATTGGAGGAAGGAGACGGCAATAAATAATCACCATGAGCAATAAGTAAATTTTACAGCATTTAGCAGAGTACTGAGGGCTGTGGGAATAGAAGTAAGCGGGGCTTTGTAATTCTAACCAGGTGGTTAGGGTGGACCTCATTGGGAAAATGACATTTAAGCAAAGACTCAAAGGCAAAAATGTAGAGGAGGAAAAATATCTTTCCTTCTATCCACTGGGGCTGCTGTAACATAAAGCCCATTAATAACAGAAAAGCATGAAACTTATTTAATCTCAGTTTTATGTGACATGGGAACCTTAATCAGGAAATGTAGACTTGAAGAAGGAGTTAAAACTGAGCCTTTCATTATTCACCACGACCAAGTGGGATTTATTCCAGGGCTGCAAGGTTGGTTCAACATCCGCAAATCAATCAATGTGATACAACACATTAATAAAAGAAAGAACAAGAACCATATGATCCTCTCAATAGATGCTGAAAAAGCATTTGACAAAGTACAGCATCCCTTCCTGATCAAAACTCTTCAAAGTGTAGGGATAGAGGGCACATACCTCAATATTATCAAAGCCATCTATGAAAAACCCACCGCAAATATCATTCTCAATGGAGAAAAACTGAAAGCTTTTCTGTTAAGGTCAGGAACACGGCAGGGATGTCCATTATCACCACTGCTATTCAACATAGTACTAGAAGTCCTAGCCTCAGCAATCAGACAACAAAAGGAAATTAAAAGCATCCAAATCGGCAAAGAAGTCAAACTATCACTCTTTGCAGATGATATGATACTATATGTGGAAAACCCAAAAGACTCCACTCCAAAACTACTAGAACTTGTACAGGAATTCAGTAAAGTGTCAGGATATAAAATCAATGCACATAAATCAGTTGCATTTCTGTACACCAACAAGAAGACAGAAGAAAGAGAAATTAAGGAGTCAATCCCATTTACAGTTGCACCCCAAACTATAAGATACCTAGGAATAAACCTAACCAAAGAGGCTAAGAATCTATATGCAGAAAACTATAAAGTACTCATGAAAGAAATTGAGGAAGACACAAAGAAATGGAAAAATGTTCCATGCTCCTGGATTGGAAGAATAAATATTGTGAAAATGTCCATGCTACCTAAAGCAATCTACACATTTAATGCAATCCCTATCAAAATACCATCCATTTTTTTCAAAGAAATGGAACAAATAATCCTAAAATTTATGTGGAACCAGAAAAGACCTCAAATAGCTAAAGGAATATTGAAAAAGAAAGCCAAAGTTGGTGGCATCACAATTCCGGACTTCAAGCTCTATTACAAAGCTGTCATCATCAAGACAGCATGGTACTGGCACAAAAACAAACACATAGATCAATGGAACAGAATAGAGAGCCCAGAAATAGACCCTCAACTCTATGGTCAACTAATCTTCGAAAAAGCAGGAAAGAATGTCCAATGGAAAAAAGACAGCCTCTTCAATAAATGGTGCTGGGAAAATTGGACAGCTACATGCAGAAAAATGAAACTGGACCACTTCCTCACACCACACACGAAAATAGACTCAAAATAGATAAAGGACCTCAATGTGAGAAAGGAATCCATCCAAATCCTTGAGGAGAACACAGGCAGCAACCTCTTCGACCTCAGCCGCAGCAACATCTTCCTAGGAACATTGGCAAAGGCAAAGGAAGCAAGGGCAAAAATGAACTATTGGGATTTCATCAAGATCAAAAGCTTTTGCACAGCAAAGGAAACAGTTAACAAAACCAAAAGACAACTGACAGAATGGGAGAAGATATTTGCAAACGACATATCAGATAAAGGGCTAGTATCCAAAATCTATAAGGAACTTAGCAAACTCAACACCCAAGGAACAAACAATCCAATCAAGAAATGGGCAGAGGACATGAACAGACATTTCTGCAAAGAAGACATCCAGATGGCCAACAGACACATGAAAAAGTGCTCCACATCCCTCGGCATCAGGGAAATACAAATCAAAACAACAATGAGATATCACCTCACACCAGTCAGAATGGCTAAAATTAACAAGTCAGGAAATGAGAGATGCTGGCGAGGATGTGGAGAAAGGGGAACCCTCCTCCACTGTTGGTGGGAATGCAAGCTGGTGCAACCACTCTGGAAAACAGCATGGAGGTTCCTCAAAATGTTGAAAATAGAACTACCCTATGACCCAGCAATCGCACTACTGGGTATTTACCCTAAAGATGCAAACGTAGTGATCCGAAGGGGCACGTGCACCCGAATGTTTATAGCAGCAATGTCTACAATAGCCAAACTATGGAAAAAACCTAGATGTCCATCCACAGATGAATGGATAAAGAAGATGTGGTATATATACACAATGGAATACTATGCAGCCATCAAAAGAAATGAAATCTTGCCATTTGTGACAACGTGGATGGAACTAGAGGGTATCATGCTTAGTGAAATAAGTCAGTTGGAGAAAGACAACTATCATATGATCTCCCTGATATGAGGATGTGGAGATGCAACATGGGGGGTTAGGGGGATAGGAGAAGAATAAATGAAACAAGATGGGATTGGGAGGGAGACAAACCATAAGTGACTCTTAATCGCACAAAACAAACTGGGGGTTGCTGGGGAGAGGTGGGGTTGGGAGAGGGGGAGGGGGGTTATGGACATTGGGGAGGGTATGTGCTATGGTGAGTGCTGTGAAGTGTGTAAACCTGGCGATTCACAGAGCTGTACCCCTGGGGATAAAAATACATTATATGTTTATAAAAAATAAGAAAAAAAAAATATACCACTCCCCCTGAAAAAAAAACAAAAACAAACTGAGCCTTTCTTTCTTCTTCTTCTTCTTCTTCTTCTTCTTCTTCTTTTTTAAAGATTTTGTTTATTTGACGGAGACACACTGAAAGAGGAACACAAGCAGGGGGAGTGGGAGAGGGAGAAGCAGGCTTCCCACTGAGCAGGGAGCCCAATGTGGGACTTTATCCCAGGACCCTGGGATCATGACCTGAGCCCAAGGCAGACGCTTAACGACTGAGCCACCCAGGTGTCCAGAACTGAGTCTTTCAATGCAAGGTTTGAGAAAGAATGAAAAGTTGTAGGAAAATGTTATTGGACATCTGTGTCTTGGAGATAAGGATGATCATTTCCCATAGGTATAGAGAGACCAACTCTCACCGGAGGGTCTTTATGACCTGCTTCAGGGGAAGATCATGGAGTCCTTCCCGCACCTGCTGTTCTTTAAGTTCCTTCAGCTCGAGACAGCCATGGGCTACAGGTAAGTGTGTGCCAGACACAGGGACCAGCCAGCACAAAGGCCTAGTGCGGGAGGGTGCCTGGCACTGGCAAGACTCGGCAGGGAGGTCCCCACAGCTGGAGCGTTGTAGGTGGGGTAGAGCAGGAGATACAACTGAAGAGGGAAAGGCCTTGTAAGTCCCCAGATCACTGGAGGATTTTTCAAACACTTAAAATTTAAAGAATAAAATTAAAAATTAAAAATGTCAAGAATAGGGACACCTGGGTGCCTATTAAGCATCTGCCTTCTGCTCAGGTCATGATCTTGGGGTCCTGGGATGGAGCCCCACCTGGGGCTCCTTGCTCAGTGGGGAGTCTGCTTGTCCCTCTCCCTCTGCCCCTCACCCCTGCTCAAGTTCTCTCTCTCTTTCACTGCTCTCTCTCTCTCTCTCAACTAAATAAATAAAATTTTACAAAAAATAAAAATGTCGAGAATACACTGGCAAAGACTCCCTTCTTGACCTAATTAGAGCCAGGCTCCTCTGGCCCAGACCTTGGCCCTGCTCAGTCCAGTTTTAGTGGGAATCCTGCTGGGTCAGTTTACAGAATCCTCTACCTTTGGTATTTGACCACTCTTGATATCTGATCAAATTCCTCACCCATTCTTCTTAACATCTTTCACCCTGGCCAGCCTTCACAAGAATCTTATCCAGTCGGTTCAGCCAGAATGTCCCCTTTCCCCCATGTTTCCCCTTAGTAATTTCCTGTCCACTGACCCCACCTGGCTCCTTGGCTATAAATCTCCACTTGTCCTTATATTCAGAATGGAGCTCAGTTCTATACTGAGGTCCCTCTTCCCCCCCATTGCAATATTTCCAGAATAAAATATGCCTTACTTGCTTTAATTTCCATCCGGCTCTGGTCTTCTTTCAACACAGAAGTAGAGAGAAGAGTGTGATACCCTCAGCATGCCTCAATCACACAGGTTCCACAATGACTCCCACGTGGCCACCTTGTGTCCTCTGCTCCCTGTTGCCTATCTCCTTGACATCACGGTGTTTCATCCTGGGTAAGTATTTCTGTGTATATCTCTGATGAGGACTTCTTTTAAGCTGAACACCAAGTCATTTTCACACCTAAAAATTTGTAATTGTTCCTTATTATAATTAAACATCCTGTCATTAAGTCATTAGAGAGTATTTTACAGAGAGCAACATGATTTGATTTGCTTCTCTAAACGGTCACATTATATGGCGCACCCAGAATCCTTACAGTCTAGTACAGGAAGGTCAGATGGGGGAACCACTTTGGAAGTATGGCAGTTCCTCGTCAGGTTAAAACACTCGCTTACCTTCACACCCAGAAATGCCCTTCCTAGGTACTTACCGAAGAGAAATGAAAACTTTAGTCTACTCAAAGAATCATACAAACATATTCATGGCAGCTTCATTTTAAAATTCCAAATGGGAAACAACCTGAATGTCCATTATAGGCAAGTAGATGAACCCACTGTGGCATGGTCACACATGGAAATAGCCAGGAAAAAAAAGGAATCAATTATTGATATAGATGAGAGAATGAATCAGGTTTAAAACATTGTTGAGGGGCTCCTGGGTGGCTCAGTGGATTAAACGTCTGCCTTTGCCTCAGGTCATGATCCCGGGGGTCCTGGGATCGAGCCCCACATGGGGCTGCCTGCTCAGCAGGGAGTCTGCTTTCCCTCTTCCTCTCCCTCTGCCGTTCCCCCACACTTGTGCCCTCTCTGTCAAATAAATAAATAAAATCTTTTAAAAAAATGGTTGTGCAAAAGAAGATAGCTGCAAGAGTGCATGCTGGCTGATTCCACTTACATGAGTTTCAGAGCAGGCAAAACTCCACATTTATGTTGACATGAAATCAAACCAGTGGTTGTCTTGGGTGAAGGGGACACAGATAGCGAGGGGCAGGTAGGTGGGGAGACTTGGTGCTGTGGTTAGACGACAGAGAAGAGTATCAGGAAAATGTGAGGTGATTCAATCCTGCCAGCTCTACTTAGAGTTCAAGATCATGAATTTAGAGTAATTCCAGCAGCACGGTTGTGTTTACCCAAGTTCCACTGGACATATACAGAGACAGAGAACTGGATTGAACCAGGGTACCTGGTTTTGCTAAGTGAGTAAGATGAAGGGAGATGGACAAATCAATTCTTAACCCCACCAGAACGAAAAGACGTTTCTTTTGCTTGTTCCTACAGAGAAAGCAACATCCCCAAATATGCATGAAGCACAAATCAGCAAAAGTAGCAAGTAGACCCGAAAGGATCCTCTGTCCCACTTCTTCTAGTTAGCTCTGTCTGACTCCAGGGCCTTACCCAGGGACCTGCTGGGCTTTCTGAGCAACTCTTTATCTGTGGGATTCTTCTGCTCACAGGACCTCCTTGAAGATGCCTCATCAGCTCATGAAAAGCATCTCCTACCCCTCCCACAGAATCAGGCACCAGCCGACGAAACTCAACCCCAGTGCCATTCCGCACAGACTGCTGTCCAAAGAGCCGTGTCAGGTATAATCAGCTTTCCCAGTGTGTACAAGCAGTTCAACCTTTACCACTAGAGGTAGCCAGCCAAGAGAAAGGCAGAAAGAGTGGAAGGTGGGAGGAGGAGAAAAGTATAAAGGAGAACACAGTCTCAAGGGTTCATCCTCTTCATGGAGTTGGTCCACCCAGACCTTTCATCCTGAGCCTAATGGAAGACAAACAGACTTTCCCGTTCTTGTGTTTTATGAACTTCTTAACTGGGATCGGTCACCCCAAACTTGAATAGAACTCATTAGCTCTCAACCTCCAAGAAGAGTCTGAACCTGGATCCCTTGCTTCAGTCCCGCAGCTGAGACCAACCGGCCCTCTTCTTTGGATACTTCCCTCCTTGGCAGCCAATGAGCCTACATTCTCAGCAAGGAGAATCAGCCCCTCAGCCCCAGTCCTTTTGCCAGCTCATGGCTCGGTTCCTGGTTTTGGCCAGGAATGTATCATGAATTGTTCCCTGAGGGCACTTTGCCAGTTCAAATTCCTGCTCCGAGTCTCCGTGACTTGGCTGTGTGAGATGCGATAAGAATATAACATCTGCCTATTATTAAGGTAGATGCCATCCTTGCACATGCTGAGGTGGTGGTGCCTGGGGAGAGAAGGTCTTCCAGAGAGTCTCCCTGTGAAGCCAGAACTTGCAGCCGTTCCAGGCCTGATTTACTAACCTGCCAAACATGGCACTGAGCCTGGAACCCCAGAGGAGACAGAAGAGGCTGCCCTTAGGTGTTCCATCTCAGTTTTACGATTGGATTTACCAGTTTAGTTTCCTGGATCCTGGTTACTCATTCTCTCATTCTACCTGTAACCCACCGGGCTTCATGGTCTTCCACTCTTAGAAGGTCGGCTCCAGTGGGACAGATGACTTTCTCATTAACAGCCGGTCTATGGTCTAGAAACTTTTCAGAGCCAAGATCTGAGTCCAACCTGGGGAAGATGCTAGAACCACAGGCCTAGCCTCGACCAGGCTGACCCCAAACTCCCAGCCATAGAAGCCTTAGTTAGTACACTGTGTTCAGAAATACTTGGTTGTGCTTCTAGCACAAAATTTCCTTCTCCAAAGCCCCTGTTGGGGCTGTTGCTTGTCGGTGGTAATGAAAATATTTCAATCCGATGATCACATTTATAGACCACTACTGAATACAGCGGTCTAACCCAAATCTCCGCTTATCAAAAAATGGCCCCAGTCAGGGCAGCCTTATTCATTCTACTCCGATGTGTCAGGAAGGATTCAAGAGAGGAAAAACACCTGGGGATCTGCCTCCAGGACCTAACCACAGAGGAAGGAGGTAGACATGCCAATAGAATGGCTGGATGAGGAGTAATGGGCGATGCTCAGCACGTGACCATGTATCACACATGGTTTCCACTCTTCAAGAGTGATGCCCACGGCCCATGACAAGTACTACGGGGTCCCGTGCAAGGGCAGGATAGGTTGACCCCAGTGGCAGTGACGGCCAATGAAAATACTATTGGCATTTTGGGTGGGCCAACTCTTTGTCATGTGGGACTGTCCTGTGCTTTGCATTCTCACCCTTCATTACTGACAGCTCATAGCATCCCCCCGTTACCGTGACAACCAGTCATGTTTTCCAGAGGTGGGAGGGTCGGACTGTCCAGGTCTCCACTGCCCTGAGGAATCCGAGCACCAGGGGCCTGTGGCTCAAGGCAACGGTGAATTCTTGGTTCCTAGCTATTCAGGCATTCATTCTGGTGAAATGGGGAGGAGGGGCGAAGGGGAAGGGGGCAGGCGTGGATGGAGGCTCTGACTGTAGGCCCAAATCCAACTGGAATGGGTATCTGTGGTTTTTAGTGTTTGACATCTGTTCCTACTTCTTTGGGTAACAGGTTACGAAAATTACTGTTTGGCCTCTTCCCTGCTCCCAGTCCTCAGGCGCTCCATGGGGTTGGCCCTCAGTTCCAAAGGTGGTTCTAGCCTGGTCAGACAGAGCAGTAGAACATGGGAAGAACGTGGGTTCCAGGAGGGACACAGGACCCACTGAGAGGCTGATCAGGGCCCTTTGCTGCTGGGAAGCAGACCACCTTCCTGTCAGACTTGACCTTCAGAGGTGGGCGGGGAGTGCCCCCCCCCCCCCCCACGCAGTTGCTGCTGTAGCCATCTGGCCTCCCTTGTGGGAAGAGTCTGCCAGAGGATGGAAGCTACCGTGCAAAAGCAGGTAGAAACAGGTTTGGGGGCACGGCCTGAGCCCCTTGGAAGAGGCCACATCTGAGCTGGAATTCTCTCTTGATTTTTATAGGATTTAATACATCCCCATTTGTTCAGGCCAGTTTGGGTGAGGTTGTCCGACATTTATGAAAAGGGACCAATGCCGAGGCCAGGAAAAGGAGTTATTATCTTCAGTTGGAGGACCCAGGGTGAGCAGAGGCAGAAGCCGTGGGCCTCAGTCCTCACCACCCCCGTTTCTGGTCCCTTTCATCCTGACCCGTGGGACAGATTGGCAACATGACCTTGTCCCACCCGAGACGTCTATATTCTTCCTGGGGAGGCTGCTTCCCAGGGGAGGTGCTTTTCAGTCCCGGTACTCTCCCCCCACATACCGGTGCCTGCTCAGGAAAGGAAATCCTGGGATTGGGAGGTGGTGAGTGGGGTGCAGGCTTCTTGGGAACTGGCCTGGACCACCTTGCCCAATCCTAACCTTCCCCATTTCGGGTAGACTAGCTCCCTGCCTCCTCAGGGGCCGTCCTGCTGGCTCCCAGCCTGACCAGCTCTTGGAGGGAGCTGCAGATTCTTGGGCAGGGCTCTATGCATTCACTTGAGTTCAGAGCTGTCCCCCTCCCCATTAACCACCACCTGGTATCCCCTGGCCATGACTGAGGGCTTCAGTGCCTTCTGGACTTTCAGTGGTAGCCATCTACATTTCTTTGCCCAGGGCGTCATTTCTGGAGTGAACGAAAGTCCCAGGGGAATTAATCACCTCCCATCCAACACCCCTTACCTGAGGACCAATGGGTTGGGTGAATAAACATCCAGCCTTCCTGCCTCTGCCAGGATTACTCTGAGGTATATGGTTTGTCTCCCCTCCTCAACCACGGCACCCCTATACCTAGGCTACCCCAGCAGATCTAAGCTTCCGTTGTTCCCAGTGGCCACTGCTCTGAATTGACTGTCATCTCACTCTGCCTTAGCTGCTCAAGGACCCCCAGACTCTGGAGGGGGGCAGCGAAGTTGCGGGACAGACCCCAAGGCTTCAAGTCGCTCTGTGCCCTGCCCCTGCGCCTCTCCCATCACAGGTGAAACCAAGTGAAGCCATTTCTCAGAGACAAAGTGTTCCTGGGCATGGAGCCTCTGTTTCCCAAGATGCAGGCCTGGAAAGGGGCCAGGGCATCCCTCCTGTTCCCACTAACCGGGATTACCACTGGACAGAAGTGCAGTTGACTGGTTATGTTAGGTACTGAATCAAATTGAATAATTCTTGCTTTTAGAGTGGGGAAAATCAGAAGCAGTTTGTTCTGAGAGTATGGGCAGAGAAAGTTGTCCCCCTCAGGTCTGTGGTCCCCAACAGGAACAGGAGGACCCCACCCTCATTTGCCTGGCGCTCTACAAAGTCATCCCACACTTATCTCCCAAACCCATTTGCCAAGTCCAACTTTGTGTCTCTGGATAAAACACACTAATGAAACAGAATTCTTTTTTTTTTTTTTTTGTTCTATTTTGGTGACAAGAGAGATCCTTGATGGAAACTGGATCTGTAAGAAAAAAATAAGGATAGAGCCATTAGCTTGGACAACATTCCATGACCTTGAATTTTGGTGGCTTTCCAGTTTTACAACCCCATGGGTGAGGAGGGTTCAGCCGTTGAGGTCTTCTTGGGGAAAAATGAATTATATAGGATTCAAATTTCTTCCATTCTCTTACTAGTATCCTTTTTATCCGAACACAGGCTTAGAGCCTGGTGTTCCCCTTCAGGCTGTAACGCGCTTATGCAAAATGCCTGGCTCACCCTTGGCTCAGTCAACATTAGCGTCTTCTTTTCTCTCCCCACCCCCAGGGCCCCTAGCAGCTGCGGTGGAGCCTACCTCCTCCAAAACTGGGCCATGGCAGTGAATTTTACTGTGCTTGGTGCCCGAAAGGAGAGGGGAAGCAGCCCCTTGCTTTTGGTACCTCCTCATTTCCAGTGGGATTTCTAAGAGGCTTACCAAGCTTTAAGAAAGAAGGTTCTTGAAACACATTTTACCACAGAGGAGGTTTTGCCACTGCCCTTAGATGGTTCTTTAGGCTCTGGACTGAGAAGAACACTAAACTATTTCCCTTCCACAGGGTCTAATTGCTGAGCTTTTGGAACTCAGGATGTCCCAGTGCACCTCCCCCAGGCACACGCTGACTTTCACAAACCCTCAGGGGGCTTTCCAGGGTTCAAGCACTTGTCCAAGCCAACAGGTCTGGACATTGGAGTTCATCTGTCACTCTGCTACCGTATCACCTTCTAAAAGCACTCCTGCCTCTTGTTGGTGCTGCTGGCAGGGTTCCCACCTAGTTTGCTCTACTCCTTTGTGCAGCAAAGGGAAGCAACCTCAGCCCCAGACCTGGGGTAGAATATAGGGGGAGTTCTGGATTGGTCTAATGCAGTCAGGGTAATTCAACTCCCCTCTGCCATTAATTTGTTGAAGAAGACACATGAGACCCAATTCAGGGGTATGTCACCCCAATTAGAGGGCAGGTATACCAGGGGGAGGTGCTTCTGGGAAAAACTTAACTCAAGAAGAGACATAAGGAGGAGGGGGCCTTTTCCCTGACTTCTGAGGGTCAGGTATGAGGATGGAATTCTGGGAGCTCTTCTAGATGTCTGCCCATGAGGGGGAACGAGCCCCTCCTTTGCTGAGGGGTGTCAGAGCTGAAAGCCAGATTAGTCCCCAGGTCCCTGCTGACCCTGTTGAGTTAACCATCCATGTGCTGCTTCCCAAGTGTTCCCTGAGATAATCTCCCTGTTACCATTTTGCATTAGGTTTTCTTGAAATTTATAGCTCAAAAAAATCTAACCTACATTCTACTTATCAAGTCAAGTCTTAAAATGCCTCATGGCCTTTGGAAACCTACCCATTCGCACTTTCAGTTTTACAGCTGAATTAAGGGGAGAGAAGTCCGAGAGGAGCACTTTCCTGTTTACCAAGCACCTTAACCATTAGAGGTAGATATTTTTCATCCTGACCACAAGTGAAGGCATTCTTCTCAAGGGGCAGTGAAAGCTTTTTGCATCAGGAAGGATCAGCATTGAGGGCAATGGTCGGAAAATGCAGGATGTATAGGAAGTAGGAAGGGCAAGTCCAGGAAGCACCTGGGTCAGCCTATCCATCCCAGGAGGGGAAGAGGCTGTGAACCTGGGTGTGGGTGCAGGGCCCCCACTCTGTTCACTTTATAGATGAGGGTGGGTCCTGGCCACAGGATAGGGAAGCACATGTCTGTGTGTCTGCACTCTGTGAGGCACAGAAGAACAAACAGAAATGTAGTAGCAAGATCCTCACAATCAGGTCTCAGCCCTGCTCACCAGCGCCTTCCGCTGAGATTGTTGTCTCTTTGTGGCCTTTTTCTACCTGTGGTTACCACTTGTTGACCTGAAACCTACCTGCTCTTCCCTATCTCTGAGAACTTACTGGGACCCTGCATGCTTGCCTAGACCCAGAGCAAACCCACGGCAGGTGTCTTCTCCATTGGCACCTTCCTTCACTACCAGACTTCTAAATGGCATCTTCCTGGCCTTGGTTCCTGGCTCTCGGCTCTATTTAGGTCTTCTCCCTGAGTCATCTTAGCCACTGCCTGTGGCTGTAGATCTCAGCTCTTATGAATCACTCCCACGCTTAGAGCTAAGACCTGGCTTTTCCAGTGACTTCCATTTGTCCATCTGCTTCCGTGACATGTCTCTTTGGTAGTCCAATGCCTCAATAGTAACCACAGAATAGAACAGAACTCTCAATTTCCATACTCTCCTGTGCCTTTTGCCTCTGGCAATGGCACCCCAAGGAGTCAGCCTTGACGCTTCCCTTTCACTCATCGCTTCATCCAACCTATCAGCAAGACTTGCTGGCTCTGGATCCATAATGTCCCTGGTCATTTCCCCTCCATAGCCATCCCCTTGATCCAAGTGCCATCTTTGCCTGTCCAGCCCAGTGCAGATGATTCCCACTTGGTCCTCCTCCCCCTTCCCCATCCTCTATCCAACAGGCACTGCGATTGTTTTGAAATATTCGAAATGAAAACCAACAGCTTGAGAGACATCTAGAACATGAAATCTTCAAGGCTGTACCTGGCCTTGGTCTTCCCTGTGATGGCATCCTGACCACCAGAGCTCCAGCCATATTGGCCTCTTCTCTGTCCTGAAACATGTTTAGTTCCTTCCTGCCTAACTGTTGGATCTACTTTTCTGTCGGTAAGCACCCTCTTCCCCCAGATTTGCACTGTCTGGCTCCTTCTGCCCTATATGTCTCAGCTCAGAGAGGCCTTTGCAGACCAGCCTATTGCAAGCAACATCCCCTCCTGCTCACCCGCCTTTCTCTGCTCTTTATCAGATCTACTTTATATCTTTATTTCCTTGAAAACATTTGCCACCAAATCAAGTGATCTTGTTTATTCACTAAGCGGGTCAATTGTCAGTCTGTGCCCACTGGAATGCGGGCTCCCTGTGTTGGGGGGGGGATGGATCTTTTGTCTGTCTTGGTTTACTCCTATAGCACAGTGGGAGGGACCCAAGAAATTTAATGAATGAATGCATTATTTAACCAATGAACACACTCTCTTGTCATTTGGACTCTGCCTTCTAGCTTGGATGTCAGATAAGCCTTTGTCTCCATGGGAATTACTATCCCCTGCCCCCTTTTCCAGGTAGCCTTGGCCAGTCTAGATCCACAGACTTTACTGGACATCCAAGCCCAAAGCCCTTGCCTTGGCCTGTGGGTGGATGTGGCCAAATGTTTCCCGCTGTGTCATCGTGTCTCACAGTCCCCAGTGTGGTGTCGGGCACATGGTCAGTACTGACACGCGACGGCTGTGCTGACCCACTTGCCTATTTACAGGGGTTCCTGCGGGGAACCCCAGGGAGTCAGGGTGGGAGACACTATGGTTGACTAGTGTCCAGGAATTGTCACTGCAACTTCTAGGCTTCTAGAAAGTCCTCTCCTGACCCCTGCTGGTGGCACCATGATTAGACCTCAGCCTCCTAGTGTCCACTGAATGATGGGATAGGACACTGGAGCGCGGGCTCTGGCGGAAACAAGTCTGGGAAGCCAGGTCTTGCTGATGAGGTCAGTTAAAGCACATTTCAAGGGCCCCAGAGCCAACGAGCACTCCATTCCAGTGCTGGCACAGTAGTTTGACCAAAGCCGTGGGTCACACGGGGGAAAGGCCACCTCATCAGAATTGCCAGGCATGGGCTACGGGGCCTGGGAAGGAGCCTGTCTCAGGCGGCTCAGGGTGGGTGGCACACTCTCTCTCTCCCTCAAGGGACACGGGAGTGGTCACGGGACAGCTGTGGCTGGAGAAAAGAAGTCCACCCCTGGGAGGACGAGCCTGTCAGGCGGGAGTTCTGTCGCTGGGCTGGTTTTATCTGGCCTGGAGAAGGCAGGTCCCCAGGCCTGCCTCCAGGCAAGGGGCCCACCCTAAGAAGACATAAGGAGTCACCCTTCAGAGCAGAAGAAAGAGGTGAGTGGTGCCAAGTTCAGGCACAGCATGCAATGGTCAGTTTGTTAAGTGAGGCCACAGGCCACTTGAACCCTCACCCCCAACACACTCACAGCCTCAGTCTCTGGGGAATCTTGTTGGCTTTGCCACCGATTCACTCTCAGTGGCAGGGATGTGACCTACTCCAGGCCCTGGACGGGGTTCCGCTCTACTTCCCTCCTCCGTTTTCCCCCTTCCTACCCCCTTTACTCACCCTCCTTGCTGTCTATAAACATCTCCCTCCTCCCCTCATTGAGCCCCTCCATGCAGGGCCCCCGACACCACATTAAGTCACCAGGATCTCTGCCACTCATCTTTCAACCCTGGTTAAAGCAAAGACAGCGTCCCAGCGTGCAGCTGCTGGTCTTAGGGTCCAGCGCGTGTCCTTGGAACACACAGGGCACCGCCTTGAAAGCTGAGCCTTTCTTGGGCACCCTCCTCTGCTAGAAGTCCATGACATTTGGGATTCATATCTCCTGTGAGTCTTTTTATGGCAAGCAATAGGGTTTTCCATTTATGGCCAGACTTAAATTTGCCTTGAAAATAAATGCATGTAAGTTCAAAGAAAGCTAATTTTAAAAGGAGTAAGGCTATCGCAGGTGTCAAAGTCGGCCGAGTTCGGGGAACACTGAGTTTGGAGGCGGTGTTGATGACGCAGATGGGGCAGCAGCTGTGTGGAGGGCCTCATCTGGGTGGGGCACTCTGCTGAGTGTTTGACATGCTTGTTTTTCACCTACTCCCTCAACAACCCAGTGAGAGGGGTACGGTTATTACCCCCATTTAACAAGAAGATGATGGCAGGAGTTAAGGAAAACTTGCTCCAGGCCCTAGAGATCCTGGATGTGGGAGGGGAATCCGATCTCAGGCTTGCCTGCTGCCAGTGGCAGAACCCAAGGGGACACTGTGGCCCCTGTTGTAAGGAGCCTCTAGGACACAACGCTTTCGCTCAGGGCCATTCTTCAAACTGCTCACCACCACCTGGGACCCGGCCTGGCGAGTCTGAACATCCCCTCATTAAATCCTCAAATCCACTGCCCCTGGAGGTAGTTATTATTCCTCCTTCTTTAGCAAGGACATGCCTCTCATAGAAGTTAAGGGAGACATCCCCTAAGACCCAGCTACCGGGCCCCGACTCTGAAGCCTGCACCTTTCTGACCACTCCCACGATGGTCATAGCCATGAGACTGGCCAGCTGGCCAGCCCTGTCCTCTGAGCACCCTATCTCTGACTCCAACAATCTCAAGACAGAGGTCCCATGACCTTCCCGGTTTATAGACGGGGAAACTGAGGCCCTCAGCTACTCTGCTATTTCATGAAGCTTAAGGTGTTTTTATTCTTCCATGAAAGTTCCTTGATCAGGCGGCAGAGCCCCTGAGCAGATGGTGAGTTTCCTTTTTGGGTTGGGTTTCTGAGATGCTTTGAGCATCTGTTCCCACCACATGCCCTATTGTGGCCATTCCTCGTCCATTCCTATGGCTGTGGAGTCTGGTGGTGGGTTGAAGAGCTGCCATTACCAGCTGAACCTCCCCCCATTATTAGGCATTCACTGCCAGTGGATTTGACAATGGCAACAACCAGGGGCGCTCTTGGTGACCACCTGGATCCTCTTTCTGGGCACGTGCATCCATTCTCCTGTGAACTGTGAATGTTGGCTGCTAATCACTCCGAGCTGCCTCCTTCCCCAGGAACTTTCTCTCAAGAGGGCAAATGAGATCTGCTTTTCCCCAAAGACATACACTCCCCATCCTCACTCCTACTGCCAATTACTCAATGATGGAGGAGCACAGAAGGCCAAGCTTCTTGCTCCAAGGTGAGACCAGCTCTGTGGCTAATTCACATGCCAGATCTCCCCCAGGCTGAGGCTGGACTCCAGCCGAGACCTCACCTCCTCCTTGTCCTACTACTTCCTCTGTCCTCTCTCATCTCATTCACTCCTATTTTCCTTCATAAATCCTATGCACCAAATCCCTGTCTCAGGCTCTGCCCCTGGGAGCCTGGCCCAAGACAGGGGAGGAACGGAGATGCCATGTAAGGCATGCTCCCTGCCCTCAAGGACTGTGCAATGTAGTTGGAGAAACAGGCCATATAGGTGCCAAGAAATCACCCACAGTACAGGACAGAAAAGGCTGGAGAAAACAGAAAAGATGGGGAGATCACTGGAACTAGAGGGGCACGAGCTTATGGAAGAAATGGGACCAGGTCATGAAAGATAAGTAGCACTTCAGAAGGGAAAGTTCTCTCGGCAGAGAGAAAGTTCCAAGGGAAGTCCCGAAGAGAGGTGGGAACCTCTGTCCAACCTCTCCGGCTTCTTCCTGCCTGGGATCTGTGACTAGGGAACCTCCACCTCCCGGTGAATGTTGGGGGAACTCTGATTTGACAATCCCAATAATGGGTCTAGCATTTTCCAAGAGTGTCAGGGCTGCTTGAAAGAGCCATGTCAGATGACCCTAAGGCCAGGAAGTCATTCAGTTCTTAAGCTTTCCCTGAGAGGCTGGAGGCTTGATCTACCCATAAATTATTCCTCCTTTACTCCAGAAGGGACAGACACTCCCTCAGCCCTGCACTGCAGGCACGGTGACCCAGTGGGCTTGAGCATTACCTGTGCAAGGGGACGGAGGCACAAAAGGGGTACACGTACCTGCCGGACCGTGGACCTGGGGGGTTGCTCACAAGGATTCAGTGGTGTAATAGGCAGCTCCTAGGGCCCCCAGAACCACAGCAGCAGTCCCGAGAGCTTGGAGCACGCGAATTACGATGAGTGGAGTGTTTTCTTGTAGGTTTTCTGTAGAGCAAAGCAGAAAGCCCACAGGTTGGGGGAATCTGGACTCTAGTGCCTGTCCACAGACAGGGGAGGCAGAAACTGTAGGACCCCCTCAGCATTTCAGAAATGCCCATCTCCCCACTACTGATGCTACTCCCAAGGGAATATAGCTCTGTCCACCTCCGTCCGGTGACTCCCAGCCACAGGACCCCCACCTCCGAGGACGGGCAAGCCTGGGATGCCAGCTCCGGGGGACACTCAGGAAGCAGGATATGAAGGCAGGGAAGGCTGTGGTGTGCAAGCCCGAGCTAAACATCTCACACCCAGTGTCTTCCTTCAGCCTCACAACAACCCCGTGAAGTAGGTTCTATCATGGGGCTCAATTTTGGAGAATCATCATCTCAGGAAACCCCATGGGATGCCCACCACACAGGCAAGGAAGATGGACCATCGTGCCAGGGACTGTGAGGAAGACTTTTCCAAAAGGCAATATTCATTTGGACAATAATCCTGCTGAAGTAGGGAATCTTATTTGACGTTAGTGTGTATTTAAAGCCAAGATCCAATATTCGGCTCCACTGAGAAATGTAAAGAATATGGAAGCTGATGGTGTGATTTGAGTGGAATTGAGACTAGAGGTCTCACTGGGGCCAGGCAGCATCTCTGCCCTTCCCCCTCCCTCCCCTAATGGGGAACCGCCTTGCTTTCACCTTTCCCTCCACCTTTTCACAGTAAGCCAAGGGAAGATCCCAAGACCCTTCTAGACTCAGCGCAGATAGATACCATGGACACTATAAAGTCTCTGTGTACCCCAACTTTGGAGGGAGCTCCCCTTTTTTCTGAAGCTCTTTGAATTTCTACGAAGCAGGGGTCACTTCTGGGCTTCCATCTTAGTTTCTGAATGTACATAGCTCACCTTGCCACATAGACTGCACGATTTTTAAAGGGTCAAGTTCCCTGTTCTGGTTTTCCTCACAGTACCTAGTATTCTATGCCCAGGAGGGGTTCCCACTTGTTGGTTTTAAAGTGACATGAAATCCATGGCATGGCTCCACAGATGGACAGATGGACAGAAATACTAAGTGCGTGGGAGGAAAATCAGTAGAGGTGAGCGGCGGGCAGGTCTTTCCTTGATGGGACTTACCAGACTGTAGAGTATTTTTAGCTTTACACATGTTCTCTCAACACACTGGGGTAACTGTTTGCTTCTCTCATGTCTGAGAGGTGATGATTTTCAGGGATGGACAGGAGAGGGGATTTGGTGGGGGAGGGAGCAGGAAGAGGAGCAGGAAGAGAGTGAGGCATGGGTTCTGCTCCTGGAGTAGGGGTCTGAGATCCCCAGGTGGGAAGTCTATTCATGGACATTGGTGAGACCTTTGAGTATAGGTATAGCTACTCTGGGGCCCAGCGCTGGGGACAGAGGGAGGCACATAGACTTGCGCTACTAGGAAAGTGGACTGACATCTTTAGTTCCCTTTTCTGCACAGGGGTCTTCCTGTGAGTGGAAGCAGCAGCCACCAGGTGGCTTTCTCCTGATGGCTTCGTGGGAGAAGAAAGGAAGGGCAGGAACCTCGGAAGATGCTGTGGGAGCCTGGGGGCGTGTCCCCTGTGGAGACTGTCAGAAATGACGTGAAACGTGAAACCCTCTGAATGGGGTGGAGGTCTTGCTCTTACCAACCGGCCATGTGAGTTCCAATCAGTATTTATCACTGAATTCTGGGGGAAATTCATAAGCAGGTCAAGAATCTGAAGATCTCAGGTATGGTGTGGGCCACAGAAGGAGGCCGGTGGCCCAACAGAGCACTGAATCACAGTGCTCTGAGTGACAGGAAATTTTCTAAGGGCTGCGAGGGAGTGTGCTCTGAGGAAGAAGGGGGCCCATGGAGAAAAGAACCACGAGCCTCCTAAAGAAGTCATTTCCGGTAAGGAAGAAAACTGGCCCCTCTTTGTGCAGATGGGGGACCCCTGGGCGTGGATCTGGTCAGAAAGGGCAGGGCGCCAAACCCCAGGAAGTGGCCACCCTGGAGAGTCTTCCTTTCCGCCTGGGATTCTCAAGAAGGAGTTACAACATGGCAGCTAATAGGGTCCAGGACAGAGCCAGGCCCTGGGACCCGAGTGCCCTGAGGGTCCAGCCCCCCACGCGCTCCAGAACCTGTAGAAAGTGAGGAGGCTTGGGGATCCTCTCCCTGGCATGGTGGGCCAGACCCGAGGAAGGAGGACATCAAAGATGCGGCTGTGACACAGGCCCAGACGACGCCAGCAAGCAGAGCTGCCGGGGCAAGTGGAACAGGAACAGAAGGCCCGCGGGCCCGCACGAGTCACAGTCCCTGGATGGACAGAGAAGGAGAGAGATGAGGGACCCCTGACTCTAGGAGGCATGGGAGAGCTAGGGAGACAAGGGAGGGAAGACTAGCAGGGGAACCTGTTTTTTTTAGAATCTGGAGCTCCCCCGGCCATTTTGAAATAATGGTGCTATTATTTTTTATTCTCAGTTTATAAACAGGGAAACTGAGGCTCCAAGATTAGATGGGATGTGGCCTTGTAACACAGAGATCGGAAAAAGCGGGTTTCAGCTCAGGGCTTCTAACTCGTCTGGTGCTCCAGCCATGGAATTCGGAGAAAATGACAGCGGTAGAAGAGTGGCCCTGAGACTCCACTGGAACACAGTCTCTTCTTCTGGAGTTTGTTGACTGATCCAGAAGACAGTGCTGCTCCAATTTACAGTCCTTGAAACACTTTCCCAGACTTCTCTCCCATTTGTCCTCTGCTGAGGATGCCAGGAGTCCTCAGATATGGCGCTGTCCACTGTTACACACAGGAGGACTTCCGGCGGACAGTTTCCTCCTCCTGGCTTGGGTCCTGGCTTCTTCACACAGCTACACGTTCTTCCAACATAAGCTCCCCAAAGCCAGTGATCAATGGGAGAGACAACACACACTTCCTCCTTAGACCTGCCTACCACAGTTATTTTTTTGGAATGGAGAAGGAAGGGATTCTAAAAGGCAAGCCTTATCTTTTTTCTTTGTTAATTTTTTAAATAGACATTTAATTTCTGTGTCATAATATTTATTCTTTAAAGTGTTCAGTGGTTTTTGGTATATTAACAAAGATGTAAACCCATCATTACTGCCTAATTCCAGAACATTTTCATCTTGTGCTCCAAGGAAACCCCATGGCCATTTGTGGTCACTATCTTTCCCCACCTCCCCCAAGTTCCGGTCAATGGATTTGCCTGTTCTGCACATTTCATAAATGGAATCATGTACAACATGTGGGGTTTGGAGGGCTAGCTTCTTTCACTTAGCCCAATGTGTCTCAGGCTCATCCATGTTGTAGCACGTGTCAGTGGTGCCAAATAGGATTTCATTGTATGGACGTACCACATGCTGTTTATCCATTCATCAGATTGTTGATATTGAGTTTGTCCCACTTCTACCATTAATTAAAGTCTCTGTGAACATTCATGTGCATGTTTTTGTATGGATGTTCTATTTTTAATTCTCTTGGGTTTGTCCCCAGGAGTGGAATTGCTGGGTCATACAGTGACTTCACGTTTGACCCTTTGAGGAACTGTCAGATTGTTTTCCACAGCAGCTGCACCATTCTGTGTTCCCTCCAGTCATGGACGTGGGTTTCATTTAGATTTTAGGGGCACCTGGGTGGCTCGGTTGGTTGAACGCCTGACTTGATTTTGGCTCAGGTCATGATCTCAGGGTCGTGGAATCAGGCCCCATGTCGGGCTCTGTGCTTGACTCGGAATCTGCTTGAGATTCTCCCACTTACTTCCTCTCCCTCTGGCCTTCCCACCTCAAATAAATAAATAAAAAAATATCCTTTAAAAAATAATTTGGATTTCAGAAAATGGCGCCCTTACGTACAGGCCCTCATCTCTTATCATCCACCTTTTTTCGCACTCTGGCTTGAAGGAATAAAATTCCACTGGCAGAAAAGTGCAGGGTGTCCACTGTAACCACGGGCAGGCCACCCCTATCACCTGCATGGCCTTCTCAATAAGCAGAATTCCTCCCCAGGGGTGAGCCACACACATTCCTCAAAAGATGTGGGGATGGAACATTTTGCTTTCTACAGATATCAGTTCTGAAGGCCATAATCCAGAAATGTTTCCACCAGTGGTTGATGATCACAATATATGCAATATGTAACACTCAAAACCATTTCTACAGGAGCGCCTGGGTGGCTCAGTGGATTAAGCCTCTGCCTTCGGCTCAGGTCATGGTCTCAGGGTCCTGGGATCGAGCCCCGCATCAGGGTCTCTGCTCAGCAGGGAGCCTCCTTCCCCCTCTCTCTCTGCCTGCCTCCCTGCCTACTTGTGATCTCTCTCTCTCTCTCTGTCAAATGAATAAATAAAATCTTAAAAAAATTTGTTCTACATATTAAGAATGGGTTGGTTCTTAGCCACTGAAATACCATTGTCCACGCAATTGCTTGGGGCTAGCTCTCTCACTCACACCTCACTTGTAGTTTATATCCACACCATCCCTGAGGAATAAGCTGTGACCCAGAGAGTGTGGCTTATTATTCGGGACCATAAAGCCACTGGCACTGGCTCATGGTGAAGCCAAAAGAAGCTCAGAGAAGAGTGTTCTTCCTTCAGGGGAAACTTGAGACTCTTGGGACCAGAAGGTCAATGCTGCAGTTAAGAGTGAGGATTATAGAGTCAGAATCGATGGAGGTCCCCCTCTTGGTGTTACCAGTGCCTGCTTGAGAGTGTGTTGTTTGATTTCTTTGAGCCTCAGTTTCCCCATCTATGAAAGGGAGACCGTGATGATAATACCTCCTTTATAGGACTGTTAAATGGGAAGATTCACACTGACAGCTGAGCTGAATGCTAGGTACATGGTAAATGCTTGGGGGTAATTTTTAGTTTGTTACTACCATTATTATTATTATTAGAAGTAGTAATATTAACCAGCCTGTCTCCCCAGCTCCACTTAATTCCCTCTACACAATCCAATGCTCAGTCAGATTCTGGCTACCCAAGAAGATGGAGGGCCACTTTTCCTAGACAGACATTCCATTTTCAGACAGAACTAATTGTTGTAAATGTCTTCATGTTGAGCAGAAATCTGCCTGTTTCTAGTATCTTCCACGGGTAAGGTAACTAGATTTAGCAGATAAAAATACAAAATGCCCATGCAATATCTGGGACTAAAAAATTATTTGATGTTTATCTGAAATTCAAATTTAACCAGGCGTCCTGTGTTTTATCTGGCAACCCTGAGTCAGACCTCTGAAGCTAACAAAGAAGTCTATTCACATCTTTTACTTGACAGATTCCCTCCAATTCCTTCAACCAAATCTCATACATTACATGGTTCTTGCTTTCCCACCCCCTCAAACCCCATTGTCTTTTTTGAACTAGATTGCTAGGCATCTTTCACAGCACACACAGAGTATGAATGAACACTTCCCTTGTCTTAAACCATATACTTCTATTAACACATCCTTGGTTTTTATTTTTGAGCAGCCACATGGCACTTCTGACTCCTAATAAGATAGTATCACACAGGAGCCAAGCACAATGTTGATTGATATGTATGTGTGGCTGCCTTCACCGAGACCCAGGGTGGTGAGGACTGGCAAAATCCAGGAATCCTGAAATCCTAGGTAACAACAAAACCCCAAACCCTCACACTTCACCAGCACGTTCCAGAATACACGTCAACCATGCACGATTACCCGAAATGAACCCGCCTCCCGGGGACCCTAGGAGTCCACCAGCAGGAAAGCTAGATGTTCTTGAGTTAGAAGCCTGCCCACCTGTTTTCCTGGATCGAGAGGATGCTTTTGTGTTAGTGTCCTGAGGTAACAGGCCCCGGGCGGAGGAGTTGGTTTCGGGAGCTGGAAGAGCCTGGGGCGCAGATTGTCGGGGGGTGCTTACGGAGCTGGGCTGGGGGGTAGATCTGGGGCTGGCCGGCTGCGGGGTGGAGGCGGGGCTGGGCTGCTGCGGGGTGGAGGCGGGGCTGGGCTGCTGCGGGGTGGAGGCGGGGCTAGGCGGCTGCGGGGTCGAGGCGGGGCTGGGCTGCTGAGGGGTGGAGGCCGGGCTGGGCTGTTGCGGGCTGGATCTGGGACTGGGCTGTTGCGGAGTAGATGCCGGGCTGGGCTGCTGCGGGGTGGACTCGGAGCTGGTGCGCTGGGAGGTGGAACCATGGCGTCTGGATTCCGGCTTCTTCCTTTTGCCCTTCCTCATGGTGGGTTCTCTTCACCTAAACGTGGACCTACATGGAGCTGCCTAATCTTCCGGCTCCCTCCTGGAGGGGCCGTTTGCCCCTGCCCTGGGGGAAGGCTCTGGCCTGGGGGGGGACCTAAGCCCCGCAGAGAACAGTCACCTCCACCCATCCTGTGAGGTCACAAACCCAGGGTGGTTCCTATGGCAGGGCTCTGGGGACAGTCTTCTCTGCCTACGCCAGCCTGCTGTCCTCCCTCCTCCCCAGCAACCGGAATGGGCAGAAGTTCCTTAGGGACCTGGGTCAGCCTGGCTACGGGAACAGGGACATCCTGGACCCCCCAAGATGTTGCGACCAGAGGGCCTCCTTTAGGCACCTCTCCGCTGGTGCGCTCCTGGGTCCCTAAGCGCTCTCTGTTCGCTTTTAGACCCCCCTGAGACGCTCAGCTCTGCCATTGGTTTCCATAACCCAAAACAAACTACTTCACTATGCATCCTGTGAGTTTTAATTTTACTGAAGATTTGGGGGTCCACGGGAGGTCCGCAGGCTTCTCCCATCTCAGCTGTTCCCTCCCCATCCAGATCTTAAAGTAGCTTCTCCCTTCTTCCAAAACGTGGCCTTCCCACTGTAGGAAGGGCTGGGGATCCGCAACTTGGATAGGAACCTCGCTTTTGCAAAAGAATTTCCCCTATAAGACATCACAGTTTGGAAAACTACACTTTCTTTGAACTCAGTCGCAGCAACGATGGACTACCTCTCAAACCCCAACTCGTCGGGTCAATTAGGAGACTATGAATATTACTTCAAGGTAAAAATATGATTTTCCTTTCAAGATGGAAGCGGAGAAGGTGTTTTTAAAAGACAAGCCTAAGCTTCGCGCTGTGACCGCAACACAGAATGTGCTCACCTTAGAAGACTCTACCTCTGCCATAAAATGCATCAAAAGGTGGGTGAGTATTCAGCAGCGAACCCCATGTTCTTGGGGGTGGGGGGGTGTGATGCCCTTGGCCAAGAATAGGTTTTAGGGCAGACATTGCTAGAAGGCACATCCATGCAAGGCCAGACCCGATGTGAAATGTGAAATGACAGAAAGTATTTTGTGATTCTAGATCCTGAAAAGACCGTAATGATTCTCTTTTTCGCAGAAGATAAACTGAGGGAAACTTAGGGAAATTAAATCACCTTCCAAGATCACACAGCTAGTTGGAAGCATTGACAGGGCGAAGTTCCCATTTCATTTCATGATTCTAGAAGGCAATAGGGAATGAGATCATTATACAGGCCTTAAAAGTCAATGGGTTAGAAAGATCCCTTGAGTGAGAAAACTGAATTCTTTAAAAAAAAAAAAGGCACCAAGGATTAGAAGTGGAAGATCCCTCAGATCAATAAAGTCAGATTGGATTTGGTTGACCATCAGCACAAAGAAGTTCAAGGAGCAGCTGAGTCTACAAGAAGGTGGTAATTCTCTAAAGTCAAGAGCAATGGATCCCTCTGGGGGAGTCAATTTAGAATCAGAAAGACTGGAAACCCGGGTCAGGGACCCTTTCCAGATTTAGCAGACAGGTCGGGAACTCCAAAGGCATTTATCTCTGCAAAATTAGATCTCCAGACACCAGTGGGCTTTTGCCTGGGGCTTCAACCTGATTTAAATCAGGGATTCTCAACCTCAGCTCTACTGACATTTGAGGCCAGATAAATCTTTGCTGTTTGAGCCGGATGATTCTCCTGTGTATTGTAGGAAGTTTACCGGCAGCCCTGGCGTCTGCCACGAGATGCCGGTAGCAACTGCTTCCCCCAACAAAAGATGTCTATAGACAATGCTAAATACCTCCGTGTGTGTGTGTGTGTGAGAGAGAGAGAGAGAGAGAGAATTGCCCCTGGTTGAGAACCCCTGTTTTAAATGAATTAGATAAGGGACGAACACGCATGGGTAATCTTTCCTGGTAGAGATGAAAGAAGTGTGTCATTTCACACCAAGGAGCCAAATGGCACAGAAAACAGGTCTCTCTTCCTGAGGAGAGTGATGGAGAAAACACAGAAGCTCAGGCTTCGGGAGGAGTGGAGAATTTTTTTTCTACGGCAGTGGAGAAAAACATGGGTGGGTTCTTTCATAAGGTTGGTCCCAAGAAGCAGGGAGACGGCACTCGTGGAGTGAGAGGTTGGCCCAGAGGGATGAGGAAGAACGGCACTGTGATACTTTGCCAGAAGGTCTTCCTTGGCCCCCACTGCCTTCCCGCTGGAGCACAAGTTCCCGGCTGGAAGTCTGAGTTCTCTATAACACGGTCACAGACCAGCATCCCAGGTGCACTGACCACCTCTCTGCTACCTTTTCTAGCTCTTGCCAGCTGTGAGAGTGGAGGCTTGCTTTCCTTCATCTGTGAAAGCCCTTCCCCTCTCTCAGGCCCCTCCCTCTCTGTCAAGACACTTCCCATCATCAGGTTCCGCCCCAAGTGGACCCGTCTCCTCGAGGTCCCCAACTGGAAGTGACCCTTCCCTCCCTGAGTCCCAGATCACATACTGCACGGTGTTAGAGTGATGGGTCTCCTGTCTTCCCTCAAGTTCCCTACTCCCAGGCTGGGAGTACCCTGGAGGGCCCGAGTCCAGAGAAGAAGCTCAACACCAGGTTCTCGAAGGCGAGAGTAGGAGGGGAAAGAAAGCAGGAAACCACCGAAGGCAGGGTGAGCATGGAATGTGGGGGCCAACAGACTGCATCATGAAGGGGTTAATTTCCTATGATGGGCTGGGGTTTTCTGGCCTTGCCTGAGGATCTCGGAACAGTCCACAGGCAAGGGGGGCTCCCACTTGACCTGGCAGCCACGGGACAATCTCGTGCACTATTTGGCAAAGTGAGAAGATGGAGTCTAGGGGGAGGCGAAGTGAGGATGAGGTTCTGAGGGTGTGAACATCCACACCCGGTGCTTCCAGCCCTCTGGCTGCTTCTAGGGCACTAAGAGCAAGCATGTCAGCATTTGCCCCGAAGCTCGCATGTTACGGTTGGGTGACACCTCAGACACCAGCTGGCCCTTGGCTCCCACCTGTGAGGAATGGGAGCTAGTCCTCCAAGGGGACAACCTGCTCTGGTCACCAGTAGGAGGGTGGCTGAGCTTTGAGAGAGCGACTGGGTATTGGAACTCCCCGTCCCAGGCGCTTCCTTCCCTGCTGCCGCCTGCCTCAGGAGAGTACTTCCCGGAGACAGAGGGCACCTGCTGCTCATTCCAGAGCTCAGTGTCCAAGGCCCTGGATCCTCCCGGCCCATAGGCCTGGTTTCCTTGATAGGCACATATTCAAGAGCGGAGCAGGAATCCCGACCCATCACCTCCTCCAAAGCTTAGCTGTGAGGAGGAGACATGAAAAGCCCTTAGGACAGTGCCTTCTGCACACCAGGCATGGTTTTCTTGTCAATTATGCTTCCCTTGGAGGAGAAGCTTCCAGAACCAATCAAGGAGTAAGTGGATGTGGAGAGGCCCGGGTGTGATCCAGAGTGCAGGGGGAGAAAGGGGCTGGGTGGATGGGTGGAAAGTGTTTAACTCTACAAATTCAGTAAATGTGAATACTTTTGACCAGAGATTGCCCCAGCGAGCACACCTGGGCTGAGAAATCTAATGAATCTTCACCCAAACCGGTGTTAAGTGGAGGCTTTAGGAGCGGGTCCGTGACATGGGGGATGTGTCCACTCCCCGGACCAGGACCGGGTCCGTCCTTGCAATTTCCACGCCCTCCGCCCCGACCCCTGCCCGCTGTCGGGACCCTCACCATCCGTCTGGGTCTCCTGATCCACGAGGAGGACGCTGCCCCGTGCCCTGGCATTGTGCCTTGGGCTGCCGGCGGGCTGGATGTCCAGGGCGCAGTCTGAGCCGCTGGGACGGAAGACGGCCGTGTGCACCTCCACCGAGGGGCTGTGCGGCGCGAAGGCGCTGCAGAGCAGGGTCTCCATGCGGCGGCGCGCCTCGGCCTCCTCTTCCGGCTGCGGCTGCACTATGATCCCGACGAGCGCGGCGGGCGGCTGGCGGTGCCGCGCGTGCACCTGCTGCAGGAGCAGCTGCAGCCGCGGCAAGTTGGAGCGCAGCGCCGACGCGCGACACAGCATCAGGAGCAGCTGGGGGCTGCGCTGGGGCGCGGGGCAGGGCACCCGGCCTCCCGACGCCGGCTCCTCCGCCGCCTCGCGGCAGGTCTCAGACCCAGCCCGAGCCGCCCCGCACTCGCACGGGTCCGTGGCCTTGCCCCTGTCGCATGGCCTCTCTTTGGCGCAGCGCCTGGACTTGGGGGCCGGGCAGTCGGTGCCGTCCCACCAGCTGTCGCCGGGACGCTTGCGCTGCCGGGTGGCGCAGCTGCTGTGGTAGCTCGCGGCTCGAGTGGACGAGGGCCCGGCGCAGTGATCGTCCGGAGTCTGCTCCAGAACGTCCTGCACGGTCAGGCAGTCCTCATCCCGCTTCCAGAGCTCGCCGAACAGCAGTATCTGGCCGTGGCCCTCGACGGGCTGAGCCCGAGCCTGTTGCTGAGACTCTGCCTTCCTGTCCTGCGGGGCCCTGGAGGGCCCGGCCCCAGGCTCCATGCCCGGTCCGGCTCTCTTGTCCCTCTGGGCCAGGGCGTCTGTTTGCCACGGGACAAGCCGCCCTTCCCTGGAGCATGTCACAATACCCCTGCGCCCTACCTCTTCCTGTCCTGACCCAGGGTCTCCGCCCTCTATTTTTTGGAAATCTTCCAATGTAGGGAAGTCGCTGCTGCTCGCCGCAGAAATGCCAGCTGTGTTCAGTTTCTTTTGTCATTTTGTGTGTCTTCGGTGTCAACAGGGGAAATCCTTTTATCTTGGGGATGGACCATTATGCCCAAGCCTCCAAGTAAAACAGATTTTCCTGCACCTCACAGGTACTTAAAAAGCAGTGGAAAAAAAAAAAAGATAATAAAAGGCAGTGGATCCTGGTGCTCACTGCACCTGGGACACCTGAAAAGCGGTAAAGAACAGAGCCTGGGCTACTTGCTGGATGAACTGGGAGCCAGAGTCCTGGTTCCTGCCTGAACTGGCTGGGTCTGCAGATGGCTCGGGGTCCCCTTCCTTCTTTTATGGGTATGTATTTGAAAAATACAGTCTTTTCCTCCTGTATTTCTCCTTCGCTCTTTACACAGAACTGTACTTTGCCATTTCTGGTCACCAAATATGTGTGTGTGTTCCCCACACCGAGCAATTTTGTGACACCAGCTGGGTGTCCTACAGTTTAACTAAGTTCTGACACCGTCTTCCTAGGGATAGCATCAGATCCTCAGATCAAGGGTGGTGTCCCGAAAGACTGCCCCCCACCTTCAGATGCCAATTACAAGTCCAGGTTGTTACCCCTGCTTCTGAGCAATTGGCTGTAAATCTGAGATTCCCACAGTCCCCTCCTCAGGTTCAATTGATTTGCTATGAATGGCTCACAGAACTCAGGAAAATAGTTTACTTACTGTTGACCAGTTTATTATAAAAGGATATATAGAAGGAGCGCCTGGGTGGCTCAGAAGGTTAAGCGTCTGCTTTCAGCTCAGGTCATGATCCCAGGGTCCTGGGATCGAGTCCCACTCGGGACTCCCTGCTCAGCGGGAATCTGCTTCTCCTTCTCCTTCTGAGCCTCCCCCTGCTTGGGCGTGCATGCGTGCGCTCTCTCTCTCACTCTCAAAGAAATGAAATCTTTGAAAAAAAAATAAAAAGGATATAGAAGACCCAGATGAACAGAGGGAGGAGACACACAGGGCAAGGTGTATGGGAGAGGGCACAGATCTTTCATCCCACTTCTGGGCACACAGGACTCTCCCTGAACTTCCATGTGTTCACCAACCTGAGAGTTCTTGGAATCCCAATACTATTGGGATTTTATGGAGGCTTGATCAAGTATTAACTCCAGCTCCAACCCTCTTGACCCTCTCTAGAAGATGGGGGATGGGGCTGAAAATCCCCAACTTTTAATCATGACTTGGTCTTTCTGATGACCAGCCCCCTTGCAGGAGCCCACACAGAGTCACCTCATTAGAAAAAAGCCACTCCCATCACCCAGGAAATTCTACCAGGTTAAAGATCTCCGTGTCAGGGACAGGAATAGTGACCAAATATTAGAACAAAAAATGCTGCTAATGCTCTTATCACTTAAGAAATCACAAGGGTTTCAGGAACTAGAGGCAGAGGCCAACAGGTACGCCATAGGGCACCAAAAAGCCAGAAAGATCTTTAGCAAAATCAAAACAAGCATAAAACTCCTTATCTGCCCTGGTGAGGTGGGACAGAGGTACTCAAGAGAGCCACAGTGATTGGAATTCAAGGGCAGGGAAAATTTTTTCCCTTTGTTAATTTTTAAAAAATGAGCTTTATTAGGTTGTTTTAAAATTATTTTTAAAAATATAAAAACTAGGGGCACCTGGGTGGCTCAGTTGGTTAAAGCCTCTGCCTTCGGCTCAGGTCATGATCCCAGGGTCCTGGGGTTGAGCCCCGCATTAGGCTCTCTCCTCAGCGGGGAGCCTGTTTCCTTCCTCTCTCTCTCTCTGCCTGCCTCTCTGTCTACTTGTGATCTCTGTCTGTCAAATAAATAAAATCTTTAAAACAAGAGTGTTCCAGATTATTTATTTTGTATACATATATAAAAGACTCTGAGCCAGAACCTCTAAGCGGGGATCCTGCTGAAAGCTGCAGGACCCCTTGGGCCAGGGAATTGGGGAGGACGGGGTAAAGGTAGAAGACCCCGCAGCTTTGCAGAAACAGGGTGGACAGTTCTGGGGGACTCTTTCCCTATCCTGGTTTTTCAGCCTTGGACCAGAGACTCAGCTCACCTTTCATCTGGATAATGTTGGCAAGAACACTTCCAGCCCCTTCCTCCTTCCTTGGCAAATCCAAAAGGTCAGAGTCAGGGACTCATGGGCGAACTTTCCCCAGGGTGCCCGGTGACTGTGTTATAAATTGATGCTAGTTTCATCTAGGATGAATCAGACCCGTCAACCTGGCCACCCAGGTGTCTTTTCACCTTTCCACAGGGATACCTGAGTGTAGGAGTCTTTCTTTTTTTTTGAAGATTTTATTTATTTGAGAGAGCACAAGTGTGGGAGTTGACGGGGAAGGTAGTAGGAAAGGGAGAAGCAGACTCTCCACTGAGCAGGGAGCCCCCAGAGCTCCATCCTAGGCCCCCCGAGATCATGACTTGAGCCAAAAGCAGATGCTTAACCAACTGAGCCAGGCAGGTGCCCCTGGATGTGGGAGGCTTAAGATTTGTATTACTGTGGAAAGGAGGCGGCCCTGCTTGGGCTTGACCTGAACTTACTTTTTTTTTAAGAGTAAAAAAAAGATTTTATTTCTTTGAAATAGAGCCAAAAAGCATGAGCAGGGGGAGGAGGAGAAGGAGACTTCCCGCTGAGCAGGGAGCCTGACATAGGGCTCTATTCCAGGGTCCCCGGATCATGATCAGAGCTGAACGCAGTTGCCTAACTGACCGAGCCACCCAGGTGCCCTTTGACCCGAACTTTCTAAGCCAGCTTTTATCAAGTTCTGAACTGGGGAGGACCAGTCAGGAAGGACTAGAGGTCCCAGATTCCCAAAACATAGATCGGAACTGAACTGTAAGGAGGGAAGCCTGTTTCCCTCTCTGGCTCTGTCCCCCTTGACTGGGGCGAAAGCAGCCCGAGGCTGCCAGGGGCGGGTCAAAGCTGTGTTCCTCACCCTCAGCTCACCAAATCAGACAGTTATCCAAGGACCCTCGTTTTTAACTGTCTGACATGGTGGGCTGTCCTTCATCAGAAGGTGAAGACTGAGGTACCACTGACAAAGGGCCCCACGTAGGCCACGCCCCTGGGCACAGTGAAGACGCAGCATGGGGACGGGAGCAGGGAAGTGGCCCAGCTACCAGCTTCAGCGTGACCTTACAGAGGAGGAGGATGGTGCTGGAGTCCAGGCATCCCTAGAAATCCTTCTGTTTTTGTTTTTTTTTTTCCCCCTGGAGGGGGAGAGCCTTATGGCAGAAGTGGCCCTAGAGGCGGGCTCTGGATATTTGAGTGTACCACGTGAATTCTAAGACTCCTCAGTATACACCCCGGGGTGGGGGGAATAGAATACGTCACCCCAAAATGTGTCACTTTGGCATGTGGATTATTTTGAGCTGAAGGCAAGCAAGACCCAAAAGACACAGGAAAAGCTTTTTCCCTCTCCTTTAACTGCCTAGAAGAATTCAGATAGGGGGCCTGAACCAGAAAGAGAGCTATTACCAGATAATTTTTTTTTTTAACCAGAGAGAGTTTCCTGCATGACAGAGCCAACATCCGATTACCCAACACCTGCTCTTCTCACCTTCCTGGGACTTGTCCTCCTCCCTCTGGAGCCCCAGGTCCCTTGTCCCGTTCCTCAGCTCAGGACGGCATGTGAGCCTCAATTGCCCGACTATCTTTGAGTCTCCTATTTTTATGGGGCTCCCGTATGTAAAAAATTAAAATTTTTTTCTCCTGTTACTCTGTTCTATGTCAATTTAATTTTTAGACCAACTAAAGAACCCAGAGGGGAAGAAGGGAACATTTTTCCTCCTCAACAACTTTGAACTCCTTCATGGTTCATCTAAGTTGATGTAACAAAGAGATCCAAGGATATATTGGCTTAGGAATGATATATTTTTTTTTTCTTTTGAGGTCAGTGACCATAGAGGCTCTGCCCTCTTCACAGGTGGCTTCCTTTCCTGCCTCCAGGGTAGCTGGCCCAGGACTCTTCAGCCCCCAGACAGAGGATACAAAGATGGGAGGGAGGGAGAGATCGCATCCTTTCTAGGGCGTGATTAGGAAGTTGGGTGCATCCATTCCACTCATATTCCATTGGCCAGAACTAGCCACGTGACCACCTTGGCTGTGGGAGAGCCTGGGACTTGTGGCCTCTGGCCAGGCACCCAGTTAATCCTTCTATTACAAAAAGGAAGAAGGGATAAAAAGATATTGAGGGACATTTAACAGACTCCCCTTGGTGTCTAGTAATGATTGTCCCCATTAATTGAGGTCCTTCTGTGTGTTGGGTGTATGCATATGTTATCTTTTCTGCAATCCAGCAATGGGTAGGCACCATCTCCAATTTCTAGATGCAGAAACCAAGGCTCAGAAGTGTTAAGTAAGTTGGCCAAATTCAATCAGCTAGTGAGTGGTAGGTCTGGGATCTAAACCCACATCTGGCCACAAATGGCTGGGAAGCAGGAAGGAACATAGCATCCTGAGGCTGAGATGGGGCTAACCATCATTCTGGCTTCTGGAGGCTAATCCAGATATAGGGCATGGGGAGAGAGGGAGGGAAAGGAAGGTTGGGCGAGGAAGGGGGAGAGGGAATCGCCTGGAACAAGCACCCCTTCCCCCCACTTGTTTTAGGCTCTCAAGTGGTAAAAGCTTCTGGGCACAGAGTTTTAAGGGCACAGCGAGAAAATGTTGGTTCTAACCTAACCAACCTGTTCTGACCAAATGACTAAACCTTCCTTCCTTCCTTCAGAAGTGGGTAAATTTCTGACTAAAATATAAAGTATTTTCATAATAAGGGATATTGAGAAGAAAGATCTACTATTTCAAATATCATAAAAACTCTTATTGCCAACTTTGAAATGTCAGAAAGGTCCTGCTTGGATACGGGGTTGAACCCAGAGGTTTGTAAACAAGTGTGAGAGGTGTGTGGCAGGACTTGCATCTGTTTGGGTCCCTTGCCTTTGCGTCTGGTTGCCATATTGGAGTTCCCCATAAAATTTCATTTAAGGAAAGAATTCTGCAGATAATGCTTGGAAACTTCTGAACTAGACCAAATAGAATAATGTTATGCCTGATTGTTACTTATTTTGAAAAATCATTTAATTATTTTAAATAGGTAATAGGGGTATATGGCTAGATTGAAAAAAAAAAAACCCACATTGTAGCTTCTGTTTGGCTCTCTTGGACTGCTCTCTAGGGGAGCCAGCTGCCACATAGTGAGGACGCTCAAACAGCTCTGTGGAGGGGTCTACCTGCAAGGAGCTGAGAGGCCTCCTGCCAACAACCACAGAGGCGGCCATCTTGGAAGCTTTCAGCTCTAGGCAACCTTTCAGATGACTGGACCCTTGACTGATACCTTGTGAAAGACCCACGCTGGACTACTCAGCTAAGCTGCTCACAAATTCCTGACCCTCAGAAGGGGGTGAGATAATAATAATGTTTTATGCCACTAAGTTTTGGGGGTAATTTGTACACCGCAATAGGTGACTCATGCAATGTCATCCCTGAGCCCCACTCTAACCATCGTAGGAATTCCACTTTATAGAGAAACAGAGATGCCAACAGACACATGAAAAAATACTCAACATCACCAGGCATCAGGGAAATACAAATTAAAACCACAATGAGATACTACCTCACACTGGTCAGAATAGCTAAACTTAAGTCAGGACACAACAAATATTGGCAAGGATGAGGAGAAAGGGGAACCCTCCTACACTGTTGGTGAGAATGCAAGCTGGGGCAGACCTTCTGGAAAACAGTATGGATGTTCCTCAAAAAATTAAAAATAGAGCTACCCTACGACCCAGCAATTGCTCTACTAGGTATTTATCCAAAGGATACAAATGTAGTGATCCGAAGGGGCACGTGCACCCCAATGATTATAACAGCAATGTCTACAATAGCTAAACTATGGAAAGAGCCTGGATGTCCATCAACAGATGAATGTATAAAGAAGATGTGAGATATATCTATATCTATATTTACCTATCTATATATTTTATATATAAAAAACATTATGCAGCCATCAAAAAACCCCAAAATCTTGTCATTTGCAATGACATGGATGGAACTAGAGGGTATTATGCTAAGTGAAATAAGTCAATCAGAGAATGGCAATTATGATCTCACTCATATGTGGAATTTAAGAAAACAGAGGAGCATAGGGGAAGGGAGGGAACAATAAGACAAAGCAGAGAGGGAGAAAAACCATAAGAAACTCTTAACCATAGGAGACAAACTGAGGGTTGCTGAAGGGGAGGGCGGTGGGAGGATGGGTTAACTGGGTGACAGGCATTGAGGAAGGCACGTGATGTAATGAGCACTGGGTGTTATATGTGTCTGATGAATCACTGAATCCACCTCTGAAACTAATAATACAGTATATGTCAATGAACTGAATCAAAAAAAAAAAAAAAAGAAAAGAAAAGACACAGAGTCTTAGAAGTTATATAATTACTCTGGGTCACGATGGCCAGCATAATGGTCCCCCTAAGATGCTGTCCACATCCTAATTCCTGTAACCAGTGACTTTGTTAGGTTACCTGGCAAAAGTGAATTAAAGTTTCAGATGGAATCATGGTTGTCAGTCCCTCACTTTAAAATAGATTATTTTGGATTATCCAGAGAAGCACAATATAATTAAAAATTCCTAAAAGGGAGGCAGAAGGGATGAGTCAGAGGGACTCTAGAATGCCAAGAAGTGTTGACTTTAAGGATGGAAGAGTGAGGCCATGTGCCAAGGAATGTGGGGAGCATGCAGTGGCTGGAAAAGGCGAGGGAATGGTTTTAGTCATCTTGGGCTGCTATAACAAAATATCACACACTGGGGGTGCTTATAAATGACAAAAATATATTTCTCACAGTTCTAGAGGCTGGGAAGTCCAAAATCAGGGCACCAGCAGTTTTGGTGTCTGGTGAGAACCCATTTCCTGGTTCAGGGATAGTCATCATCTTGTCGTGTCCTCACATGGTGGAAGGGGTGGGGGAGCTCCCTGAGGTCCCTTTTGTTAAGGGCGCTCATCTCATCCACCCTAGAGACCTGACCCCCTCCAGAGGCCCCACCTCCAAATATCATCACATTTGGGTTTGGGATTTCAATTTTCAAGGACCACAAGCATTCAGTGCACAGGAGAAATGGATTTTCCCCTGAGCTTTCAGAAAGGAACACAATACTGCCAACAGCTACATTTTAGTCCAGTGAGAGCTGTGTCCAACTTCCACCCTACAGAACTGTGAGATGACAAATTTGTGTTGTTTTAAGATGCTAAGGGTGTGGTCATTTGGAGCAATAAGAAACTACTAGAACTCACATAGCCAGAAAGGGGCAGAGCAGGGATCCACGTCTGGACCGTCTCATGGGAAGTTCACCCAGACATTGGACAGACTTCCCTTTTCCTCTGCAAAAGGAGCTCTCAAAGCTACTGATTGAGTTACCTGAGCCGGAAGTATGGGAGCTGTGTTATTGTGGGGCGAGGCAAGGTAGGCTAATCTGGCTGCTCGGAACCTGTGGTTAGAACGCAAGTCAGATCTGTTCAATTAATTCAACAAGGAAGCCATTAAGCTGGTGTGTCTCCAGTGCTGTGGCAACCTATGTCAGCAAACCAAAATCTAAGCCCATAAATGCCTCAGGGTTAAGAAATCAAAATCAAAAAGGACACCCAATCACGAACAGCCAACGAGGCTTTCAACTACACTCAATCAAATAAATAACTTCCTTTCTCTGCTTCTGCACTTTCTCTGTCTTCCCCGTGGCTCTGACCAGCTAGGTGCCCTAACCACTTCCCGTTTAGCGCTGCCCAATGTGAGTTGATTTTTTTGCTCAAATAAACACTTAACATTTTTTAAAAAAGATTTTAATTAATTATCTAATTTTATTTATTTATTTGACAGATCACAAGTAGGCAGGGGTGGGGTGGGGTGGGAAGCAGGCTCCCCAAGGAGCAGAGAGCTGATGGGGGACTCGATCCCAGGACCCTGAGTTCATGACATGAGCCGAAGGCAGAGGCTTAGCCCACTGAGCCACCCAGGTGCCCCAACGCTTAACATTTTTAAGATGCCTCAGTTTCTCTTACAACAGATCCTAAGAGCTTTGTGCCATCTCCCCCGGAGTGGACAGTCACACTCCTTCCTCCTGTGGGAAATCATCTGAAATTGGCTCATTTGGTCAACACATTTTTTGAGTGCAAGCATGAAATGTATTCTATCATGATATGGTGGTGACCCTGATGGATCTGGAAACTTCTTGCCCACCTGGAGGTGATCGTCTCTTGAGGCTAATCATCCCAGTAACCCTACGATGATTGCTAGCCCCACTCTGCAATCAAGGAGGCTGCCGCCGAGCAACTCTAGGCAGTGTCCAAGACCCTGGCACTGTGGCAGGAAAGGTTTTGACCCTGGAGTCCAAGTTCTGAGCTGGAGCCTAGTGTTTCTCTGAGGAAGGGTGCACTTGTCACCTGCATTGAAGCGTTCAGACTGGTTCCTACAGCAAGGGCAGAGGACAGCAAGCCCGGTAGTGAATTCCTGAGAACCAAAGAAGGACCAGGGAAGTCAGGTCCTTGAAAAAAAGAAGGGGATCAGGACACTATAATTATGTTCAGATGTCTAAGAGTCTTCTAATACGTCGGCGTGGAAAACTAAGCTATAAGAGAACATCTGATGCTATTAAAAGAGGTCCATGGGATGTGGCTAAATAGAAAAATGAGGTTGTAGAACAGTCTACCTTATGAACCTCTCTCCACTTTTTGGGTAAAAAATATACATACAGAGATTTTTAAAAAGCTGCATAAATACACTTCAGTGTGTTAACTTGAGTGTAACTAGGTTATGGGTATAGAGATGCCGGGATTCGCAAATAAAAAAATAGGACATCCCGTTAAGTTTGCATTTCAGATGAACTGCGAATAATTTTTTAGAACAAGCAAGTCCCACGCAATTATTCGTTGTTTATTCGAAATCTAAATTTAACGGATGTCCTGTTTTTTTTTAATCCAGCAACTGTCTATGTGAGATTTTGTTTACCAGTGTTCTTTTTATACACTACTCTTGAACTAAAGTGGGGGAATCAAGAGGAGTCCTGCTGCAGTAGAGTTAGTTACAGAGATGTGCACGGGGGATTCCTAGATTCGCAGGGACCTAGTCACCTGCAGTATAAACTCTGTCCTCTCACACAGGGACCCTGGCCTGCGCGGAGTCTCCCCGCGAGGGCTGAGCGACGCCGACCACCAGGTGGCGCTGCCGAGCTGCGGTCCCGAAGGACCCAGAGAGGGAAAGATCCAACAGTGCCTCCTCTTATATTGGGGTGGCTTTTGGTCCAGCTGGCCCTGATGAGACCTCAGTGGGTTCAGGAAGAGCTGGGTGCAAAGTTGGAGCTCTGTCTCCAAAGCACACCCCTCTCCCCTTCTCCCCAGAACTGCTGTTGACTGTGGAGGAGTCTGCGGGGAGAACCGAGATGGAGCCACCTTCCCCTGCCCCGTGTTTCCTGTTTCCTTTCCTCCAACTCCACCAAAGGTATCTCCTCAGTGACTCAGCTCAACAGCCTCCGGGGACTCTGGCCTTGCCCTGGGATGGAGGGCAAGGACTAATCTTGTTTCCTGCTGGTCCAGGCTGGCAGTGATGCAGTGGGGAAGGAGGAACAGGAGGAGGGGGCAGGGAGAGGTACCCAGGCACAGCCACCAACTCTTGATTCCATCTAGAGGGACTTTTGGGTAAGAATGTAATTCTGGGAACTGCCAAAGTATTGGGAACTGCCTGGCTGGAAAGAGAAAGGTCCAGGAATAGGAGTTCAGGTACCTGGACCTCTTTGGATAGAATAGGGCCGGGGAGAGCCTTAGGGTCAGCTCAGCCTGAAAGGGAGAGGCAGAGAGAAAGAGAGGGAGAACCAGAATCCTCAGCGATCCCCAGAAGGCCTTGGCGGGGCAGGTGTTGGGGAGTGTGATGGCTAATTTTATGTGTCAACTTGGCACCCATATGTTTGGTCAAATATTATTCTAGATGCTTTTAGGAATGTATTTTTTAGATAGGCTTAACATTTATATCAGTAGACTTGGCTAAAGTAGACTGCTGGCCATAATGTGGGTGGGCCTCACCTAACCAGCTGAAGGCCTTAAGACTGACCTCCCTCAAGAGAGGGGAAATTTGCCAGCAGAATGCATTTGGATTCAAACGGCAGCATCACCTCTTCCCTGGATCTCCAGCTTACCCTGCAGGTGTTGGATTTGCCAGGTTCCAGAATCATGTGAGCTAATCCCTTAAAACAAATCTCTCCCTCTCCTCATCCTATTGGTTCTGTTTCTCTGGGAAACACTGACTGATACAGGGAGCCCCAGGGCCCTGACTGAGATTGGCAGACCTGAGAATTCTCTGGGGGGCGGTCAGCACTGGATGAGCATCTACTATGTGTTGACTTCTATGTCAGGCACCGGGCACAGTGACTTTCTGGAAAGGCACTGGACTTGGGCAATGAGGTGAGGAGAAAGCCCTCTCTTAGCAGCTCGTCCCAAAATTCCTCTTGGTGAGAACAGTCTCTGCATGGGAAAATATCTTAGAGTCACTTGGATTAGTGAGAGCCACGGGTGTGAACTTCTCCCTTCCTCCCTACTTTGCCTCAGTGACTTTACAAAGCACCTGCTCTGCCCAGCCTTGCACAGAATGTTCTTTGGTCCATCTGAGCGGGGGAGATTAGGGGCATTCCTTCTGCACTCAGGGAGTTTGGGTCAGGGTCATGAGAATAATAATACACAGGAGTTGCCATGCATAAGCGTATAATACAGGAAAGCCAACTGTGAAATCTGGAAATGGAAAAGAAAAAGAAAAGAGAGAGAGAGAGAGGAATCCCTCTTCCCTCCCCCCACCGCCAGTTGCAAATTAGATCTGTCCCAGGGCAAGGAATCGCCCACTTAGAGTGCAAGGAACAAATTGAGTTTTGCTTTAGAGCTTCAAGTTCTGGCATTTGGTGATTTAAAGGTGATCTCTGAGCATGGTTCTGGCTAAAGGAATTTTAGTTTCTTGTACTGACCTTTGAACCTTCTGCTCACCCCTCAGGAAATCTGGGACTTCACAGAACACAGTCCAAGGCTAGCATGCCGAAACCATTAGCAGGATTAATTGCCAAATGGGTTTTTTTCAGAAGCCTGGGTCCCGTATAAAGTGGGCAGCCCGCAAATGCAGGTCCAGGGTGGGGGAGGTGGGGTCAAACAAGACTCTATGGGCCAAGGTCATAGAGTCCACTGGAAGATGAGCTAGCTGGGGTCTGGGGTGGCTGGCCAAAGTTGGGGGGGTGCCTGGAAGTGGGCCCTGAAGAGGGGGTATCATTTGCATAGCTGGGAAGGGGTTTGAGGCCCAGAGCATTTCCCAGAATGCCTTCTGTTTCTTCTTGAGAAGTGGCGGGAGCCCGAGGGAGCAGTGGGTTTCTCAGCGCAGTTCTGGTATGAGTGTCCCTGACCACAAGCTGCTAGTACCACGCCAGAAAGAAAGAAAGAAATCGTAACCGCTGCCTCCCATCCCCCGTGTCCTGTGAGAGGCTCATCCTCTAGTGGGTTGAATGGTGGCCTCCAAAAGATAATGTCCATATTAGAATTCGTGGGACCTGAGAATGTGACCTCATTTGGACATAGGCTCTTCGCAGACATAGCTGGGGATCTCGAGATGTGGAGATCTGTCTATGGGATCATTATCTGGATGGGCCCTAAATCCAATGACAAGTGTCCTCACAAGAGACGCACAGAGGAGAGACACCGAGACAGAAGAGGAGTCCGTGGAACGTGGAAGCAGAGACTGGAGTGCTGGAACCACCTGCCAGCAAATGCCTGGAGCCCCCTGAAGCTGGGAGACACAGGAGCAGTGTGTCCTCTAGAGCTTCCGGAGGGAGTGTGGCTCTGCTGACACCTTGATTTTGGACTTGCAGCCATCCAAGCGGCAAGCCATTCACTTGCTGTGGTTGTGAGCCACCAAGCTGAGGGTCGCTGGTTGCAGGAGCCCCGGGAAATGAATACCCTTCCCAACGCGCATCTTCTCCAAATTCCTGGGGGTTCGTGCTCCTGAGACTCTTCAGCCGCACGTGCCCGATTTTGCCTCATTTTGCTCCGTGGCCACCTGCAAGTGAGACAGTCCCCTCATCCTGCTCCTGCTCCGTGTGAAATGTACTCACATCAAGAATTTCTTGTTCTTAGGAAATTGTGGGGCTGGAGTGTAGCAGAGACGGCTTCCATTCTCCAGCACAAACACTGAGACTTCCTTCCTCCAAATTCGGCTAAATGAAACGATCCCCCACCTTTATGGAGCGAATCTGACACCCGTGGTGTCAGGTCCTGAGAAATGGAATCGTGCACACGAGTGTGTGTGTGTGTGTGTGTGACAGAGTGTTAGCGTGTATGTTCCCCATGCCATTCCCCCCTTCACATCCCCACCATCCTCGCTTCCAGGGGAGAAAGGAAAGGCATCCTTTCCAGCCAGGAAGCCAGAGCCTGACCATTGGGATAGGAGATGTGCCCAGAGTCTGCTTCTGAGGACAAAGAAGGGCGAAACAAAAGAAGACTGCCCAGGACTGAAGAATTTCATGTGTCGTTCTGGCCGCGTGGTGGAGGGTTCCGGAGGAGCAGGGCAGGCTCTTGGCCACACAGAGCATCCACGATGACTCGCAGATCCACGGCTCGGCTCATGTCTCCCCTCTTTGTGTGCCTGACTGTTGTGTGGTGGCCATGTAGCTGTCGGTCACCCCACCTCACTGCGGGCCTTTTCCAGGATGTCCCTTTGAGGCTACAACCATTTTGCTGGTTATACAAGTCAGAACCCTGTGAGTGTCCCCCGACACTCTCCTCCTTATCATCCCCCAAGCCCATCCCAGCCCCAGAGCCCCAGATTGTTTATCTTGCTTGTCACTGAAATGTCATTTCAGCAGTTTTCCTCTTATCAGCACTGTTGGCACCTTGTTCCTCCCTCCGTGACCCTTGTGATGGTTGCTGTTCGCCTTGAGAAGGGAAACCACCACTGCTTCTTCTCTGCGGGTGTCCCTGTGTCCCCAAACAGTGCCTGGTGCTCAAGAAGTACTTGTCAAATAATTGAATAAATGAAGTGAATGAATGAGCAAATGCTATGTTGAGCCAGGGTGGTCCTGGAAAGAAACAGAAAGGCTTCCCCAGCAGAGTCTGAGATCCACCCAGGAAGAGCCCCAGGTGCCCCAGATGATAAGAAAGGGGAAGCCCTGGCATGATGGGTAGACCCCTCCCCCCCACCTGAGCACAGGGCTGGAACCAGCCAGAAGCCTCACAGGTCCTAGAAGCTGGCACAGGTGTGGAATGCCCATCCCAGCGCTTGGGGCCTTGGGAAACCCTCTCCACCTGGGTGATGTTTGCCAGCTGTGTTTTCCATTCATTAAACTTTTCCAAAGGTTGTTGAGTTCTGAGTGTCTGTGAATGGTGGGTGCTGAATGGGGCAAGGGGGGGGGGTCAGGTAACGTGACATGTACACCCTTCCTGCTGCCTTCAGGAAGATTTCAAAGGAGCGTTAGTCCAGTATAATTTAGGGAGTCCTCCTAACCTTCCGGTGTGGGTGGCAGTCTGTCTTGGGTCCAGCAGCAAGCCCTATTACAGCTGGCTCCGCCCACTCTGCAATTGTGCGCACCCCGACATTTCTTTTTGAAATTGTCAAAATTGAAAGAAAAGTTGAAAAAAGACTACATGAATTAACCCCCCCTACACACACCCTCCCCTAGATTCTCCAACTGTTAACATTTTGTTGTATTTGCTTTCTCTTTCTTGCCCCCTTTCTCTGTTTATTTTACATACTTTTATTTTGCTGAACAATTTGCAAGCAAGTTGCTGACATCTTGATACTTCTCTTCTGAATATCTCAGCATCTCCTCCTAGGATGTTCTGCCACAAAACCACAAGACCATTTTCACAACCATAATAGTATCCAGTGTACCATCTGTATTCAAATCTCTACTGTTGTCCCCCAAATCTCGTTTAAAGTTGGATTTTTTTTTCTGCCACCCAGAATCCAGTTGAAGTTCCCGTATGGTATTTGGGTCTGTCTCCCAAGTCTCCTGGGATCTAAAATCGTCTGTCACCTCTATGTTGTTGCTGTGGCTATTGGTTTGTTCCAGTGACCTTGGCTCTTTTGAAGAGTCCCAGGCTGTCGGCATGTGGGATGCCCCCCATGCCGGATTAATCTGCTTATTTACTCATGACTACATTCAGGTTTAAGACGTTGGACAAGAGTACGACCTAGGTGATAGTGGGTACCACTACTTGAATCACACCAGAGGACAGATGACGTCAGGTTGTGCCCTCTGGGTGATGGTGAGTGATGTTCTCCAATTTCTCCTTTGCGATTAAGAAGTAGCTTGTGGGATCCTCATATGGGCCTGGACTCTACTGAGTGTCCTGTTTGCCTAATAGTTTTGGAGATATCAGTGGCGAGTCTTGCCTGAATCATATAACACTGAGCGGGGTGGGGGGGGGCATTGCATTGCAAAGTGGTGATTGTTCATTCTTTCATTCCTTCCACCTTTATGAGCTGCAATTTCCCCCATCTCTTTCCCTAAAAAAATCACTGCAGATTCATGGATTTTTTAAAAAAATGTGTTATAACCTGACACTATCATTATCCATTTGGGCGTTGACCTAGTCCCACATTGAGCAGCGGGAGTCCTTCAGGTCAAGCTCCCGCATCCCTTGCACGTGATCACAATTTGCGTTTGGCTCCCTGAGATGTTCTGGGCTCCCGCTGTACATTTTTAGCTCCAGGCCTAGAATTAACCATTTCTTCAAGGGGTCCTGGCACCCTCAGTGGTGAATGACAGCTAGAAAACAAGAACACAGGGGTGCCTGAGTGGCTCAGGTGGTTAAGCTTCTGCATTCAGCTCAGGTTATGATCCCAGTGTCCTGGGATCGAGTTCCACATCAGGCTCCCTGCTCGATGGGGAGTCTGCTTCTCCCTCTCCCTCTGCCTGCCGTTCCCCCTGCTTGTTTCCCCTCTCTCTGTCAAATAAATAAATAAAATCCTAAAAAACAACGCAGTGTGATGTGTGTTCATTGGTATAGGAGTGTTGTTCTTTCTAGGTCTGTCAGTGAACAGAAACTGGAAGCTCATTTTTACAAGATTTTTTGTATTTATGTATTTGAGAGAGAGAGAAAGAGAGAGAAAGGATGAGTGTGGGGGGGTTGTTGGGCAGAGGGGGAAACAGACTCCCCGCTGATCAGGGAGCCCAATGCAGGGCTTCATCCTAGGACCCCAAGATCATGACCTGAGCCGAAGGCAGCTACTAAATGAACTGAGCCACCCAGGCCCCCTGGAAACTCATTTTTCAAACAATCATGAGTTCAAACTGATATTTCCACCTCAAATTTAACATCGTAGGGTTTTACTTTAACTTCCTTTACTTATTACTAGTGTATTTTTCTCTTCAGTAAAATACATATGTCCTTAATACTATATTATGGATAAAAGAATTTCAGAATTACAAGACCAATGGTATTACTAATAATATACCTCCAAGTAAAACCTATATAATCAATTTTGTTCTGTTTGTATTTGCACTCTATGGTAGGGTTTGCTTTATTCCATCCTTGAAAAATTTAATTTTATTTTTTTTTGTACACATGAAACATTTATAAGGTTCAAAGTTAAAATGACATAAGATATACAAGAGAAGTCTCACCACCATCCCTATTTCCACCTTGTTCCCTCCCACCAACATGGTTAGCTTCTTCTGTCGGTTTCTGTTATACTTCCTGTGTTTCTTTTAATGAAAATAACACGTTTTCTCATTTTCTCTTCTTTCTTATACAAAGACAGTGTGTATATTTCCTCTTTGTGTATTACCCTGAACTTTTTTTTTTTTTTTTAAGAATTTTAAGGTTTTTTTTTTTAAGATTTTATTTATTTATTTGTCAGAGAGAGAGAGAGAGAGAGAGAGAGAGAGTGAGCACAGGCAGACAAGAGTGGCAGGCAGAGGCAGAGGGAGAAGCAGACTCCCTGCCAAGCAAGGAGCCCGATGCGGGACTCGATCCCAGGATGCTGGGATCATGACCTGAGCCGAAGGCAGCCGCTTAACCAACTGAACCACCCAGGCGTCCCTACCCTGAACTTTGTTACCCTTTAATAGACCTCCCATGCTCACTTTCATTTCCTCCTGTTTGAGAAGGTTCTGACTTCACATGGAATCCATTCAGTGTTGGTTTTTGTTAACCGGTGCGAAGAATTAGCGAGGGCCCTGTGATACATTTGATGCCAGGGCATTGGAAATACCTGGGTCTTCCTGGGGTTTGTGTGGCCCCCAGACTCCGAGAGTGATGGGAAAACAGTAGAAGGGAAGCCCAAGTTCAGGTGAAGGTCATGCAGCAGGCTGACCTCTCCCTCTTCTGGCCTCTCTTGGGATGTGGTGGCTTTAGAGATGGGGTGTTGACCCCAGAGGATTAAGATTAAATATTGCAAGGAGAGAGGCACCTTCTGTGACCAACACTTGCCTTAGTGGAAATGCACACTTAAAAATTTGAGATAAAATTCATGTCACATAAAACTCAAAACTAACCATTTTAAAGTGTGTATTTTAGCTGCTTTCAGCACATTCACAATGCTGTATAACCACATTTTCATCACCTCCAAAGGAAATTTCATACCCATGAAGCAGTCATTCCCCATTTCCCCTTCCTCCCAGCCCCTGGCAATCACTAAGCTGCTTTCTGTCTTTATGGATTTGCCTATTCTTGACATTTCCTGTAAATGGAATCATAACATATGCACCCTTGATGTCTGGCTTCTCTCACTTGCCTTAGTGTTTGCAAGGTTCGTCCACGTTGCAAATGTATTGGGACTTCACTGCTTCTTATGACTGGACATGCCACGCTTATCCATTTCCCAGCTAGTGAACAGCTGGGCTGCTTCCACCTTCTGGCCCTACAGACAGTGTTGCTGTGAGCCACCTTACATAAATCTTATACCAGTTTGAACCCCTGTATTCCATTCTTTTGGGCATATCCCTAGGAGTAGAGTAGCTGGGTCATAGAGTAAGTCTACGTTTAACCCTTCAAGGAGCCGCCAGACCATTTTTCCATGCTCGCCAGTGATGTAGAAGGGTTCTGGTTTCTCCGCATCCTTGCCAATGCTTTTTATTCTGTTTTTGGTGATAGCCATCCTAGTGGGTGTGAAGTGGGCAAAGTACATGCTTGTGTCACGAGCCTGAGATGTACATTACTCGCTTTCGTCATGTTGCCCTTTGGTTCTACCTAAGGCTTCCATTTCCCTGTAAGATGCATCTTTCTTGTCTTTTAAGCTTGTGATCCTGGGGATCCATGGCTATAGGAGAGGAATGCTGGTATATACGAAGCATGATGTCAGCTGAACATTTGCAAGAAACCTCAGATGGAATCTTTACTGCATAGAGTCACACCATGTACTATGGGGGTACAGGAACACAGAGGTGATATTGTTAACTTGGGGTTTGGGGTGTGAAGTACTGAATGAGACAGGTGACCTTTAGGACTGTTTTCAAATCTACAGCAATTGGTGTGATCAAGGTAACCTGGCCCAGGCCTGAGGTCTCCGGGCTCCTAACAAAACCACATGAATGGGTAGAGTAGTGCTTCTCCAGGCCAGTTGGCTCCCCACTCAGGGGGCTTTTCAGCCAGTCAACTTAACTGTGTTGCTTGGGGCCTTAGTGGCAAGGAGGCCATGCCCTGGGGGCTGGGAGACCCAGTGAGTCAGAGACCAAGACCAGGGAGGGTGAGAATTACCACTTCCTGTAAATGAAAAATAGTCAGAGGGATGTCAGTTGTGTCCCTTCCTTCCTTCACCCCCCCCACCCACCCCTGACTCCAGGCTGTGGCCAAGAATCAAATTGGATTCTTTCACCAAGACTCAGCCTTAAGCTCCCCACAAACTCTTGGAAACTCAAGGAGTTTGAATAGGGGAGGTCCCAGGTAGTTTTCCTTATGGCTGTTAATGATTTTAATTATGGTTATTTTTCAAGGTTGGCAGCTGAGCAGATGAGCATAACATTCATTCAAGAATTGAGGTCATGGGGGCACCTGGGTGGCTCAGTGGTTTAAGCCTCTGCCTTTCGCTCAGGTCATGATCCCAAGGTCCTGGGATCGAGTCCCTCATCAGGCTCTCTGCTTGGCAGGGAGCCTGCTTCCTCCTCTCTCTCTCTCTCTGCCTGCCTCTCTGCCTACTTGTGATCTCTCTCTGTCAAATGAATAAATAAAATCTTAAGAAAAAAAAAAAAGAATTGAGGTCATGGGTGCCTGGGTGGCTCAGTCGGTTAAGCGTCTGCCTTCTGCCCAGGTCATGATCTCAGAATCCTAGGATCGAGTCCCACATCGGGCTCCCTGCTAGCGGGCAGCCTGCTTCTCCCTCTGCCTTTGCCCCTCCCCCTGCTCATGCTCTTTCTCTCTCTCTCTCAAATAAATAAATGAAGTCTTAAAAAAAAAAAAAAAAGAATCGAGGTCTTATCTCCTGTAATTCTCATGCCAAGTAAAATCCAGTGAGGTGTGAAATCAGAGGAATTCTACCTCGTGGACCAAGCAAGCCTGGACAGATGTGGGGGGGCCTGTGTGGGGGATCGACCATAAAGGATGGATGCGATTGAGATGGAATTGAGGGGAGTAAGGACAGGAAAGAGGCAGGAAGGAAAGGTGGGTCCCGCATCCGCATACTGACCGAAGCTGAGAGTCCCAAAGTAGGTGGGACTTCTAGGATAAAACCGTGAATCTGAAATACATGTAAAAATTACTGTGGCAATTTTATTTTAAAACTTTCATGGCTAGGGGCGCATAGAAGGCTCAGGGGTTTAAGTGGCTGCCTCTTGATTTCATCTTGGGTCACAATCTCAGGGTCTTGGGATCCACTGGAAACTCAAGATGGGCTCTGTGCTCAGGGCTCAGTCTTTGAGTCAGCTTCAGGATTTCTCTCCCTCTGCCCCACACTCCATTCACATGCAAAATAAATAAATAAATACATCTTTAAAAATAAATAAAAGTTTCATGGCCAAATTTGGAAGTTTGAGGTTATGAAAGAGGAATGATTATTTCTTGGTGTTGTTAATTGTGAGAGCCCTAGTTACTTCTACGGAACATTTGCCAGGCTAAAAAAGACACTCCCTTTCAACTGAGATAGGTAGTTATTTTTCAACTGAGATCAGAGCAGGATATTTGAGGGATACCAGGGCTTCCCAGGTCAGGTCACTCCTGCTGTCCAGGTCTAGTTTTTAAAAGCATCTACCTCCACAATCCGAAGTGTCCTGGCTTGGACAATAATTAATACAGCTCCGCTGTTTATCATGAATTATTATTATTATTTATTTAAAAAGTGATGGGAAAAATTGTGATGGAATATACATAATATAAAATTTGCCATTTGACCCATTTTTAAGGGTACAGTTCAATGGCATGAAATTCATTTTCATTGTTGTGAACCATCACTACCATCCATGTCCTGAACTTATTTTTTTTAACCTTGCAAAACCAAAACTCCATAGTCATGAATCATTAACTCCCATTCTTTCCTCTAGCCCAGGCCCTGGCAACTAAGTCCTGTGTCTGTGAATCTGGTCGCTCTAGATACCTCATGTAACTGTAATCATACAGTATTTGTCTTTTTGTGACTGCCTTGTTTCACTTAGCATAATATTTTCAAGATTCATCCATGTTGTAGTATAGGTCAGAAAGTCCTTCCTTCTTTAAAGTTGGGTAATATTTCATTATATATACAATGTATGTATGTATGCATATATATACATTTTTACAATGTGTGTGTGTATGTATATATACACACACACACTCACTTCCTTTATCCATTCATCTATAGAGGGACAGATCGTGCCTACCTTTTGGCTGTTGTTCCTAATGCTGTGATAAACATAGGCACACAAGTATCTATTGTGTCTCTGTTTTCAGCTCTTTTCAATTCCTGAAATGTAACTGTTGGATCAGATCATATGGAAATTCTATTTTTAACTCTTTGAGGAACTGCCCTACCGTCCGTCTCCAGTAGTGGAGACACCATTTCACATTCCCCCCAGTATGGCACAAGGGTTCCAGTTTCCGCATCAACACTTGTTACTTCCTGTTAGTTAAATGATAATAGCCATTCTAATGGTCTCTCACTGTGGGTTTTTTCCTCTTTTTAAACAGTTTTTTATTTTAGCTCTACTGTAGTTAACCCACAATGTTTATATTAGTTTCAGGTGTATGGTGTAATGATTCAACGATTCTAGACATTACTGTTGCTCATCATGGTCAGTGTCCTTTTAATCCCCCATCACTGATTTCCCCCATCTCCCCATCCACCTCCCCTCTGGTAACCGCCTGTTTGTTCTCTGTAGCTAAGAATCTCTTTCTGATTTGTCTCTCTCACTTTTTTTTCCCTTTGCTCATTTGTTTTGTTTCTTAAATTCCACACATGAGTGAAATCGTATAGCATGTGTCTTTCTCGACTGACTTATTTCACTTAAGCTAATAAACTCCATTCCATCCATGTTGCAAACTCCAGGATTTCATTCTTTTTTTGTGGCTGAATAATATTCCATTTTACATATACACCACATCTTCTTTATCTGTTCATCTATCAATGGACACATGGGCTGCTTCCATAATTTGGCTATTGAAAATAACACTGCAGTAAACATAGAGGTGCATATATCTTTTTGAATTACTGTTTTTGTATTCTTTTTTTTAAGATTTTATTTATTTATTTGACAGACAGAGATCATAAAAAGGCAGAGACGCAGGCAGAGAGAGAGGGGGAAGCAGGCTCCCTGCCGAGCAGAGAGCCCAATGTGGGGTTCGATCCCAGGACCCTGAGACCATGACCTGAGCCAAACGTAGAGGCTTTAACCCACTGAGATACCCAGGTGCCCCTGTTTTTGTATTCTTTGGTTAAATACCCAGTAGTGCAATTACTGGATTATAGGGTATTTCTAGTTTTAATTTTTGGAGGAACCTCTGTACTATTTTCCACAGGGTCTGCACCAGTTTGCATTCCCACCGATAGTGCGAGAGGGTTCCTTTTTCTCCACATCCTTACCAACACTGGTTTCTTGTGTTTTTATTTTAGCCATTCTGCCAGGTGTGAGGTGATGTCTCATTGTACTTTTGATTTGCATTTCCCTGGTAATGAGTGATGTTGAGCATCTTTTCATGTCTATTCCCCATCTGTATGTCTTCTTTGGACTCAGTGTTTGTATGTATGTTTAAGATTTTGTTTTTAAGTAACCTCCACATGGAACGTGGGACTTGAATCAAGAGTTGCATGCTCCATCTTCTAAGCCTGCCAGGTACCCCTGGATTCACTGTGGTTTCAATTGCATTTCTTTAGTGGTTAGTGATGTGGTGTAGCTTTCCCTGTGCTTAGAGGCCATTTGTATATCTTTTTTGGGGGAATGTCTATGCAAGTTGTTTGCCTATTTTTGCATCAGGTTTTTTTTTGTTGTTCTGTTTTTGAGTTTTAGGAAGTGTGTATTTATTTTGAATATTAATACTTTATCAAGTACATTGTGGATTTTGTTTTACATGAGTTTGCAAATTTTTAACCTTGCAAAATTTTGAGATGTAAATATATAAGGTATAAAGATATAAAGAGATATATTTTGAGATATAAAGAATCCCCAAAGTAGGCTTTTGCTTGAGTGATTCATAGTGTAAATGTATAATTGAATTGTATAACTAGAGCCCATCTTAATGGTTATTTAGTTTGATGTTACAAATGCAAGTACACAAAACAATTTTTTAAAGATTAGAGTTATAAAATTTAATCTGTTATTCTGCCTAATATTCTCATTTAGATCTGCATTATGTGTTGCACTGTAAAGGATAAGTTGTTTTTTAAAAATGTATCTAGCCTACACATTCTCTCAACTATCAATTTACTTCCTGATGTATGCATTGGAAAGCTCTTGATAACTGTTTTGGTTTATAAAATAAATGCCTTTCCCAGCCATCATTAATTCTTGCAACATTTTTCTCTGTCAGTTAGATCTTTTTTTTTTTTTTTTCCTTAAATGTTTGGCAGAATTCACTAGTGAAACCATCTGGGCCTGGTGCTTTCTTTTTTTGAAAGGTTTTTGATTCCTATTCAACTTCTTCGAAGAGATTTATTCAGATTATCTATTTTTCCTTATGTGAATTTTGGTATATCGTGCTTAAAAAAAAGATTTTATTTATTTATTTAGAGTGAGAGCACAAGGAGGGGGAGAGGCAGAGGGAGAGGGAGAGAGAATTTCAAGCAGATTCTACACTGAGCATGGAGTCCAATGTGGGACTCGATCTCAGGATCCTGAGATCATGACCTGAGCTGAAATAAAGAGTCAGATGCTTAACTGACTGAGCCAGCCAGGTGCCCCTAGATTGTGTGTTTTAGGAATTGGTTCATCTCATCTAAATTATTAAATTTGAGGGCATAGAGTTGTTTGTAATAGTCTTATATTCTCCTTTTGATGTTCATTGGATCAGTAGTGACTGCTCCTCTTTCTTTTTATCAGACAAACTCAGAATAGTTTCAAGACCTCAAAGGAAGATCTGAAACCATAAAAACCTAATATTAATTAATAATTATAAATATATAATATTTACTATTGTAGTAATATATAATATATAATATTAATCAATGATGATGTTATAATTAATCATATAATTAATTATATAATTAACTATAAATCAATAAGCATGATTAATATTATAGCTGATATTAGTTAATTAATATTAATTAATTAAATTACTAATATTACAAATATTGGTAATTTGTGTCTTCTCTCTTTGGTTAGTTTGTCTAGACGTTTATCAATTTTATGAATCAGTTTTTGGTTTTAGTGATTTTGTCTATTAATTTATCATCTTTAATTTTATTAACTTTTACTCCAATTTTTGCCATTGTTTTCTTCTGCTTGTTTTGGGTTTCTATTACTCTTCTTTCTCTAATGTCTCTAGGTAGGAACTTAGATTATTACTTTTAGATCTTTCTTCTTTTCTAATATGTGCATTCAATACTATAAATTTTCCTCTAAGTACTGCTTTTGCTGCATCCCACAAATTTTAGTAAGTTTTCATTTCATTTTCATGTACAATATTTTCAAAATAATTTTTGAAACTTCTTTTATCCATATGTCATTTAAAAATGTGTTGTTTAATCTCCAAATATTTGGGGATTTTGTCACTATCATTCTGTTATTGACTTCTGGTTTAATTTCACTGTGGCCTGAGAACATAATTTATATGATTTCTATTCTTTTAAACTTGTTTAGATCTGTGTTATGGCCCAGAATATGGTCTATCGTGGTGACTGTTCCATATGAACTTGAGGAACGTGTGTATTATGGTTGTTGGGAGAAGTATTCTGTAAATGCCAACTGGATCCAGCTGATTGATGGTGCTCTTCAGTTCAACAGTATCTTTATTGTTTTTCTTTCTATGTGTCCATGTGTATCCATGTATGCTCACTTCTTATGAGCACACCAGTCATTCGATTTAGGTTCCACACTAATCCAGTATGATCTCATAGTTAACGTGAGCAATTACATCTGCGAAAGTTCCTATTTCCAAATAAGGTCACATTCTGAGGTTCCAAGTGAACTTGAATTTTGGGGGGACATTATTCGACGCACTACACTTACCGCAGCATCAATAGACTCCAGTATTATAAAAGTGGATTATGGGGGCGCCTGGGTGGCTCAATCGTTAGGCATCTGCCTTTGGCTCAGGTCATTATCCCAGGGTCCTGGGATCGAGCCCCACATCGGTCTCCCTGCCTAGTGGGAATCCTGCTTCTCCCTCTCCTGCTCCCTCTGCTTATGTTCCCTTTCTTGCGTGTCTCTCTCTGTCAAACAAATAAACAAAATCTTTAAAAATAAAATAAAATAAAAAGTGGATTATGACTGAGAGAGCTGCAAGGCACAGACTATTTAAGATGGGGTTCTTAAGGAAAACCAAAACAACAGAAGAGAGGGAAAACAAGACAAAACAAAACAGACATCTAGAGGAAACTGAAGTCTTTGGCACCAACAACTACAGCAAACACTAAACACAGCCTAGATCCTCATCAGATTAACCTAAAACCCCATTCTAAAAGTCTGATTAGCTCAGGTCCTATTATCACATACATCACATCTGACCTTCGACAACATATCACAAGCCATGCTCAAAGGTAACAAACTAGTCTGAAGAGACAAAGCAAGTATCTGAACCAGACTCAGGTATGACAACCATTTTGGAATTGTCAGGGAATTTAAAAGGACTATGATGAATGTGTTAAGGGGTCTAAAGGAAAGGGTGGACAGCCTACAGGAGAGTGATGAAAGCAGACTGGAAGGCTGGAGGAGTTGTCCTTGTCTCCTTGCCCTTCCCCCAGGGAAGATAAGGGTCTGGTAAGGCAGTTTCTCTGGATTCATGCCTTTATTAAAGAGAACAAAATGCTCTTGGCTTTCAAAATGGTTACATTCCCCCTGAGTGTGTTTGAAATGGTTACATTCCCCCTGAGTGTGTTTGAAAATGGTTACTTTCCCCTCCACTTGGTTGATGCATGGAGATATTTGTCCAGAGCCTTCACAGTGAGACCCTGGTGGAGCTTCTGGAAGTAAAACCCAGACAAGTTTGGGACTCCAGGGATTTTTAGCTGTCAGGTTAGTCCACACTCTGCCTCTGGCAAGTCATCAGACCGTTCGAGTGTTCCTGTTCCTACGGACTGTGGGCTCCAATGGCGGCTTCAGCTCCTGGTAAGTCACATTTCTCTGTATCCTCCCCACCCGCCAGATTTCAGGCTGGTGGGTTGCTCTATGACCTCAGTTCTCCAATGGATCTAAGAAAAGCTGTTTATTTTAAGTTTGTTCAGGTTTATTTCTTGTGAGGATGGAAGGAACTGACTCCCAAGCTCTTTATGATGAGAGTTGCCTTTTGGAGGTTTTTTGTTATTCAGAATTATACAGTTTGGTGTCACGATTCTATCTTCCCACTAATTCTTCTTTTCTTCCTTCTTAAAGGCATCCCCCCCTCCCTTTGCTGAAGACCATCAGGAAACAGATGTGGAGTAACAAAAATAAGAAACATGAGAAAGTTATAAAGGGTTGGAATCTTACAAACTCTCTCAAGAGTAATGACTTTCTGGTCTGTGATTTTGACTTCTCCCTCTAGAAATCATTTGAAGCCTTGGTAATTCTCCTATATCTGACCTTCACGGATGATGGCCACTGCTCTTTCCTGTTGCCAAGTTTTTCTTATCTTGTCCTCCTCCAAAAGTGTTTCTGGTGTGTTTTCTTGTATTGCTCTTACTTCGTAAACAACTTGAGGTCCTAGCCTCAGTCTCCTCTGTCCTTGGTGGTTGTCTGCCATCTTGCACAAAGCAAGGCTGTGATTAGGACTCGGGAAAATGGACTATCAGTCGGACTGGATTCTTTCCCCCAATTGGTTTGGTGTAGCGTGAATCACCTATGTCATTAAAAGACCACTTACTAGCACATAAGCCCAGACGGGTGTCCACGTGTTCAACCCATGAGCCTGGCTCCAACAGGGACAGATAGCTCCTAGGAAGAGCCATTCTGAATCTGACAACTAGATATTTGACCAAACCATCAATGCACCTTCATTGTAGAAAACCTGGGAAATACAGCTAAGTATGAAAAGGAAGAGGAAAATGATCCATAATCCCATGGTCACTCTTTCTACTCCTCTGGAATTTTTGCTGTGCACCGCTAATACTCAGGGGGAAGGAGAAAAGATTCTCTAGGAATCAATAAAAATCAAAGACTGTTACTGCCTGAATTGTTCTATGTGTATACAAAAAGGGATAACACAGTGGTTCAGGAAAGCGGCTGGACAGGAATGTAGCCTTTTTGTTCAAATGTGTCTGGGTTCCAAATCTCAGGTCCACCACTTACTAGATGAACTTGAGCCAGCTGCTTCTCTCTGTCTCAGTGTCCTCCTCTGTGAGATGAGACTGCTCCCACCTAGCCTCCAGGGTGGTTTGGAGTTAATTCAGGGATCTGGTGTACCTAAAGCACTTTATCCAGCACTGGGCACCAAGCCCCCAACAGGGAGCAGTTGAAGGGGAAGAAGAATGAGGAGAAGGAACTAGAGACCACCTAGTACATTGTGCTTAGTTGGCTTCCAGCAGAGGATTTCCTGCTGTTTTAAATGGAGTGTATGACAGAGACCCAGGTTTCAGGTTGTCTGCACAGAGGAATGCCAGCTAATAAAGAAAGAAGGAGTAATAGAATTGGATAATTGCCATTCTGCAGAATCCCATAATAATGGATTCCGTCAATATCATCAGATGCTAAAGCCATTGAGTGAAACGCTGTTGGGTACGAGATGTTCACACAGTATCAAAATATCCTTTTGCGGGCACCTGGGTGGCTCAGTGGGTTAAGCTTCTGCCTCCCGCTCAGGTCATGATCTCTGGGTCCTGGGATCGAGCCCCGCGTCGGACTCTCTGCTCAGCAGGGAGACAGCTTCCCCCTCTCTCTCTGTCTGCCTCTCTGCCTACTTGTGATCTCTCTCTGTCAAATAAATAAATAAAATCTTAAAAAAAAAAGGATATGAAGGACATTTAGGAGATCATTGGGGAAATTTGAAAAAAGACTGTCTGTGACATAATATGATTGTGTCCCTGCTACCTTTCTTGTGTGCAACGATGGTATTTTGATTCTGTAAGAGAACTGTTGTCCTTTTTTTTTTTTTTTAAGAAGCATGCTAAGTACTTAGGGATGAGAGTAATCTTATGTCTACAACTAATTTCAAAGCATTCAGCAAAAAAAGGTGTGGTTATACATAGATATGTGTAGCTAGAAAAAATTGGTGGGGCGCCTGGGTGGCTCAGTGGGTTAAAACCTCTGCCTTCGGCTCAGGTCATGATCCCAGGGTCCTGGGATCGAGCCCCGCATTGGGCTCTCTCCTCAGCAGGGAGCCTGCTTCCCTTCCTCTCTCTCTGCCTACTTGTGATCTCTGTCTGTCAAATAAATAAATAAAATCTTTAAAAAAAAAAGATTAAAAAAAATTGGTGAATGGTAAATAGGTATATGTCTTTCAAAGCCAACCATGAGATCTCCTCTTTTGCAAGTTCAGTATTTAAAAAAATTAAAAATTTGTAATAATACGCAGCTTCCAGATGAATGCTAGGACAAGACTTCCCAAGGACTGAGGCATTGGGACTCCCTCCTTAGAAAAATGAGAGAGTGTTTGGCTTGAAGACATAGGCGTCATCTTTTCTGGCCACATTTTCTTGTGTGTCTTCTTTATGGACATCTGGTCCACAAAGGTAAGTATAACCATCCTGTACACTTGAATTATATTTGGTTTTGCTTTACAGTTCCAAGAAGATTTCCCTTGAGCTAATGTTTACTAGAGTTGTAATACGACTAATGCTCTACTATATATGGACACTAGGACTGCCTCGAACAGGCTCAAGAAAGAGCGCATTGAAAAAAACCCTATGTTCATGTTGTGGACATTTCATAATTATGTGGGAAGAACAAAGAGTCTGTGTGAAAGCTACTTTCCTTCCCAAGAACATCCGACCTCCCTGTCACATGTGACGGTAACCATGACTCAGACCCTTGGTCACATCAGGGAAACATAGAAAGTAGGAAGTTAAGATCTTTTTACTGGGGGATCCCTAAAGAAATAATACATAGCAAATAGACAACTGACAGTGTCTATGTTGGTTTATATTGTCTTACATGATGTCAATAGCGGACTACGAATTATTCTTTTCTTTGCTACTCAAAGCAGATAGAGATGATCATGTCACAAGAAGGATGAATGAGATAGAATGCCAGCTCTTGGTGACAGAGGAAATTACTCTCACACAGTAAATGGGGAAGGAGGGTGGGGGGAATTCAAAAGATGAATCCATCTCTAACAGCACCTGCTCCAAGGGATAGTACGTTGGTTTCTTCTCACCTGCCCATTCCAGTTGTTTGATGACGACTGGTTCTAGGATGATATTAAGGCA